>NW_012117365.1:165709-199614 GCF_000951035.1 Colobus angolensis palliatus
TAGCCAGGATGGTCTCGATCTCCTGACCTCGTGATCCGCCCGTCTCGGCCTCCCAAAGTGCTGGGATTACAGGCTTGAGCCACCGCGCCTGGCTGTCATAGCTCTTTTCTAGTCTGACAAAACTTTCTAATCCTGTCAGTGTGGTTCCTTAGATTCCTCTGTGGAGTTATGGCCTTAGATTTGCTTTTTAATGACTTTGCTATGTTTGTCTTGCAGCATTTTTGGGTAGACTATGGGTTGCCACAAGAGAACTCCACCCCACCCCCAAAACACACACACATAGAATTTGTTTAGCCAGAATACACAAACTGACCAGAAGCCAGGTGGCCTGTCTCAGTGCAGGATTGGGTGGCTCCCAAGGGTGCCAATTTGGGAGATGTCAAATGGAGGATCTCACCAGATCAGAGAAACTCATTTGTGCTACACCACACTCCTTTTGTACCAGAAGCTTACAAGACTGAGGGAAATACTCCAATCACTTTGCTTAATACTTCCTAGAAGGGAATTCTTACCAACATCAGACTCTCCTAGTTCTTGAACCCAAACAGCCTGACAAGACTATATCCTCGCCTGAGACAGAAAGCTGAGTCAGACTCCAGAAGCTGGTAGCTGAGCAGAGTCTCTGCCTCCAACTTTCTAGTGTGCTAGAAAGCTGAATCCCACAGTGGCTTATCACTAGGGTTGTCAGAATTAGCCATGGAGCCTTAAAGATACACATATGCCAAGACCCTCCTGTAGCAACTTGAAAGCATCTATATTTTCCCTAAAACTCCATAGGGTTTTTGATACACAACCTCAAATGGACGTTCAGTCTGCAAGAAACTTTAGCTAACATATTTTTAAAATTTCTGTTAATATTCCTTTTTTTGTTCACAAATTTATGACTATTCCACTTAAGGCACTAATGGAGGCAGTTAAGGCACTAATAACTTCACAATGGAGGAAGTTCCCAGCACAGTGACTAGAACATAGTAAGCTCTCCATAACTGCTCATCTCCTTCCTTTCCTCCTCCTACTTCATTTGGACCTTATTTTGATCTGCTGCTTCCTTCCCCTACAAACTGAGGTCATAGCCTCCCCACTGCATTATACTTAATATTGATCAGATGTTTTGATGAGCACTGTGTTTAGCTTGAGTGCCACAAATAAAGTGCCTTTTGAAGAATGATGTGAAATTACAAAGAATAAAAGCTAGTTTGGGTGACAGAATTAGGTCCCAGATGTCAGGGCAAAATGATGGGCTGATTCCAATATGAAACATAATAGGGCTAAATGTAAGGTCTTGTAGTGGGGTCCAGGAAATTAACTGTGTGAGTGCAGGTCAGGGGAGGTGTGTGGCTTGGTAGCTGCAAATATAAAAAGTACTAGGGAGTTGAAAATGATAGTTGTATGGCTTAGGGCACAGATTCAGTTGCTGTCACAAAGACCTAATAGAACAATGGCTTAAATAAGCTAAACGTTTATTTCCCTCTCATAGATTGAGAATAAACAGTATGGGGTGAAATGGCATCACCAGGGATAAGATCCTTCTATCTTGTTGCTCTGCACCACTCATCCACATGGCTATCAGGTCCACATTTCAGCCAATGGCAAAAGGAAAAAGGAAGGGAAGGCATGATCCTTCCCTTTAAGAGTATGGCTGGGAAATTATACATTTCACATCTGCTTACATCCCATTGGCTAGAACCTGTCCTTCTGGCCACACCTTCCTATAAAGGGGCTGGGAAATGTAGTCTTTGGCTGGGTAGCCATGTTCCTAGCTAAGAATTTTATTACTAAGAAGGGGAGAGGGGAATAGATACTGACAGAAACATTTGCAACCTTACAGTTAAGACAGTATATACAGTCATGCAATTTGATTACGAAAAAGTTTTGGGCAATATTCTATTGCATTGATACAAGAACAGTATCTTCCAGAACAGGAGTTGGCAAGCTTTTGCTGAAAAGGACCAGATAGTGAATACACCTGACCCTTGAACAACATGAGCTTGAACTGTACGAGTCCACTATATGCAGATTTTCTCATGCCTCTGCCACCCCTGAGATAGCAAGACCAACTCTTCCTCTTCTTCCTCCTCCTTAGCCTACTCAGTGTGAAGACCACAAGGATGAAGACCTTTATGATGATTCACTTCCACTTAATAAACAGTAAATATGTTTTCTCTTATGATTTCTCTTAATATTTTCTCTAGCTTACTTGTCAGTATACAATATATAATACATATAACGTACAAAATATGTGCCGACTGTTTATGGTATCACTGAGGCTTCCAGTCAGTAGTAGGCTATTAGCAGTTAAGTTTTGGGGGAGTCAAAAGTTATACATGAAATTTTGACTGCATGAGAAGCCAGAGCCCCAACCCCTGAATTGTTCAGGGTCAGTTGTATTTTAGGCTTTGCAAGCCATGTATAGTCTCTGTCATACATTGTTTTCTGGTTTTCTGTTTGTTTTGTTTTGTTTTTACAATTCTTTTAAAATGTCAAATCCATTCTTAGCTTACAGACTGTAAAAATTACGGGGCACCAAGGGCTGTAGTTCGCGGACCCCTGTTCTAGAACAAGCATGGTGGTGAGTCTGGAGTCACATCTTAAGATGCACGAGAATGTGTTCAGGGGAGGTGACCAGGTTAGGGAAGGGACTCCAGGTGAATTTCTAAGAACAATAATGATTGGAGCCATTGGTTACTTTTAACCTAGAGAAGCTCAGACTCTTAATGACCTGATCATTGAATGGCTTCAGATATTTGAAGGACATTCAGGTGGTTTGGAGATACCCTTGTTTTGTATGTACCCAAAGAGAAGAACAAAAATCAGTGAGAAAAAGCTCTGGAACAGAGACTGCAGCTGCATAAGGACTTTCTCATGATCACTTATCATTTATGGAACCCTTATTCCCAGGCACTGTTCTAAGCACTCTACATAGATGGTCTCACTTTATCTTCAACAACCCCAGTGGGTAGGTACCTTTCTTACCTCTACTTAATAGATGGGAAAAAGTCAGCATTAGGAGGTTATATAACTTGCCCAAGGACATTTTGCTGCTAAGTGGTAGGGCCATAACAACTCCAACTCCCACACCTCCTTGCATGTGACTTATGAGGTAAGATATATAAATAATTTAGCAGTGCCAGGCACATAGCAAGTTTTGTTTTGTTGGCAATAATAATAATGATAGTCCCTAGGAAGTATATGTTTCTCATCATGGTGGTTGTAGTTTTCTACGGCTGCCATAACAAATGACCACAAACTCGGTTATTTAAAACAACCCATTTCTCTGCTTATAGTTTTAGAGGCCAGAAATCCAAAATCAGGGTGTTGATAGGGCTGTGTTCCCTCCGGAGGCTCAGGGGAGAATCCATTCCTACCTCTTTCTGCTTCTGGTGGCCTCTGGCATTCCTTGACTTGTGGCTGCGTCACTCCAATCTCAGCCTCTGTGGTCACGTTGCCCTGTAGCCCATCTCCTACCTTGGTCCTACAAGGATACTTGTGATTTCATTTAGGGCCCTCCTGGATAATCCAGGATCTCTCCTCATCTCAAGATCATTAACGTAATCACATCTTTTGCCATATAAGGTGAAATTCACAGTTTCCAGGGATTAGTGGGTAGATATCTTTGGGGGCCAGTAATTAGCCTGTCACAGTGGTATCTAAGCATAGACTGGATGACCACGTGCTTTTCTTTCCACTATTAGAAAAAAAACTTCATAGAATTCTGTGATTTACAGTATTGGTCAATCATAATACCTGTCTTTTCCTTGTGGAATTTTTGTGTATGTGAAAATAGTATTTTAAAAGCCTTATTTTATTTTTAATTGACAGATAACACTTGTATATATTTATGGGGTGCAATGTAATGTATCAATACATGCATAATATACATTATGGAATGACCAAATCAGGCTAATTAGCATATTAATCACCTCAGATATTTATCCTTTCTTTGTGGAAAGAACATTTAAAATCTTCTCTTTTAGTTACTTTGAAATATACAGGACACTATTATTAACTGTAGTCACCATGCTGTACAGTAGGGTACCAGAACTTATTCCTCCTATATAACTGAAACTTTGCTCCCATTGGCCAATGTTGCTCCTTTCCCTTCCCCCCAGCCACCTCCCCCAGCCTCTGGTACCACCATTCTACTCTCTACTCCTATCAGTTTGACTTTTTAAGATTCCACTTATAAGTAAACTCACACAGTATTTGTTTCTCTGTGCCTGGCTTAATTCACATAACATAATGTCCTCTAGGTTTATCCATGTTTTCACAAATGGCAGAATTTCCTATATGAAAATAGAATATATTTTTAACAAGATATCAGTTAGAAGTAAAACTTTTTTTTTTCAGATACATAGCCGCAGTCCAACACTATTTATTGAGTAACACATTGTTTCCTCCACTGATTTAAAATTCAGTTTTTATTACTTAACTACCATGTAATAACCATTATAGCTAAATTTGTTTCTTGACTTCCATCAATCCACTTTGTAGGTTTCTGCATTTGTACTGTGCCATTTTGTTTACTGTAGCATTAAAGTATATATTTCTAACTGATGAATTGTCCTCCTTTATTATTCTTTGTCAATTTTTTTGATCAATGACTCTTTTACTGTTTTTGTTTTGTCATCATCTATTTCAACTTAAAAAAAATCCTTATTATCATTTTAATGTGGTTTTGGGAAGAAGAGGAAAAAAGGTGGAATTATTGATCTGCCATAACAATCCTCCCTCTTTTCTTTTCCTTTTATTTTTTTCTTTCTCTTTCTCCTTCCTTCCTTCCTTCCTTCCTTCCTTCCTTCCTTCCTTCCTTCCTTCCCTCCTTCCTTCCTTCCTTCCCTCCTTCCTTCTTTTTTAGTGATTTTACCTGTTTCCATTGAGATTTTCTATTTTTTTGTTATAATTATATAGAAGCTTAATTCCAGGCACATATATGTAAGAGATAGATATACATATGAATTCAAATCTGGAATAAATGTACACATATTCTTATCTTTCAAGACTTCTAACAATTAAATTTTACAACTATATTCTCAGTTATTTTCATATTTAACCACAAATTTTATTGGCTTTATTCATTACATTTTTTATATAACATATCTTCTCCTTTCTTGAATTCGTTATCCTGCCTTGTTTTTTTCCTCAGCTGGAAGAGATCTTCATGTAACCTTAAATTTTTTTTAATAAAGGGTGTTTGGGTGATATAATTGCTGTGTCTTTGAACATACCTGTCTTTTGTCATTGCATAAGAGAAATTACAGTTTGGCAGCTGGCAGAATTCTTAAATTGCAATAACGTTCCCTTAGAATTCTATAGAAATTGTACTGGTGTCTTTTAGCATAGTGTTACAGATGAGAAGTATGATATCAGTCTGATTTTCTTTCCTTTTAAGCAACCTGATTTTTCTCCTTTATGAGGAAGTTTGTCATTGTCTTTGCTCTTGGAGTATCAGAGTACATCTGGAAGTGTGTATTCTTTCAGTAGTCCTGCTGCCTAGCACAGCATTTGATCTAAGGCCTAAAGACTTTCTTCAGGTTAAGGAAATGTTCTTCTGTTATTTCGTTGATTATTGTTTTCTTCTGTCTTCTTTATTAATGATGTCTCCATCTGGAACTCTTATTAGACTAATATTGATTGGATATTCTGGATCTCTCTGTTATATCTTATGTTTTATCTGATTATTTAAATCTCTTGTGTGTGTGGTGTATGTGCACTTTTTTGGGAGGGGCAGTGGCATTTCAAAAGGAGCTGATATCCTGTCCCTATTCACTTTGGCTTCTATTATATTTGGAACAAACCTGTCACTTTCCAAAGAAGCTGTGGACCTATTTCTGTGTCCAGCCATTCTGTGTGGAGAAACTGACCATATTCCTGATGTCCCTTAATTTGCCTTTAAACTGCTGCCTATGATTCTCCTCCAATCCTGATTCTCTGAGTTGGGGATTTTCCAAGACTGTTTTCTGGAAACCTGTACACTTACTTCTTAGGGGTCTGTACTAGTCTGTTCTCACAGTGCTAATAAAGACATATCTGAGACCAGGCAATTTATAAAGAAAAAGAGGTTTAATGGACTCACAGTTTCACATGGCTGAAGAGGCCACACAATCATGGCGGAGGTGATGGAGGAGCAGAGGCATGTCTTACATGGTGGCAGGCAAGAGAGCGTGTGCAAGGGAACTGCCCTTTATAAAACCATCAGATCTCATGAGACTTATTCACTATCACAAGAACAGCATGGGAAAAACCTGCCCCCATGATTCAATTACCTCCCACCAGGTCCTTCCCACAACATGTGGGGATTATGGGAACTACAATTCAAGGTGAGATTTGGGTGGGGACACAGCCAAACCTTATCAGGGTCTTTGCAGAATCATGAGCTTATCAGTACTAATTAGTTTTTCCTCCCATGTCCCATCTACTTTGTATCTTCCCATATTATTCAAAATGTCTGCTTTATTGATGGCATCTTTCCCTTTATTGATGGCGTCGTTCCCAGCATTGCCAGTCGTGTTTTGGTCATGTAAATCGTTTTTAGGGGTAAGGAATGAAAGGGAGTAAATATATGAGCCCTATTTACCATTCCCCAAACCAAAAGCCCCGATGTGGAAATAGTGGAGAGTTCTGACACATCATATGGATAGCTGGACCAAATGACCTTCCAGCCTCATCTAACTCTGGGAGGCTTTTTCTTTAAAGCAGCATAATTAAAGGGTTGAGAAACAACTTTTACTGAAAAGGCCAGAGAGATAGAGTTTAGTTTACTCAGGAGAACAGAATAAGGTGAGACTGAAATGGTGAGTCACACTAAGCCTGCTGAAGATACAGCAGGAGGAACTAAGATTAAATTACAGCTGAAGTGATTCATATTGGTCACTACAAAGATCATTTAACCCTTAAAAAGTTGTATGGCATCATGATACGTTGCAAAGCCAAGTCACAAAGCCTCATTTTCTGGAGCTGTTCTCTTTAAAGGTAAGAGGATGGACTCGAATCACTTTCTGAATTATCTGACAGCCGTGTGACATGATTATACCTTGGTGCCTGAGATGTTAGATGGGAAATAAACAACAGCATCTAGTAAACTCTTCTGGGGTAAAAAAAAAAAAAAATCTTGTTTTCACCCAGTCTTACTGATTTTTTTTTTATTAGTGTGAAGAGAGAATGTTTTGTCAAAAACGAGTTCTCCAAATTTGTAAACCTGATTGGAGACATCTTTAGTTTCTTCTCAAACATGCTGGGAAAAATAGGAATGTCACTGAGACTCCTTCACCATCCCCTTGCAGCCCCTATTCCCCGGGGCTGGGTAGAGGGCAAAGCAGAGGGCAGGGGCTGGACCAGGGAGAGAGTGACAGGCTCTCTGTGGTAGGTCTGTGCCTTGTCACAGAGCCTCCTGGGCTCAGGTCTGTGGTGGCCGCGGGAGAGCCAGCTCCACGCTGTGTGGCTGGTGACATTTCCGGCTGCCAGGGCCCAGCCAATCAGTGATGGACACAGCTTGCTTGGGCGATGACACATGAAATATGATAATTTTCTGCCAAATGGCTGGAAGAGGGGAAGGAAGAGAGTGTGTGTGTGTCGCTGGGAGGGGTCCACACAGGAGCGCCTGTGATGAGGTGGGAGGGTGACAGTGCACTTGCTTTCACGGTTTGCCTGGCAGGACTAGGCAAGGGAGGGAATGTGATGCTGGAGCGGCGGTAGGAGCGCCTCTGTAGTTGCCGAGGTGAGCCACTGCCACTGCTCTTAGGCGGGAACCAGCGGAGGAGCAGACAGCGCCATGCTGGAGCTCTGGGGCTGGGGTGAAAAAAAGAAACTGTCAAAGTCATTTGCCTTCTTATCACACATGAGCAAGGTTAGGACTCTTGTTTCTTCTCAGTGCTACCTCTTTAAAAGCCAGAACAAAACTGCAGTAAACACCATCTGGGTGGCAAGTACTCGAATAATTTTTTTCAAAAAAATTTAGGCTGGAGGTTGTCTCTCCCCCTATCTTGTTTTTCTACTTCCATACCTTAAAAGTGAAAAACAAAACAACAGAATTCAATGACAAAATCTTGAAGAAGGGCCTAAGTCTGAATCGTAAAGACTGTAACTAAGGTTCAGGTGGTAGTTCTGATTACTGATTCTGGTTGAAAGAAAGTGTGTCTTGGAATGCAATGTGGCTCTGGATTATGTTCGAGTTTAGCAATAGTGGCAGAGCTATTCTTTGGTTTGTGGACATGGACCCTGAGCCTGCAGAGCAAGGCAGGGCAGGGCAAGGAGTGCCTATGTTGAGCTCTCAGGTGCAGAGGCCCCACTCCCTTCAGCCACTGTTGAGGCTCCCCGGCCCCTGATCAGCCAGAGGCTGATGAGGTGTGACACGCCTGCTGACAGGAGTGCCCTGTCTCGTCTGACCCGTGAACATGGGTGTTCAGAAGTGAAGGATCATAGTGTTTACATAACATGCCGATTAGTCACTGAGAAGCTCATCACTGCAATAAATATTTATGGCTTGCATTTGCATTTTTTTCTCTCTCTCCACGTATATATGTATAATATATGTGCATATATTATACATATATGTTGTTTTTTAAAAAGCATCAATAAATGAAATCCTTATCACTGCGTGCAAGCCTACTGTGGCTTTAGGCATGGGACTGGCTTCCTGCGCTGGGAGTGACAGCTATTCCGAAGTGATCATTGGTGTACTGTGTCTTTAAAAGGTTAAAACCCCTTTCAAAAAAGGTCTGGACTCCTAGTGGAAAAGACAAGCGAGGCATGGGTTGGCTCTGGATTCAGAAAACAGCTGCTGATTAGATTCTGTGTCTGCGGGCTGAATTTATTCCGTGTTTTTCAGCAGCAGGAATTCAAGAGGGATGCTTCTGTTTGGGTTTCTGATCGTGATTTATATTTATTCAGAGGAATAACAGAGGGTGGATCTGTTCCCGGCGCGAGCATGCTCACAACCAGCCGACTCTCCCATTATCCAACTGCCTAGTTTGGTGCTTCAATGTACATGGCTATTCCGTGTGCATATGTGTGTATACAAACACGCATGCATGCCTGGATGGACATACGTTTGCACAGGTTATTTTTTAAGGACAATTCTTTCAATAAGGTCTTTACCCCTTACTTGAAACAGGTGTTCATGAAAAAAATGCACAAAATCCTGCCTGGCCGGAATAATTCATGAAGAAGGGGCTGGATCCGTGGGTCAGAGAACACAGGACCAGTTTGCCATCCCAAGGCCGAAGGTAGGGGACTCTGGGTTTTTATTCGGCGGATGGATTCCTTGCGCTGTATTTTACCTTGTGATTGTGTTTTTGCCTGCGGCCGCACCGAGAAGCAAAATAACAAGCTGCGATTCCATTTTGTGGCTGCCTTTCTTAGGCAAGGTGTCCGGCTGCCGAGGCGCAGGGGCTGGCCGGGTGGGCTGCGCGTGGCGGCCGGTGCCCCCGGTGGGCTGAGCGCGCTGCTCGGCCTGGTGCTGGGGAGCGGCGCGAGCCTCAAGTGACCCCCGCGCGTCAATCACAGGCAGCGGCGGCAGCGGCGGCAGGGCTGTAACCCTGTGCGCGCCGTGCGCTCCAGCGCTGCTTGCAGCAAGCACTGCTGGGCTCTGCACTCCCACACTGGCGGGCCGGCTCCCGAGGAGCCTGGGCTGGGGGGCACAGGCATCGCATCCCGTGGCACCTGCGTTTTTTTGTGTTGCCTTGGCTACTTCTCCGGGATTGTTTAGGCGGACTCCAGTAGCCTGCTTGGTTGAGAATGAGATTCGTATGATGCTGGCTGCTGAGACAGAAGGGATAGCTTTCTCTTCCCCACTTAATCCTAGCCCCCTGAAAATATTCCTAAAGCAAAATCATCTCCCAACCCCCAACCCGACCCAACCAAACCGAAACCAAACTCCTATTCTATTGGGGATTCTTGCCTCCCTGCTAGCAGAGAGTGTCCCCTCCGAGTTATGCCCCACATTTTACCATCTTTTAAATGGAAACACTGATGGTGCCGAATGGTCCCTGATGATATTGTCCAGGCTGCTGAGGACTCTTGAGTGTGGCAGTCCCCCTGAACCCGCGTAGATTGGATAGAGAGTGGTGGTGCAGAGGAACTTGGAGGCCCAGCATTGGTTTCCTTTAATGTAGCTAGTTTGGTTTCTGTTGCAGGTCAGGAATATTTCTGTGGCTAGGCCCTTCCTTAACTTTGGGGGCAGTGGTTGCAGGAAGAGGATCTGCAGGTCTGGTCGCTGGGTGAGCAGCACCCTGGCCCTCTTTCTGGTATACCTTGACATTTCTGGTAGCCCTTGGCATTGTAACCACAGCAGCCAGGTGCCCACTAGCTACCTGGAATGCTTGGGTTTTGTTAACTCTGGTGTGCATTTTGGGTGTTGCGGGGGGAGGGAAGAGGAAAGAGGGAGAATGAGGTGTTTGCTGAACTGATCTGCATGTCAATGTTCTCCAGCCCCTGTTTGTGTGATTATGTAATGATCAGACGTGTGCCCAAACAGCTCCCCACCACCTCCTGGCTCTCCCCCAGACTGAAGAAATTGGGTGCTACAGTTGTTTAAGATATCTTTATGTAATTATGTGTGTGCTGGGGGCAGGGAGAGAGTGGGGGCAAGGAGGAATAATTCGAGCCACTTAAATGTGAAGAACACAGATCAATGATCATGTGTCCCTCTGAGGATGGTGTGGTATTAGCTCTGGGTCAGTGTTGATCTGAAGACCCTCCCGTATCTCTTTCAGCCAGTAATTGCTTATCTGAACTTTCATTTGGTAATTTCACCCCTCTTGCACCCTGGAGACAGTTGGACCCAGGAGAAGGACCCCTGCAGGGACTACAGTTTCCCAATTCCAGGCAGAAAATGAATCCTGAAGCCAGGGTAATAGGCCAGGTCCCAGCTGTTCTTCATGGTCCCGCTGAGCAGCCAGTGTGGGGAGGAGTTCCTGTTCATCAAGGTGTCACTTGTGCTCTGGGGTTGGGCTATATACTGTGGGGCTGAAGAGTAGACCTCAGATGCTGTCTGAGCTGTATGAGATAAGCTCTTTAAAGTTGTGATGGCTTGCAGAGGCTGGAGGCCCTTTACATCCTTGCATTTAAAGATTGTGGGAATTTTTTGCAAGGAAGGAGAACAGCTGTCCAACTAAGATATCTGCAGGCAGGAGGAGAGGGTGTGTGTGACACTTAGCTCTCTCTGCTTCCTCCCCTCTCAGTCTAGTTAAGGCATCCACAGGATACAGAATTGTTTAAAGGGACTCTCCTGTCACACCCCTGAGCACCTCAGCCTGGGGCTATTGGGTATATTTGTTAATTTGATGGCAAAGTCTGGGCCCTTAAAGCTAAGATTGTTTTTTTGCCCTCAACACCCCAGTGGGTTTGCTTTGAGGGCCAACTACTACTGTGAACTCTGTGGCAGTGGATCAAGATGTGCTCAACTGGCACTATTGTTGAGCTGTCTCCGCCCATTGTGTTTTAGTGGCAGCCACCCTCCTTGGAGTGGAGAAGTGTGTGCTGCCTTTGGGCCCTTGCCAAGTGAGCCATGGAGACATTTAGTGTGTGAAAGGTACAGGCAAGAAGAAGATGCATTTAGTCTGCAGTCCTGGCAGGTTCTAGGACCTGACTTGATGAAAGATAACATTAAGAAAGCTGTTTGACAACTGGATAGCATTTAACTTGTCTCTCACTCCCTACTCTGTGAGTTCCCCGATGTCTTTAAGGCTCTTTTCTGCCCTCCATGCTGAAAGCATGACATGCTGTTCTCCATCCTGTTTCCTGGGGAGTCAAAGTATATTTACAGATCTGCAGATGCACTGGGCGGGCAGGGCTGGAAAACACTGGCTGTATCAACAGGCAGCACTGGCATTCTGGGTCAGACTTGGCCAAAGCCCGTGACCAATTTTCTTCCTTATCAGTAAAGTAGGTGTAACCATCATAACCTTACTAAGACAACTGAACTATGTTGCGAAGAAAAATGAGATACATTTAGTGACATGTGCACTGTAGTTGATGGGTACTAGGATAATACCACAACAATTTGGAACTCACATTTACATAATTTCACTTATCCAGTTGGGACCTAGATGGCAAATCAAAAGAAAGGTCATAAGTCCATGAGCTACAGTTCATGAATTTTGATCACTGGAGGAAATTTTATACTCTCTTTCAGGCCTTTACATTTACTTCAAGTTTTAAGAGGCTTGGTTATTAGTTTGTCAAATGCACCTAGCAAATTGGAAGCAACTGATACTGTACTGAAGGATTATTAAAGGTCTTTTATCAAGTATCAGTAAGAAGTAAGAATAACACAAGAAACAGGAAAATTTAAAAAAATTTAAAAGGCCCAAGAATTCAAGGCATGGCATTCTAGAGCTAATATGAGTGTTTAATGTAAGCAATTCAGTGAAATTTTATGTATTTTGATGGATCTTTGGTATTCCGTTTTATAACATAATAACTGATGCTCACAGTGACCCACATGTATCCATAGAAGTTCAGATTATATTTTGTTCATCCAATTTAAAAAGACATGAGAGTTTTGAAGTATCCCCAGATGATTTTTTCGCCTCATTCTTAGAGAAAAAACTGCAGTTATCCATGATAATGGCACCTGCGAGGTTTCTGGATAGCCGGTAGCTTACTGGTCAAAATTGTATTACAACTATAAAGCCCTGCTGTTGAAATTGAGAACTTTATGATCTTTTGTCAGAATTTATCAGGGAACTACTATGCTACTGTTATTATTAGTGGTTATGTTCTAACATTTGATGCTAAAGAAAATACTCCTGAACCTCAACCTGTCTTGTTATGATCAGGAAACACACTCAGAGTTCTTCCAACTTGATGACTTTAATTCTGGAGTTGGAAGAGACCTGATGATGGAGAAGATGGAGCAGGAGAGGTAGACCCTAGTGCCATCTGTTTCTTACATCTGTGTAGCAAATGTAGACTTGCCACCTTCCGGATGTTGTTCAAGCTGTCATGGCCACACCTTTATGCTAAGCAATGGTGATTTTCAGTTCAGACGTCGTGCTGAAAACTGGAAGGTAGCTGAGATACACGAGCAGTGCTAAACTTGGCCTGACCCTCTGACAATGTGCTCAGTTAAAATTTACTCCAAAACAAAGGCAAGAGGAAAAACAAAAGTAGGGGAAAATAAATGTAGACACTTTTAAAATAGTGTTTTAAAAATTCAGTACATATGTGGAAAATGAGAGGACCTAATTAAAAGTAATGGAAGAGTATTTCTCAGTTTCTAGATGCACATACATTCACTGTTTTGGAAACTTACTTGAAAAATTCTTTAACTAAAAGAATCTGTCAGTAACAGGTTATTGAGTATAATCGCACATACTCAGAACTCTCCAAGGGTTCCCTGTATCTAATTGTAATATGATGGAGAAAAGCGTATTCCCTGAAATCCCAGGGGGCTTGGAAGGCAGAGGAGGTGGGGTGTGGTGGTGGGAAGTGACTGAACCACACTATCCAGAGGGCTGCCCTGTTGGGAGGCTTCACCTCCAACCTGTTGGGAGGTTGGAAATATGTGCTTGGGAGGTGGGACAATGATGGAAGTGGTGACTTCATGACTGATGGGACTCCCCTCCTCATTACTAACTGTTTTTGAAATGCCAGGTGCAGCTGGAATTCTTTTAGATAAAGGGGGAAGCTTTATATCTAAATATGAAATAGGGGTAATCTGAAAATGCCCTTCAGATTTGGGGAACAAAGCCAGGGAGAAGCGTAGGGAAGCTAGTCTCAGAAATCTTGAGATCTCTGATTATCGGTGGACCCTTGCATTGGGGTTTGGGTTCAACTTTTTAAAAATGTGTTATGTATGAATAACTGAGATCCAAAGAAAAGCTAATAAACAAATAGTAGAAGGATATGGAAAAAACAAAAGCAGTGTTATAAATACACGATGTGCTCTGCCGAATCTCAGTCACCAGTTTTAGTCTATTGAGTCATTCATTGGACTTCCAGGCTTAGCATTAGATGTTGAAACTATCTTAATATCAGAGGAGCTGGATACAGTGGCTCATACCTGTAATGCCAGCTACTCAGGAGGCTGACACAGGAGGATCACTTGAACCCAGGAGTTTGAGATCAGCCTGGGCAATGTAGCAAGACCCTGTCTTAAAAAAAATAAAAGTAAAATTATCTGGACATGGTGGCTCACACCTGTAAATTCTAACTACTCAGGAGACAGAGGCAGGAGGATCTCTTGAGCCCAGGAGTTTGAGCCTACCATGGGCTATGATCACATCACTATACTCCAGCCTGGACAATGGAGCAAAGACGTCTCTTAAAAACAAAAAGATCAGAGATGCCCTGATAAACATGAGCTGATTTAATTTAAATAGAAGAAGAATTTTGAAATCCTCCTCCATCAAAATTCTATATAGTAGAACCTTGACATTCTCAGTGGATACATCTCAAGCCCTTGGCAAATCCCCAAGTTTGCAACTGCAGAAATACTTGCATAGGCTCTTGACTTCCTCCTGAGTCAGGTTTCGGTCCAGAGTGAAGAGGTTCCTGTGACTATTCACAGGCTACCAATTATTTGCCTTTTCAACTTGCACTCAAGGAAATTAAGTTTCTTTCACCTCCAGAGTTTCTGTTTCCCTGGTGGCATCTTGGGATGGGGAAACTGGGCCTTTGAGAAGGCTCCCTCTCTAGCTAAGTGACTTGTTCTTTTCTGTGGCTTTGCAACATACAGTTCACATTTGTGCTCCAGAGAAAAGACAAATTGCCATGTGGTGTGGCTATTAGGGGTTGTTCACAAATAACTGAAAAAGTGTTGAATCTACAAGCATCTGCTTGGTTTGCTAAAAAATTGCACATGTGTGCAGCCCCTCAAACTCTCCCCAATTCCCTGGCCCTCAGTATACACTTAATACAGTGTTAGAAACTTCCCCTGACTGTCAGCAAATCTTGATGAGGGGAATTGGGGATCGCACAGCTGAAGCGTCTGGTAAAGAACTTAAAATGAGAGCATCACCACTGAAATCTTAGCAAGAGAAGCAGAATGTAGTCATTTGCTCCATGCCCGCATTTTGAAGATTTCAAAATTTGAAAAAAAAACCCACTATGATTATGATTGTATTAAATAAAGGAGCCAGAGCATAATGTACCCTGGAGGTTGGGCCTTGCTGTACCTTGCTGGAAAGATTCTCACAAGAATGTTTTGGAGTGGTTTGGGGAGAAGCTCATAGAATTGTAAGTGGGTTTGGAGCACACCAATTACAATTGAGGACAGCATCTTTGCCCAGCAACTAGAAAAGATATGGCAGGAACTGCAGCAATTTGATATGAGAGTTTCTTATTAAAATTTGTGTTGTGACCATCTTTTGAAAAAACTTTAATGAAATAGCCCCTAGATGCAAATGAATGCTTATAAACTGTGTAGAAAGGTCTAAAGAATAACATTATGACCAACACTTATATACTCACCAGTTGATTTGAGAAAAACAATGTTACCTGAACCTTTGACGTCCCCTGTGTACCTCCCTCCACCCCATCCCCTTCCCTCTCTTCTCAGGGATTACCATCTTCTGGACATTTCTGTACCTTTTATTCCCCTATGCTTTTCTTTATTGTCTTGTCCTCCTGCATTTGTATCCCTAAACAATATATTGTGTAGTTGTTTGTGTTTGTGAACTTCATATAAATGGAATCACACTGTTTTATTCTTTTGTTCTTAATGCTCGCATTTAGTCCATGCATACCATACCAGTAAGGCTCACTGGTTGACAAGCAACTGAAATATTTCCATATTAGTTGGTAAGTTGCTGCTTACCTGATCCTTCCCAGGTGCTCCTATGGTACTTCTCCAAGTCCACCCCTTTCTAAAGGGATTACATCTGGCATAGCAGGGGGTCTTGGGTACCAGCTCTGGCACTAGGGCAGGGACTTCATTTGATTGGACACTGTGCCAACTGGTTGTTAAATGTTTCGTCCTGGATTCATTCACATTGTTGGGTGTAGCTGAAATTTTTTCATTTTGCTGAACCATAATATTCCACTGAATGAATATATGGCAGTTTATATGTCTATTCTATTATTAATGAACACTAGCTTATTTCCAGTATTTTGCTATTATAAATAGTGCTGCTGTAAACATTTTTTTTTTTCAAGTTCCCTGCTAAGTATGTGTGTAAGTTTACTTAGGGAATACAGATAGTAGTAAAATTACTGGTCATAGACTATGGGCATTTTCAATGCTGCTAGGATAGTTCAGAATTTCTATTGTGTCATGTGAGTTTCACTTTAATCAAAAATTAATTTACAATGTGTTTAACCAATATCTATATCCAGCTGCAATTGCTCCTACTGCTCTCTAATCTTGCAAACACTTTATATTTTGTAGGATATTGTCAAAAATTTTTGCCAGTCTTATGGATGTGTAACAGTATCTAATCTGGTTTCAATTTATATATGTTTGATTACTAAAGAGGGTCAGTATCTTTTCATAAGCTGTTGACCTTTTGGATTTTCTTTTTTTGTGAAGTACCTCTTTAAGCCTTCTGACCATTTATTTGAAAATTGGGTAGTTTACATCTTTCTTATTTATTTGTAGGAGTTCTTTATATATGCAGAAGACTATTTCTCTGTGTTGCCAAAATACCTTCTCCTTATTTGTGATATTTTGTTCACCATCTTTTTTAGTATCTTTACAGTGGCAGAAATTCTTAATTTCAATGTAATAAAATTTATCAATCTTTCTTTTATCATTGAACATTTTGTGTCTTTTGAAGGACATCCTTAAGAACAATTCTCATATTGTCTTCTAAACATTTAAGCTTTGCCTTTCGTGTTCAACATTTTCCCTTGAGAATGATGATTTTTATGGATTTGATATTCCTTATCAGGATGAGGAACTACTATTCTGTATTTGCAAAGAGTTTGTCTTTCAAATTATATACATGGAGGTTTATTAAATACTTCCTCTGCATTTATTGAGAAGATTTATATAATTTTTTCTTTAATTTGTTAATATCTGGTAAACTAATTTTCCAAAGTTAACTTAACCTTGCTTTCCAAGAATAAACCTGACTTGGTTGTAATGGGTTCATTTCTTATACTTTGCTAGGTTTTTTTGCTAATAAAATTTAAAAGTTTTATATCTATCTTCATGAGTGTGTTGTACTGTAATTTTCACTTCTTATGTTATCCTTGGCAGGGTTTTGTATCATGGTTTTGCTGAATTTGTAAAGTAAGTTATAAAACGTTTCCTCTTTATCTGTTCTCAAAAAAAGATTATGTGAGGCTGGAATTCTTTCTTTCCTGAAGACTTTTAACCTCTGATTCAATTTCTTCAATACATAGTGGGTATTCAAGTTTTAATTTTTTTCTTGAATCAATATTGGTAAATTAGATTTTTCTAGAAATTTATCCATTTTATCTGAGTTTTCAAAATTTTTACCATGAAGTTACTTATAAGATGTTATTTTTTGATGTTCTGTAGGATCTGTGGTTATGTCCCCTTTTCATTTGTAGTACTTTCTATAATTTTGTTAGTCTTTTAATAACTTTCTCAATGTTATTAGAGACTATCTCTAATCCTTGACCTTATGATCCTCTCCATCATTTGTTTTCTAGTTTATGAATATCTATACTAATTTTTATTATTTTCTTCCATCTAACTTATTTACATTTGAGCTATTTTTCTTTCTTAACTTCTTAAGGTAAATATTTGGCTTTTTAATTTTCAGGCTTTTTTTCCCCATTATGAGCATTGTAAGCTATACATATTTACTCTAACTTTATGTATTTTGATATGTAATGTTTTTGTATAATTTATTTCTAAGTATTTTATAATTTTCACTATGATTTATTGTTTGACTTATGATTTAAAACTGTTTCTTTTTAATCCTCTTAATATTTATTTTTCTTATTGTTACCTTTGTGTTACTAATTTCTAACTTAATTGCTTCATGGTTGCCAAATATTGTTTGAGTGCTACGAAGCCTTTTAAATTTATTGTAAGACTTGATATGTGGTCACTTTTCATAATATTCTGTGGATCCTACCATTGTTAGATGCCGTGTTCTATGTAACTCCATTAGATCAAGCTTCTTCACTGTGTTGTCCAAGTCTTTTATATCTTTACTGATTTTTGTATGCTTGATTAATCAGTTACTGAGAGAAATATAATCTCCCACTATGATTGTAGATTTTTCTCTTTCTTCTTATGGTCTGTCAGTTTGTGTTTTATATATTTTGAACCTTTGTTATTAGGTACCTATAGGTTTGAATTGTTTTATCTTTCTGGTGAATTGAATCTTTTATAATGAAGCGAAACTTGTTTCCCTAGTAATTCTTTTAGTCTTAAAGTCTATTCTGATTAATATTAACATAGGTTTACCAACTTTATTTTGGTATTTTCCGATAGAGCCTGAAGTACAGCTTTTAGAATTTTCTTTATTGAGAGTCTGTTGGTGACAACTTCTTTGATTTTGTTTGCTTGCATATACACTAATTTCCCCCTTGTTTTTGAGAGAGGTTTTTACTGGATAGAATTAGGGTAGAATTCTAGGTTGTCAGTTATTTTCTCACCAACACAATGAAGATATTATTCAACTGTCCTCTGTTTCCATCGTTTCCTCTAAAATCTGCTGTCTTGTCTACAGACAAGACTCTCTCCTTTGAGAATAATCTATGTTTTCCCTCTGGTTCCTTTAAATTGTTTGGTGTTCTACAGTTTCACAAAGCATATCTAGGTTTATATTTGTTTTTATTTCTCACACTTGGTATTCATTGAAGTTCTTGGTGTGATAGTATCCTTTATGTTATGGGAAATTCTTATCCTGTCTCCTCTTCCCATGAGGCTACAAAATATAAAAGTGAAGGTCACTTTGTTGGCTAATGTCTTCAAGCTAACTTCAGGGATTGGCTCTTATTCTGGGCTTCAGATTTTGCTTAGTTAATATGTCTTACTAACTTCTCAGCTCATCGGTCATTTCAAAAGATGTTTTTCTATAGTTTCCAGTTTGCTTAGTGTTTTCGGTAGAGTTGGCTACATATCGAATCCACCATAGTTCAGGAAATGAAAGCCTATAAGGTTTTCTTTAATACCACAATAATCCTTAACACTTGAAACCATGAAAGACTATACCAAATCTATTAACAGAATGTATATATCCACATGTATTTATTACAGTGGCCAGTCTATTTAATGATTCATTCAATAGATATGATACTATGTTCTTAGTAATGTAATTCATACATGTTTCTTCCAGGCTAAGACAGAAGACAAGTTGGTGCTAGTGGGTTGGGTAGGGGTGCTTTAAACCTGCCAATAAGAGTCTTACTGGAATAGAAGTGAATGATATTGAGTAGATATAGGTAGTTTAGCCTTTAAATGCAAAAGTATATCAGGTACTAGGGAGTTAATTATTATTTCTTAGTAAATTGAGAGAGCTGATGGGTTTTTGGCCGATTTTCAGTTCTACACATGGCAATTCTACTTTAATAGGCTATTTCTCCCTATATAGCTTTTATTCCAAACCTGGAACAGAGTGAGTTAGGATTAGAGATGGTCTCTTTCCTCTTCCACTTACTAGATGCCCAGAACCGCTCACTTTTTTCTCTTATGGATGCCTGTTGTTTTTTTCTTTTTGCTTTTTTCTGTCTTGGGCCAGAGTTGTACCTTCCTATCTCTTTAATCTCCATTTTTTATAGAATTATAGGATTCACTACCTGCAGACCAGCTCTCTTTTGGAGAAATAAAAAGTGAAAGCATCTAGTTCTCCAATACTATCTCTCTCAATTTCCAACAAACAGGACTTGGTTGGCAGCTGGCATCCCCAGGTCCCCTTCCACTGCCCATGTGTCTGAGTTGCGCTTGGCTGAACTCAACTTCCATGCCTCTTGGCCAGGGGACTTTATAAACTCTCTTTGTCCAAGAGGTTTCCGACTGATAACTCTGATGTGGTTTACTGCCAGGCCAGCGGGTCCTGCTGCTCACTTCTTGTTGTAACTTCTGTGCAAAGGACAGTTGGGTTGTCATTGTTCTCTTCCCTTCCTGTGAGCCTACTAGTGGTGGGGCACAGCAGATGGACATTCTGGCTGCCGTGGGCCTCCTGCAGGCCCAGGGGAGGGAACCGTGCCAGTCTCACGTTCTCTTCCCATTACTGCTGCCTCTTTGCCCTGTTAACCTCTCTGTTCACTTTTCATCCAGCGAGAACGGGGATGCACCTGATATGGGGGCTGTCTTAGGTAGGTATGTTGGCACTGGTTGGTGAAGTGTTCCCTCTTTTCCCATCTTTCTGAAAATTCAAGGTGGTAAGAGCTCACCTTGCTGCCACCGCAGAGTAGTATGGCATTTGCTTCCTCTGTCCTCTCTAGCTCCTTTTCTCTCTGACTGTGGCCCCTCTCCCCTACCCCTGTCCCTAACTATCTTGGAGAAAACAAAAACAATTCAGGGGTTATCAAGGATTACAAGGAAGGGACATGTTTTTCTTGGACAAAGACAAATGACCTCCTTCCCTCCCAAAGCCGAGTAGTTTTTGGAAAGGCACTTCCTCTTTTTTAATCTAATATATGCATGCTTTCTACCTGGGAGGCAGAAGCCACAGAGGGGTCCAGTGAGAGCCTTGCAGGCTTGCCAGTCTTCTCTGTGGGTGGGTCACTGGCTGGTTTTGCAGAACATCTGCCCCTCTGAAGCAGGCTGAGGACCAGTCTGCCTGGGGGTCTGATCATTTCCACTAATTTGTAATGGCAGTGCTGGAAACGCTTGCAGCTCAGGGGCCTGTCACCTAGGCTTGGCTTGGAAAACGAGGTGGTAGACTTTGAGGAGAGACAGAAAGGAGGGAGGGAGGGAGAGAAAGAGAGGGAAAAGGAAAGGGGGAAAGAAAGAACAAGGAACAAAAACAAGTAAAGGAAGCAGAATGTAAGTAACTCTCACTCTTGGCTTCAGAGCACAGCACTTTTCAGTTTCGACTGCATGACATCACGTCTCTTGTTAAAATGTTTTCTAAATTGAGTATAATTTACATGTAATAAAATTCACCTTTTGAAGTGTACAATTTAATGAGTTTTGACGAGCGGCTGCATCAGTGTAGTCATCACCATCATCAAAATACAGAACATTCCCATCATCCCTTAAAGTTCCTTCATGCCCATCACAGTTCGTCCCTCCCACCCCCATCCCCTCGCAAAACTGTGTTTTCTAAAACTAGAGTTTTGACTTTCCTAGAATTTCATATAGATAAAATCATAAAGTATACACTCTTTTTGCTTCTGGCTTCTTTCTCTTAGCATGATGCTTTTGAGATTCATCCATGTTGTATAGATCAGCAGTTCATTCTTTGTGTGGCTGAATTGTATTCCATTGTGTGCATATGTCACAGATTTTTTTTTTCTTTTTGAGATGGAATCTTGCTGTGTCACCCAAGCTGGACTGCAGTAGTGCGATCTCGGCTCACTGCAAGCTCCACTCCTGGGTTCAAGTGGTTCTCCTGTCTCAGCCTCCTGAGTAACTGGGACTACAGGCGTGTGCCACCACGCTTGGCTAATTTTTTGTATTTTTAGTAGAGATGGGGTTTCACCATGGTGGTCAGGCTGGTCTCAAACTCCTGACCTCATGATCCACCTGCCTTGGTCCCCAAAGCGCTGGGATTAACGGCATGAGCCACCGTGCCTGGCTGCCACAGAATTTTTTATCCCTCTACCTGTTGATAGAAATTTCGGTTGTTTCCAGATTTGGGCTGTTGCAAATGAAGCTACCGTGAACACTCACATGCAGGTCGTTGTGCCTCCTCAGCTCTCCTAGGTGAAATCCTCCAGGTGCACATTCTGCCTGTTCTTGTGCCTGCTAGACTGTCACCAGGTGGGTTCTTCTGTTTTTCTTCCTACGAGTGAGCATCAGATAAGAATGGAATTGTGGATGCCACCACCTGTGCTAGTCCCTATAGACTATACTGTATTCTAATTGTCTGTTGACCTGTTTGACACCCTCACTAGGCTACAGACAATTTGGCATAGGAATTAAGAGCACAGGATTCAAATCCCAACTCTGTCATATACTAACTGTGTGATCTTGGACAAGTTACTTAACTTCTATGTGCCTCCTTCTCCTCAGCTGCAAAGTGAGGATAACAGCACCTATGTCATGGGGTTATGAAATCAGATAGATAGACAGACATGCTTGGTCTATAGGGAATACTATGTTGTTGAATGACTGGACAAGAAGTAGTATCAGGGTCTGGAATGCACACGTCAGATCTCCTTTTAGCAGCTCATAATGGCACTGGAACTGTCTTCATCAACTGCTCTGTTGCCTGGCACCCAGGTACCCCAGTTCCCACTGGATGACAAGCACTGCCTTAACACTGCATGAAGAGTGCTTGCTTCCTTTGTCACCTGCTAGCTCTTCTTCCAGCTTGGATGCTGGCTGCCCCCTCTTACTGCTGAAGTTCTGTTTCTGTTTCCCTGAATGTGTATTACTCTTTGAAAAACATAACTATCAACTGTAAGGGATCCCACCTGTTTGTTTTGTTCCTTCTCTCAGTTCTGGGTCCAGATACATCAACTATCTAGGAAGCAAGGCCTAGAAAGGCCCCACCTACACACTCTTAAATCCTTATACCCTAGTTCACAAAAATCTTCGTGTTCCACAGGGCTGAAAGCCCCATGTTGACTAGTGACATGGCAGAGGAACCACAGGCTCAGAAATATTTGTCCTACAAGAATGTAACTGTCAGGGCAGCCTTCATCATAGCCAGGGTTGTAGATGCTCATCCCGCTTCTGCAAGCCAAGGGCCAAGGACCCTTGTGGATGGCAGCTCTCTTATTAGGATTGGAGGCCCATGAGGGCAGAGTTGGAAACAAAGATTTGGCCTCACAGCCCTTAATCCAGAGAAGCACTTCCTGGGTCTGACCATATTCTCTCTGAAGAATAAGATGATTCTGGACCAGGGTGATCAAAAGAACTAGACAAATCAAAATGTAGGATTGATCTTTGATACTCACCAAAGTGGGGCATAAAGTACAATGAATAAAGTTTCAAGTACAGCCCTCTGTGGGCCTGTGGGAGGTGTTTCTAGAGTCTAGGAACTCCGAATGGTACTGTGTCACGGTCTCCTTTTATGCGCACTCTGTGTAAAGCATGGTGGTAAGCACCTTCCATGGATAGTCTCCCTTAATTCCACTTCTGGGAGTAGAAGATGATTATTTTCCCTTACAGCAGTGGGTCTCATCAGGGGGTTCTGATTTTGTTGGTCTGGGGCGAGCCCTTGGTCTTTGGACTTTTAAACACTCCCCCAGTAATTTTAATGTGTAGCCAAGGTCAGGACCTGTTTTACAGTCAAGGGAATTGAGGCTTCAGAGGTCAAAGTCACTGGCCTGGGGGTCACCAAACTGTGTGGGGAGGCGCAGTTAGGGCACAGGCCTGTGTGACTGCATTGTTTGACCTGGGACCTTTCTGCTGCTGCCAACCAGAAAACGGTCAGGACCAGGCACGGTGGCTCAGGCCTGTAATCCCAAGACTTTGGGAGGCCGAGGTAGGCAGATCACTTGAGGCCATGAGTTCGAGATCAGCCTGGGCAACATAGCGATACCCCAACTCTACTAAAAATGTAAAAATTAGCTGGGCATGGTGGCACATGCCTGTAATCCCAGCTACTCAGGAGGCTGAGGCACGAGAGTCACTTGAACCCAGGAGGTGGCTGCAGTGAGCCAAGATTGTACCACTGCACTCCAGCCTGGGTGACAGAGTGAGACTGTCTCAAAAAAAAAAAAAAAACAAGAAGGAAAATGGTCAGTGCTGGCTTCAGGGTGCTGGGCAGGAAACGGTCAGTAGGGATGCAAGGATGCTGATGGCTTTTCCAGTGCATCCCTGCTGACCCAGCACTCTTAAAGAGGCAAGCATGTGTGTGTGCTGAGCCTAAAAGGCTCCTTGGACAGAAAGCCATCAGCCTTAGCTCCTGGCCAGCTCAACAGAGGAGCACACCACCCAGCTGCCCATCAACTGTTGGTCCAGGCTTAGCTTGGTTGCATCTGGCTTCAAGAAACAAGGACAGATGCTTTTTGATTTCTAGTGTCAACTCATAGCCAGGCATAAATGTCTTGGTCCCTCCTGAGGAGAGAAGGGGAGGACAAGTCGGGCAAGTGTGGTCTTTTCCAGCCTCACCTCCAGTAAATACTGCAGAATAACAAGGCCTGAGTGCTCACTGCGTTCATCAGCACCACACTAAGGACCTTGCACACATCACCTCATGTTACCTTCACAGGAATCTTGTGAAGTAAAGACTGTTAGTATCTCAATTTTTCAGATGGGGAAACTGAGGCACAGGGCATCTGGCAGCAGAAATGGGAGTGATCCTAGGCAGTTGCTGAGCCTGGCTCAACTCTTAATCATCATCCTACATGACCTCCATAAGTCTGTTTTTGCCTTGTTCTTAAATTGTTTCAGGAGCCCCATCTAGTCCCAGCCTGAAAAATCAACTTGCAGCAAGGGAGATGCCGCTTCATTTCTGGCACAGAGTTGGATCCATAGCAGGGGTTCAGTACATGGTAATTGGTGGATGTATTTTATTTTATTTCAGTTGATTTTATTTCTCCAGATTCTACAATATCACAGTACTGTGATAATAATAAACTTATCCCAGGAATGTAACCCAAGTTATCCAGTTTTTTAAAATGTTTTGACTTTTAAGTATTTCTAAATACTCTCCGTACTCTCTTAATTGTGTCACATTCAGTTTTAGTGGCTGTGCTACGTTCACACCCTATAGTTGTCCTAGAAGAGCACCTCTCTGCGCCGTAAGAGCCTCGGTGTCTTTCTTTGAAGGATTCTTTACCGGAATAGAAACTGAAACGATTCTAAATGGTAGCTACCCCTGCACCATCCAGGCCCTCGGAATGAAGTTGTTTGTTTGGCGGGCTCTTCCAGGGTAATCCACACAAAACTCTATCCCAGTGTAGTAGCAGACATTGCCGGCACTCCTCTCAGATGGCCTTGGATCACTTTGGCCACTTCTGTGTGCCCATCCTGCAGCTTCTGTCGCCTCTGTTTCTAAAGCTTTGCCCCATTGCCTTCTTCAAAGGATTGCCCTCTTGCCAAGAGAGTTGGAGTGGCTGGGAGTTTTTGTCCCCGCCATGACAGTCTGTAGCCAGTATTAATTAGAGCGGGAATATGAAAGGTCAGCCACCTCGCCCTAGCAGTGGGGTATGGGGGTGTACAAACTCGGAGGAGGTTCAGTTTACATTCCAGGACTTTCCCTGGGGTCAGGCTGAGGCTGGGATGTGGCCTGAGGTCATGCTTGGCTTGGCCTCTCCCCTCTCTGTCCTGCTTCTCCACTCTCCTACAGACCACTCTGGGGACATTTCTTCAATGAATCACTCATCTAGGAATCCTTATCTCAGGGTTTCCTTTCGGGGAACATGACCTAAGTGAAAGCAATGTGGGCCGGATGTCTTTCAGACCAGCAAATGCCTCGAATTCTCTTTTAAGCATTCCTTTGAGTGTCCAGGATTCTGCCCTAAGCCTCCACCTAAGCTGGGGGTCCCACTTCCCAGGAACACTAACCCAGCCCTCCTCATCACCACTGTCTCATTCCCGTGGGTAGTTTCTGGGCTTTCCAGCTCTCCCTCTCCTCACTTCTTAGCCAGACTTTACTCTGCCTCTGTTTCATTCATTCAATACCCAACAGATATTGAATCCCTATTCTGTGCCAAGCATCCTCCTAGGTGCTGGGGTACAGCTGTGAATAGAGCAGACAAGGAGCTTGCCCTAACAGACCTAAAGGGAAGAAGGCAATTCACAAGTAAACAAAGAAGCAAGACAGCACACATTAAGATAATGGCTGTGAAGGAAATAAGCTAAGGAGGTGATGGGGTGCGAGTGAGGCAGCCTCCTGGGCTGTGTGCATGGTGTCACCTCCCTCCTCCTCTTCAGCCCTTGAATGCCTGGCCATAATTACTCCTGAAAAGAACCACCTCTGACATGTGTCTTAATAAATGCCAGTGACATTGTGCTATCTTTGTCTTTCTTGCCCTCTGAGTGGCATTTTGTGACGTTTAAAACTCTGCATCTTGTTTTCTTCCCTAGGCTTCTGAGGCAGCAGCCTCTCCTGGTTTTCTTCCTGCTTTTCTGGCTTCTCCTGCGTGGCCTCCTTTGCTGCCTCCACCACCCCTCTGCTTGGCTGTTGAGGATCGCAGCTCCCTAGACTCGGTCTGAGGATTTCTCTTCTTACAATGTAGTCTTTCCCCTGGGTGAAGGTGTCACCTCCCCTGGTGTCAGTTTCCATACATCTCATCTGGACCCCTCTTTGGAAGAACCGACTGTAAATGCAACCCTCTTCTCAACATCTCCACTTGGATGACTCAACACATGCATAACTTGGCTCAGCACCTTCCTACATGCATGACCAACCCACTCCCCAGCCCCTGCCTCAGCCTGTGAGTCTCTCCTCTTCAGATGCACCCTGTCTTAGGAAGGGGCATCACTGTGCCCCAAGCTGCTTGGGCCAGAAGCCGGACTTCACCCTCTCCTCTCCACCACCTGATACACCTAAGCTATCACCAAGTCCTGTCCATTCCTCCTCCTAAGGACAAGTGCATGAATCCATCCACTTATCCATCCTGACGTCCACTCCCTCTCCAGGCCACCATTGCTTGACTGCTGCAGGAGATTCCTCACGGGTCCCCCGCATCCTGCCTTGACTCTTCCAGACTGTTTGCATGGGCCCTGGTCATGTCTGTAATTTCTTGCTGAACTAAAGATAATTGAAAATTCTTCCCAAGGTATGCACCACCCCAGGCGATGGGCCCTGCGTACTTCTCCAGCCTCACCTCCGGCCACTCTTCTTTCTCCCTCTCCTTCAGCCTTCCTAACAGACATTTCATTCCCAGTTGTGGCCTTTCCACACGCATTTCCTTTTCCCTGGGAAGCTTTTCAGGGAGGCCCATATGTGTGAAGGCTGCTTTCTTTTTCCCTGAAGTGATCACCATTGGGATGTGGGGTGAAACAGACCACTACTGCCTCTCTATTCCCTCTCTACTGGGAAATTTGGAAGAGGTCTCGGTGGGAGCACAGAGAGTGGGGAGAGGGAAGGGGTAGACAGGCCCAGCCCAGGGACAGGCAATAAGGGGGTACGTTGTCTGAAGAGAACATAAAAGCAATAATGTAATCAACGAAGTCGGTTAGATTTTGACTCTCACCTTGCACCAAAAATTCTAAAACCTGTTGATGCAAAATACTCTACCCCCAAGGGAGGACTGCTCCCTCCTCTTCCCTCCACTGGATGTGGGAATAACTCTTGGGAGCCTACCAAGTAATAGCAGCAATCATTGTCATTTACTGACCACCCAGTGCCAGGCACTTTGTTAGATATGTTAGGATTCTCATCACATTAAATCCTTATAGCAGCCCTGTAGGACAGGGCTTGTGGGACCCACTTCAAAGGTGAGGAAACTAAGATTAAAGAGGAAAGCTGGCACAGGCACATCTTGAACTGCTGGCCAGGAAACCCTGCCCGTGAGCAGCTATTCTTGAGCAGGGAACTGACTGCATTGGCCTGGGTAGAGAAGACTTTCTGAGATATATATTATATATCTCAGAAATATATTATATTATATATATATAAATATATATATTATAAAATATATATATATATATTTTTCCCTTCCGAATAGCTCTCACAAGCACTGGACTTCCAATAAATCTGCTTTAGGGCAGGGCTTTGTAATTCAACATGAACCCTGAGATACTCCAGATTCTGCTGACAGGGGAGAAGATCATGGCCTGAGAATATTTTGGTTCAGGGACAATAATGTAGATTTG
Source organism: Colobus angolensis palliatus (assembly GCF_000951035.1). NCBI lineage: Eukaryota > Metazoa > Chordata > Mammalia > Primates > Cercopithecidae > Colobus > Colobus angolensis. Next base: position 193,455 of record NW_012117365.1, read on the forward strand.
GATAAAGATCAGGCTGGACTTGAATTCTAGACCTACTACTTACAGGATCTTGGGCAGATTATCCTCAGAGCCTCAGTTTCCTCTCCTGTAAGCTGGGGGGTAATAATAGTACTTCATAGAGCTACTAGGAGAGTGAAATGATGCAATGAAGGTGACACTTTAATGAGCGTGCTCGTTAGGTGATTAGACTCTATAATGCGTATTAAGCTCATGGCAGATTAAATGATATGTAATGGATATGTGACAATCAGCTGACATGAGGAGTTCAAGACCAGCCTGGCCAATGAGGTGAAACCCTGTCTCTACTAAGAATACAAAAAATTAGCCGGATGTGGTGGCGGGCACCTGTAATCCCAGCTACTCGGGACACTGAGGCAGGAGAATTGCTTGAACTCGGGCAGGGGAGGTTGCAGTGAGCTGAGATTGCACCATTGCACTCCAGCCTGGGCAACAAGAGCAAAACTCCGTCTCTAAATAAAATAAAATAAACAATAGATATGTGACAAACGTTTGTTTTCTTCCACATAAACATCATCAGGAGAGTATAAATGTTAATTTTTCTTTTTAGGTAGACATCCTACTCTTCAGGGAGTCCATTAAATAGACAAGAGACACTGAAAACACCTAGAGGTGAATAAACCACATCAAATGGGAGCCCACATTTCTGGTTTAAGTTATTTCCTAGTGAACAAGTTATTTCTTCAGGAACAATCAGTAAATGGATACGTTTCCTGGACATAACATCTGGTTAAAAAGGAGCTTGCTGATATAATTCAGGATATAGTGGCAGAGGTTTTATTTGTAACAGTTTTGTTTTATTTCCTTATTGATGCTACAAGGAGATATCCAAAATGGCCATAGCATGTGTTCACCTTCCGCATCTTGTGCAGACCTCAGTGGCAAAGATGCCAGCCCATGGGGCTGAACTGCTCTTCCTCTTTGCAAGGAGGGAGCAATTGGTGTATTAATTAAGCAGTGGATTTTTACTGCTTGCTGAATGAATAGATCTGGTCTGTCTTCTGGCCTGGGAACCAGCGCTCTTAGATTTTTATATTATTTCTTCAAAACAATAAATTCTTACAACCCTCTATTGAGAAAACAAAGCCTCCACTTGCTTCAGCTGGAAAGAAGCTCCATTTGTCTCTCTTCCTACCTGGAGAGACACTGCTACCTTCAGAACTCAGACGGAGGATGACTCTGTGCTGATGGCAGCCAGGTGCCTTCGTAAATTCTTAGAGAGGACTTATTCCACCTCCTTTGTACCTCCAGCATGCAGAGGTGGTGTGTGTGTGCATGCACATGTGCATGTATGATCTGTTTACCTGTGGGCAGACTGACCTGAAGATACATCTCAGCCCTGCGGGTCCTTGCCTGAGCCAGGACAGGGAGGTAATGGTAAATGGCAGAAATCCTGTGGATAGAAGTTATGAACCTTGGCTCTTAGGCTGTGGGAGGCACTACTTAGAGATGAGTGCGAGATGATGATGCGTTTTGGTGATGGTGTTGTCAGCAGTTCTTCTGAGACTGGATTCTAGATCACTTCCTGCCCTTCCCCCTCCAGGGAGACTTCCAGGAAGCAAGGGCCTTCCCTACTGCCCTGTTGGCTTTGTGTTGATTGATGGTGGCTAGAGGAAACTAAGTTTTTCTTATGTTGGATAAAAAGAACCTACATTAATTTTGTGTTCATACAGTGAGAACTTTGGTTCTAAGATGCACCAAGACTAAAACAAACAACAAACAGATGAAACCAATATTTCCTGCCCCCAGGATGCTGGGAGGTTAAGTGACTGCTTTATTGTGCAGAGTGCAGGGACCCTCTGAGAGCAAAATGATGCCAGTGGGGATGGTGGGCTCTGACTTTTTCCTGGTCTGCCCTTTCCCTCCTCTCTGGGTCCTCCTTCTCTCAGCACCTCTCTCTCTCTCTCTCTCTCTCTCTCTCTCTCAGCCCTTTCCTTCCACCCTGTGTCCTCCTCTCCCAGCACTTCTCTCTCTCTCTCTCTCTCTCCCTCCCTCCCTCCCTCAGCCCTTTCCTTCCACCCTGGGTCCTCCTTCTCCCAGCACCTCCTCCCCCTCTCGCTGTCTCTCTCAGCCCTTTCCTTCCACCCTGGGTCCTCCTTCTCCCAGCACCCCCCTCTCTCTCTCTCTCCCTCCCTCCCTCTCTCCATCCCCCAGCCCTTTGCTTCTACCCTGGGTCCTCCTCCCAGCACCAAAGAATTAGGTCATTCAAAGCATCTCCTCTCCCTAAGAGTGTGGATCTCACCCACCACATGCTGTCCTTGATGTGGGGCCTAACAAAGATTCTCTCCATGACCAGACGTTAGGCTCTTCTCAGCTTTTTTTTCAACTAGGGGTCAACTTTTGAGCTTCTGTGTTTGTCTCAGCATTGTCTACTTGTAGCACGAATCCGGTTTAGACAGAATCCTCCATCCTCAATATCTGGTCACCCTTGATATCTGATTGGGTTCCTCATCTGTCTTACGCTGTTCCTGCTGCTGTAACAAAATACCTTAGAATGGGTAATGTATGTACTGCTCACTATTCTGGTGGCTGAGCAGTCCAAGGTCAAGGCACCAGCAGATTCAGTGCTGACGAGGGCCTGTACTCCAGAGAATATGCCTTCTACCTGTCCTCAGATGGTGGAGGGGGAGGGATTTTCTCTTCAACCTTTTTTATGAGGACGCTAAACCCAGCCCTCATGACCTCATCACTTCCTAAAGGCCCCACCTCTTCATTCTATCACACTGGTATTAGGTTCCAACATAAGAATTTTGGGAGGACACCAACATTCAGACCATAGCATCATCTACCATCTGCCAGGTGATGTCTGCTCAACCTTCCTGCCTTCAGCAAGAATCCTGTTAGGCCAATTTAACCAGAATCCCCCCTTACCTCTGATGTTTCTGCAGTAATTTTCCATCCACTGACCCCTGCCCTGCTCCTTGACTGTGCATTCCCACTTTTCCTTGTATCTGGAGTTGATCCCAATCTCTCCCCCTGACTGCAGAACACCACCGTGGTGGTCCCTACACCAATCTTGGTGGTTTCCCTAAATAAAGCTTGCCCTATAGTTCTTTAGCAAGTGGCATTGAATCATTTTTTCTTTAACGAGCCCTCCATGACTGCTGTCAGGATCCTCTGTCACAGTAGGGGCCACTTCTTTCCAAAGACCATGTGATAGACCTCTTTGAGACAGGAGAACTGGAGTTCATTAAAAAGCATGCCTTGGCTAGGCACAGTGACTCACGCCTGTAATCCCAGCACTTCGGGAGACCAAGGAAGGCGGATCACGAGGTCAGGAGATTGAGACCATCCTGGCTAACACGGTGAAACCCTGTCTCTACTAAAAATACAAAAAATTAGCTGGGTGTGGTGGCAGGCACCCGTGTTCCCAGCTACTCAGGAGGCTGAGGCAGGAGAATCGCTTGAACCCGGGAGGTGGAGGTTGCAGTGAGCCGAGATCACACCATTGCACTCCAGCCTGGGTGACAGAGAGTGACACTCTGTCTCAAAAAAAAAAAAAAAAAAAAAATGCCTTTTTGAGTGGGAATACAAGGAACGTGGAAAGGAGCTGGGCCTCACTCACAAACTTGAGTAGAATTTCACCTCTGGCCAAGTGGTGATCAGAAAAGCAGTGGGCCAGGCACCTAATGCAGTTGCCTCCACATATGTTGACAGGAAAGGTTCTGTCTTTGGACACCACGCAAGTTCACAGTGGTTAAGGAAGGACCAGATAATTCAGCACTAACCTCTGAAGAAGAGGAATGCTCATAAGCTGGTTGATGCTCATACATTTCACTCATCAACTTGAATCCTGAAGCTTTTTAAAAAATAAAAGCTACTATGTATTGAGAGTTTTACTTTGGCGGTAGACATTGTTTTTATTCCCATTTTACAGAGTGGAAAACTGCTGCATAGAAAGGTCCAGGGATTCACCAGATGTCACAGAGCTAGTAAGTGGCAGATCTGGGAATCGCACCTAGGAAGCCTGGCTCCAGAAGTACTCCCTCCACCACTCCACATTGTTAAATGTGTCAAAATATATTGATATTCATTAGAAGTAACTATGAGTCACTCGGTGTGTAATATGTTGTATATAATATTCAATTCATATTCATCAGGGTAGTGCCATGATTAGTGGTGAGTTATATATTATTTTAATAACTGAGGGTACCAATAAATGTTCTTTCTCACTTTGCTCAAACAGTCTCTCTGTCTTTAAGCTGTTTCTTTGCCCATAGCACTCCTATTTTTCTATAGGCCATGTTCTCATTCTCCTAATATAAAGCAAATAAATGTTTATCAGTCACTTGATGTGTTCCTGGGGGATGTTCACAGCCACACCCTGTCCTGACACCTCACTTCCTGCCTCAGAGGGCCCTCCTCAGCCTTGCCTCCTACTCCGCTCCTCACGGTTAGCCAGAACAGCCTTTCCTTGGGCCTGCTTCCCTTGGGTCCAGTTATACCTCTAAACAAATTGCAATCTTTAAGTAATTTTTAAAAAGATATATATTTATTTAGTCTGAAATGTGCCTTTCTCTGGTCAGCACTTCTGATTGGCCTGGGTGGCCTGAATTAGCACACCGGGTTGCCAAGAGTCTGGTCCTGCTTTTTGGTTAACCTAAGCACCTTTGCCTCCAGTAATGTTAGGCCATTTGAAGTCCTAATGTGGTCATTGGACTCCCTGGATCTGAACAGCCCACCATGGAAGCATTCTCTAAAGCGGGTGGAATGAAGGCTGGGGCCAGACTGCATGGGGTGTGTAGGGGTAGATGAGTTTATGTACTGGGAGATCAAAGCAGGCAGATGGAAGGGAACTGGGTTCGTGGGGAAAGGAGAGGGATCTGCTGGACATCCTTCACCGAGAGGTAGAGGACAGGAGAGCCTGCACAGAGAGGCCTGCTTGGGGCCACCCTGGTCTTCAGCAACTGCACCTCTCAGTACTTGGGCTTCTTTCCCGCCTGAATCAGTGAGCCTGTTCATCCTTTCATAAAAGGATCAAGTTTTCCAATGTGCGGCTTGGCTTATTACTTCCTTACTCTTGCTTACGGACCCGACCATACTAAAACTTGTGAGATTTTTGTTTTCTGGAGGGTGGTAGTGGGGGAGGGTCCTGAATTGCTGTTGCAAGGTTAGTTTCTCTTCTGCAAAGTGACCAGGAAGGGAGCCCTTGTGGCATGCTTCTAGAGTATGTTTTTTAGATTGCTTAGTAAGGCCTGGGTTACCTATTAAATATAGACAACATTTTAATTTATTTCCAAGTAGACAGACTTGGGACCTTTCAAAGCCAGCATGCAAAGGCCACAGTCACCTTCAGTGCTGGGTTACAACAGAGAGCAATTTCAGGCCTCAGATGTCATTCGCAGTAACCTTAGCACTGGTCATTGTTGAGCCACAATATTTGAAAACGTTGTGTTAGAGTATGTTCATGCCAGCCTCACTAGAGCTCATTTTGAATTTCTGGATAAACATTCTGGTGTTGCTGCATGTTTGGGAGTGGAAATGTTTGAATGTTTGCCATTCTGGGTGATGGAAGGAAAATAGAACAAGCAAGTGGTGAGATCCTTGGTCTCAGTGTTCAAGGGTAATGCAAACAATATAAGGTTAACATGGAATGAAGGCTGAGAAGCCACATTTGCTGTACACCTTGATAGGAGAGACTAAGGTAGCTAATAAATGTAAGCTTGAATCTATAAGGCAGCCCTGTGAGTGAGCTAATGGAAGAGTATAGGTTGTGGCTCCAGACTGCTGAATGTGAATCCCGCGTCCTCCTCTTACTAGCTGGGTCATCTTGGACAATTTACTTAATTTCCCTTCACCTCAGTTTTCTCATCTGTAAAATGGGGAGGTCAGGTTAATACTATAGCATAGCGTGGTTAGGAAGAGTAAATGAGTTAATATGTATGAACTGCTTTGAATAGTGGCCTGGTACTTAGAAACTGCTACATAAGTTTTGTTAAATATATAAAATAGGCTGGGCATGGTGGCTTATGCCTGTAATCCCTGCACTGGGCATGGTGGCGAGTGTCTGTAATCCCAGCTACTCAGGAGGTTGAGGCAGGAGAATCATTTGAACCCGGTAGGTGGAGGTTGCAGTGAGCTGAGATCATGCCACTGCACTCTGGCCTGGGCAACACAGAGTGAGACTCCGTCTCAGAAAAAA
>NW_012117365.1:199879-429209 GCF_000951035.1 Colobus angolensis palliatus
TGTATATTTATATATGAATATAAATATATATGTACATGTATATAAAAAGCCTAAGGCTCTGACAGGTGAAGTAAGTTATACAAAGCCCCCTGGGCTAGTCAGCAGTGATGTTAGAATTTGAGCCCAGCACTCTTAGGCTCCAGAGCAGAGTTTCTCAGCCTTGGCACCACTGACGTTTTGGGCCAGATGATTCTTTGTTGTGAGTGCTGTCCTGGGCATTGTAGGCGGTATAGCAGCATCCCTGGCCTCTACCAGGGGCCACTGGGTAGCGATGTCAACCCTCTGCCCTGAGACGTGACAACCAAAAATGTCTTCAGACATTGATGAATGTTCCCTAGGGTGGCTAAACTGCCGCTGGTTGAAAACCACTGGGCAGAGAGAGGGATTAACACCCTGGAGAGAGGTTTGCAGCAGCCCGACTTCTCAGTTCCAGGGTTCAGAGCCCTGTTTCCATTTATCACCTTATTTCCTTACAGACCAATGGTCAGAAGGCCAGGATCATGGTGGCTGGTATGTGTTCACACAGCAGCTGAGAAGCCTCTATATGTGGGTTTGAGCCAGAGGATTCTCAACTGTGGATATTTTTGTTTTTCTTTTCTTTTTGTTTTTTTTTTTTGAGGATCTCGCTTTGTCACACCCAGGCTAGAGTGCAGTTGCACGAACGTGGCTCACGGCAGCCTCAACCTTGTGGGCACTAGCTGTCCTCCTGCCTCAGCCTCCCGAGTAGCTGGGACTACAGATATGTGCCACCACCCTCAGCTGATTTTTGTATTTTTTTGTAGAGATAGGGTTTCACCATATTGCCCTGGCTGGCCTTGAACTCCTGAGCTCAAGCAATCTGCTCGCCTCGACCTCCCAAAGTTCTGGGATTACAGGCATGAGCCACTGTACCCAGGCTTTGCTGTTTTTTGAGCTGTTTTCTTTTCTTCTTTTTGGCTGGGCACGTTTGGACCATAAGGTGGGCCAGGCTATGTGGCTGGTTTGAGTTTCTCTCTGTGGCTGTCGGCAGCAGAGTCCATGCAGCCACGCTGACCCAGGCTGCCTTTCTTGGAAGCACAGCTGGTTGATTTAACTGGAGTCCCAGTGTGAGGGGCTCCAGAGCAGAGGGGTCAGCCGACAAGAGGAGAGCCAACATTCACTGTTTATCGTTGCCACGTCCCGATACTGCCTCACTCAGCACTTACTCTGATTTGCAACATCTGGGTCTTTTTCTTCTCCTCCTGCCTTCTCTGTGCTCTCTTTGGGTTTCAGAACTTGAACCTATGGCAGCAGCAGTGGGCTGTGGTTCAGAGCGTCTGGGCAGATGTGAGATGTGAGCAGAGCCGCTGTGTTCTTGGCACTCAGCTGCTAGTTCCGCTCTTGAAGCCCCATTTGTAAGAAATATGTTGACCAGCCGCTCAGTGTCTCTGACCAAGTTCTTAGAAAAGTCTTAGAGCTAGTAATATGTGTTACTCCTAGTGGGTGGGTGTGGGGGGGATGGGATGGGGAAAGAAGTTTTTTGTTTGTTTGTCTGAAAATAAAGCTCTGGCGTTTGGACTCATTTAAAGAGAGCTATGCAGAGTCTTGTTTGAATGTCTGTTTTTGTGGGTTAATGGCTTTACATCAGTAGTCACAGCTTTGGTGTCCAAATATTTTAGTTCTGGTTCAGAACCTACTTTTCCCTTGTTTTGATGCAAGCTGTTTTCCTAGGGTACTCTATTTCTTTCCAATGGAAAGGTGATACTCACCCTTGCACTAAATGAGTGTTATTAGCCGATAGGGAAACAGGCGGCTCTTGTGGGGGCAGAACCGATGTACCTTTCTCCTTACAATCTCCAGGATGCTTTCTCTTTGTGAGTGTTACTCCTTGCCTTTTCCCATTGGAAGGCCATCTCTTTTCACAAGCAATGAAATCAGGACATGGGAAGAAGTGACTGTAGAAAAAAGAAGACAGCTCGTCAGTAAACGTAATTAACCCCAATCTCTGGAGGGCTGCCTCTTGAGCGAGCTGTGTTCTAAACCAGCCCGAATGGATGTTCAGGACAGAAAGAGAAAGTGAGTTACCAAGACTTCTGGGAAGTGCTGTGAGCAGGGGTTCCTTTCCTACCTGGAGGGAGCCCCACACATTCAACTCATTTGCTGAGTCCTAGCCAGGTGCTGTGCTGGGGACACACCGATGACAGCCTGTGGAAATGCTGGGCCTGGTGGACCCAGGAAGTGTTGACTCCCAGAGGCGGAGGGGCAGCCCGTCTGTGCAGCATGGACCTTGCTGTGGTAACTCACACCATCAGCCCTTCTGCCCTGTGACACCAACACTCCACTGTCAGGAAGCACAGTTAAGGGGAAATGAGTTTTGTATTTTAGCAAAGTTTAATTGAAACTCAAAATTCCCCCCAGTTGGATGCAAACTCTCTCATATGAGTAGAAATAACTGTGCAACCCAGAATTGGGAAATAAGTTTGGGGCTTTTGGGGTTGGGCCTGCCTGCTGTTTCCTTGGTTTTCTCTGTGTTCCTGCATATTGATTAAAATTCTTGTCCCTGTTAGTCCAGGGTGAAAGGGGAAGGCTGGTAAGGTTGGACACATTAATCTTACACCAGACGAGTTTCCTGGAAAAAGATCAGATCAGGCATAAAGCAGGGCAGTCCTTCTGGCAAAGTGACTCTGTGTGGTCAGGTGGCGGTGGCCGTCTGGGGAGCCCGGAGCCTCTGGATGAGGAATGTGTTGGCCACCTCTCCAGCTGGCCTGCTCGTTTCAGGGCTCCCATGTGGTGGAAACAGGACCGTAGAGAAACAGGCAGCCTCCCAGGCAAGCCAGTCATTCAAACCTCTCCCTTATGCATTATCTAATAATTATGTAGTAAGGAATGGGAAAGCTGCCTGAGTGGAGTGTTGACAATGTGCAGGTTATGTAAGGAAGCTTGCCCAGAGACCTGGGTTAACAGGCCTCATATTTCTCATCCCCCTGACCCCAGGGTTGTAGACAATTGCCCTTCAGTTAGCTGCCTGGCCAGCCCACGCCTTGCCCAGACTTGGAGTAAGGTTTCTGGAATCAGACAAATGTGGGCTTGAATCCTGGCTCCACTACTTACCAATTGGTTGTCAGGGGGGAAGCTGCTTAACTTCTCCAAGCCTCAGGCAACTGATTTGTAAAATGCTCCAAGGATTAAAGGAGAAACTATATAAAAAGTGCCATGGATCATTCATCCCCCCAACCTCAGCATCACACAATAATCCCAGGTAACAAACCTGCACATGAACCTAAAATAAAAGCTGGAAAAAATAAATAAGGGCTATCACAGTGCCTGTACTGTGGCTCTTCAGAACTCAACCCAGTTGTCACTTGGCCCAAGAATCGGCCCTTCCTGGATTCCAGGTCCCTCATTTGTGCCCTGAGCATCTTTTCTACCCCTAGCTCTTGTTCACTTTTCTGTTTCTCCCTTTAGGCTGTAAGTACCTTGGAGGCAGGTGCTATGTTTGGTTGTCTCTGTGCTCAGAGCCTGCACCAAAGCAGCCAGCACTTAAGGAGTGCTGACTGAGCATTCCAGGCTTGGTTCTAAGTAATTTACTTGTGAAAATTTATTTAATCTACACAGTAACCCAAGAGGTAGGGACTAGCATCATCTCCATTTTACAGACAAGGAAACTGAGGCACAGGGTGATTGAATCACATGTCCAGTGGCACAAAGCTAGTCATTGGCTGAGCTAGGATTTGAACCCGGTACATCTGTTTCAGAATCTGTTCTCTTAACCACTGTGCTGTCACTTGAGTTGTTCATCGGATGGTGAGTGGATGGGGAAATGTTATTATGGTTAAACTATTACTAGTTGTTAATTCCGGGCAAGCCACTTACCTTTCTAGGTCTGCTTCTTTGTTCATTAAGTGGGGAGCAGGGTTCTTGTGAGGATTAGATGGGAGTGATGAGTATAAAGGAGATTGCAAACCCTGTCCAGAGTCATCACCTTGGAAGTGTCACCATGGTAATCAGAGTCTGTTATTCCTACAGGGAGCTCCATCCACAACTGTTCTGGAGGGGACAATGGGTGCCCTCATTCCCCACAGAGCTCCCTGCCTTCTCCGTCCATACACACTGACATGTGGGAAATGAAGGCCTACCCTCTCAGGCTTTCATACTCTAGAATGCAGTGAATTTCTGCTCTTGGCAGCCCATGAAAAGGACTAGAGTCCCCCATGCTGTCCTTTGACCATGGAATACAGGAGAGTTTAACCTCAGGCCCTGCAGGAGAGTTGAGGCACGGTGTCCCTCACACCCCAGGAAGAAGGGGGTGCTGCGCTTCAGACTCTGCGTAGGTCTGGAATGGCAGTGGCTCTTGGGTAGTGAGGTGGCAGTGTCGGGGGCTTTGAGAAGGTGGATGATGTGATCGTCGGTAACTCCACAGCTCCTGCCTTTTGATATTCCAGCCATGGAAAGCTGCAACCGAGGTTTCCCAGCAAAGACTTGGAATGCAAAGCACACTTGAAAGTGTGTGAGTGTGTGTGTAGTGGGGGTTGGGGGTGGGAGCGTGTGAGGTGTAGGGTGTGTAGTGTATGTTTGTGTGTGTGAGATATGTGTGTGTGTGAGGTATGTGGTGGTGTGTGTGATGTGTGAGGTATGTGGGGTGTGTGTGGGGGGCATGTAGTGTGTATGTGTGGGGTGTGTGTGGTGTGTTAGGTATGTGGTGTGTGGTGTGTGTGTAAGATATGTGGGTGTGGTGTGAGGTATGTGTGGTGTGTGTATGTAGTGTGTATTATAGGGTGTATGTGTGTGAGGTATGTGGTCTGTGTGTGGTGTATGTGTGGTGTGTGTGGTGTGTGTGGGGGTGTATGTGTGTGTAGTGTGTGAGATATGTGGTGTATGTGGTTGGAGGTATGTGGTGTGTTTGTGTGGCATGTGTGGTGTGTGTGGGTTGTGTTTGTGTATGTAGTGTGTGGTGTGTGAGGTATGTGGTGTACATGTGTGCGGTATGTGTGTGTGAGGTATGTGGTGTGTATGTGAGGTATGTGGTATGGGGGCATGTGTGTGTGCTCTATGTGTGAGGTATGTAGTGTGTGTGTGTTTGGTATGTGTTTGAGGTATGCAGGATGTGTGTGAGGTATGTGGTGTGGGAGGCATGTGTGTGTGAGGTATGTGTGGTGTGTGAGGTATGTGGTGTGTGTGCATGTGGAGTGTGTGTGTGTGTGTGTGTGAGGTATGTGGTGTGTGTGTGAGGTACATGGTGTGTGTGTGAGGTATATGGTGAGAGTATGTGGTGTATGTATGTGTGTGTGGCGTGAGTGGGGGGTTGAGGTATGTGGTGTGTGTGGCGTGTGTGTGCGTATGTGTGGGGTGTGAGGTATGTGGTGTGTGTGGCGTGTGTGTGCGTGTGTGTGGGGTGTGAGGTATGTGGTGTGTGTGGCGTGTGTGTGCGTGTGTGTGGGGTGTGAGGTATGTGGTGTGTGTGCGACGTACATGGTGTGTGTGTGTGAGGTATGTGGTGTGTGTGGTGTGTGTGTGGCATGTGTGTGGGGTGTGAGGTATGTGGTGTGTGTGGCGTGTGTGTGTGAGGTAGCTGGTGTGTGTATCTGGTGTGTGTATGGTGTGTGTGGGGGGTGTGAGGTATGTGGTGTGTGTGTGGGGTGTGTGTGTGTGAGGTTCATGGTGTGTGTGTGGTATGTGGTGTATGTGTGTATGTGGCATGTGTGGGGGAGTGTGAGGTATGTGGCATGTGAGGTACATGGTGTGTGTGTGAGGTATGTGGTGTGGGGGGGGGCATTTGTGTGTGGGGGGATGTGAGGTATGTGGTTTGTGTGTGTGTGGCATGTGGTGTGTGTGAGGTACATGGTATGTGTGTGAGATATGTGGTGTGTGTGAGGTACATGGTGTGTGTGAGGTATGTGGTGTGTGTGAGGTACATGGTGTGTGTGTGAGGTATGTGGTGTGTATGAGGTACATGGTGTGTGTGTGTGAGGTATGTGGTGTGTGTGTGGGGTATGTGTGGGGCATTTGTGTGTGGGGGGATGTGAGGTATGTGGTTTGTGTGTGTGTGTGTGGCATGTGTGGGTGTGTGTGAGGTATGTGGTGTGTGTGAGGTACATGGTGTGTGTGTGAGGTATGTGGTGTGTGTGTGGGGTGTGTATGGGGGGGCATTTGTGTGTGTGGGGATTGAGGTATGTGGTGTGTGTGTGTGGTATGTGTGTGTGTGTGTGTAGGGTGTGTGTGGGGGGCATGTTTGGGGGGGATGTGAGGTATGTGGTGTGTGTCTGGTACATGGTGTGTGTGTGTGTAAGGTATGTGGTATATGTGTGGTGTGGGGGGGGCATGTTTGGGGGGGATGTGAGGTATGTGGTGTGTGTGAGGTACATGGTGTGTGTGTGTGGGTATGTGTGGGGCATTTGTGTGTGGGGGGATGTGAGGTATGTGATTTGTGTGTGTGTGTGTGTGGGGTATGTGGTATGTGTGTGGCATGTGTGGGGGTGTGTGAGGTATGTGGTGTGTGTGAGGAACATGGTGTGTGTGTGAGGTATGTGGTGTGTGTTTGGGGTGTGTGTGGGGCATTTGTGTGTGTGGGGATTGAGGTATGTGGTGTGTGTGTGTAAAGTATGTGGTATATGTGTGGTGTGTGGGGGGCATGTTTGTGGGGGGATGTGAGGTACATGGTGTGTGTGTGAGGTATGTGGGATGTGTGAGGTACATGGTGTGTGTGTGAGGTATGTGGCGTGTGAGCTACATGGTGTGTGTGTGAGGTACATGGTGTGTGTGTGAGGTATGTGGTGTGTGTGAGGTACATGGTGTGTGTGTGAGGTATGTGGTGTGTGTGCTACATGGTGTGTGTGTGAGGTACATGGTGTGTGTGTGAGGTATGTGGTGTGTGTGAGGTACATGGTGTGTGTGTGAGGTATGTGGTGTGTGTGAGGTACATGGTGTGTGTGTGAGGTATGTGTGTGTGTGAGGTATGTGGTGTGTGTGAGGTACATGGTGTGTGTGTGAGGTATGTGGTGTGTGTGGGGTGTGTATGGGGGGGCATTTGTGTGTGGGGGGGATTGAGGTATGTGGTGTGTGTGTGTGGTGTGTGTGTGTGTAAGGTATGTGGTATATGTGTAGTGTGTGTGGGGGGCATGTTTGGGGGGGATGTGAGGTATGTGGTGTGTGTCAGGTACATGGTGTGTGTGTGAGGTACGTGGTGTGTGAGGTACGTGGTGTGTGTGTGTGTGAGGTATGTGGCATGTGTGTGGTATATGTGGGGGGGTGAGGTATATGGTGTGTGTGTGGGTGTACGTGAGGTATGTGGTAACTGATTCTGGAGCAAATTTATCCTCCTTTCTCTGTCAGGTGTGATCTGAATCATTTCCTTGGCTCACATCTGATGATGCCCTTATTCTCTGCAAGGGCTCAAACCTCAGTCAGTTTGGGTTCTATTTCCTTTTTCCCTCTCCTTTGGCCCCTTCTCAGCTGGGCTGTCCCACTCTTCTCTCTGGATGGGCCTTGCTTTCTCCTTCTTCTCCTGTCTTCTCACATATGGGCCACACTCACCTGGAAACACTCTCTGCTTGAGAAGAAGGGCTTAGGCATGTCTCAGTAAAGACTGTTTAAAATCAGCTGGGCTAGGCTGGGCACGGTGGCTCACGCCTGTAATCCCAGCACTTTGGGAGGCTGTGGCGGGCAGATCACGAGGTCAGGAGACTGAGACCATCCTGGCTAACACGGTGAAACCTCATCTCTACTAAAAATACAAACAAAACTAGCCGGGCGTGGTGGTGGGTGCCTCTAGTCCCAGCTACTTGGGAGGCTGAGGCAGGAGAATGGCGTGAACCCAGGAGGCGGAGCTTGCAGTGAGCCGAGATTGCACCACTGCACTCCAGCCTGGGCGACTGAACGAGACTCGGTCTCAAAAAAAAAAAAAAAAAGAAAAAAAAAATTCAGCTGGGCTAAACAGTAGAGCCTGGGGTGGGGAGGGGAGTACATTCCATATCTCCACTGTCTGACCCAGGAACCACTGGCCACATGTGGCTATTGAGTATTTAAAACATGGTTACTGCAACTGAAGGACTGGATTTTTTATTTTATTTCATTTTAATTAATTTAAATTTAAATAGCTACATGTAGCTAGTGACCACCATTTTGGACAGTGCAAGTTTAGGGAATGTGACATCCAGAAGACTCAAACCAGATTCAATTATATTGCTTGGGGATTTTGGACTATTTATCCTTAATCTGGGCACTTGGTTTTAACAGAGTCAGGATTTGTCAGTTGCATACTCAGGTTTTCAGAAAGTCTCTTGCTGTCTGCTCAGGTGAGGTAGAAGCCACATATACTGGCTGCAGTGATGGTAGCCAGTTTACAAATTCGTCATCCTTTGATCTTCTCCACTAGCACCCTGCTCCTTGTAGCCCAGGCTGCCCTATGGATGACTGGGCACAAATGTGTGAGGTTCAGGGGATCCCAAAGTCAGGGGACCAAGTTCTCTAGTCCTGGGTCTGCCACTTCCTGGCTGGGGAAGTTATTTCACCTCCAGGGATGGATTGAGATTTTGTAGGGCTTGAAGTTTAAGCAACTGGGGTACCTCTTTAACAAAAAGAATATAAAATTACAAATACAAAATTAGGTACCATGGTGAATATTTATTTAGAATGAGAAAAGAAATCACATCCAATATAAGTTTTTAAAACTGACATGTATCACAAACTTTATAAAATCCAGAAAAAAAATTTTTATTATTTGCCTATGAAGCCTGCATAATACTTTTTTCCTTGAATATTTTTTTGGCTGAATACACTTTGATCACCTCTTCATATGATAGTGATTTTGTAATTTTTCTAAAGGGAGGTTGAAAAGAAAATTTAGTTTTTCTTCTAGCATGATTGACAATATTTATTTTTTTATTATCGATAGTTACATTGCATAAAACATGGCTTCAGACACAGACATCTACTTTTTTTGTTGTTGTTTTACTGCCATAGGTTTAGGTCCTACAATACAGGAATTTTGATAAAATATATTTTGTGTAATTCCTACCAAAAAGGCGGAATATGGTATATTTATAACTGTATTCATTATATTATCAAATACAGTTCTGACAGGAGAAAACTTTCTTTTTGGAATAGGTATCAGTGAAAACTAAATTTTCCTTCAATTCCACATGTCCAAAGACTGGAAGAAAGCTCTATGCTCTAGCTTCTGGCTCTGTATGTTTCTTTTTTCTTTTCTTTTTCTTCCTTTTCTTCTTCTTCTTCTTGTTTGTTTGTTTTTTTTTTGAAATGGAGTTTCGCTCTTGTTGCCCAGGCTGGAGTGCAATGGCGCGATCTCAGCTCACCACAACCTTCGCCTTCTGGGTTCAAGCAATTCTCCTGCTTCAGCCTCTCGAGTAGCTAGGATTACAAGCATGTGCCACCACACGCAACTAATTTTGTATTTTTAGTAGAGACAGGGTTTCTCTATGTTGGTCATGCTGGTCTTGAACTCCTGACCTCAGAGGATCGTCCCGCCTTGGCATCCCACAGTGCTGGGATGACAGGCATGAGCCATTGCACCCGGACCTCTCTGTGTATTTCAATCCTATTTTTTCTCCCCTATTCTTATGTCTCAGGTGCCAGGTATTACACCTTTGAGTCTCAAAGCCATTGAGTTGTGGTAAGTGTAGCTCTGGAAGCCATGGGGACAACTAGCAATCACTTGACTTTGCATTAATGTGACTGTGAACAATAGACGTAAATCCCACTACACCCAAACTAAATTTATCCCCAAATTAACTTTTCCTCATGCTGGATCCCAAAACACCTATAGCTACTGTAACACCATTCAATATGAACATGAGGGCAAATGTATCAGGAGGAGACATCAGAGTTGAAAGATACAGTGCTCTTCATCAGTTGCAGTTAAAATCTCTTACTATTGCAAATTTAATTTAAAAATTACGTGATTCTAAGAATATATTGCTAGGGCCTTGAAAGGGGTCCATGCTGGCAGGGCCCTGAAGGTTTCTTCCTTAGCATCACAGTAAATCTGCACCTTACTGCTCTGAGCCTTGGGGTCTTCATCTTTAGAGTGGGAAGAATAGGATCCATTTTATAGAATTATCATGGGTATTCAGTGTGCTGTATTTGAAAGCTTGTTTACCTTGTGCCTGGGAAAGAAATGCTCAGAAACAGGAAGGAGGGAGGGAGGGAGAGAGGGAGGGAGGGAAGAAAGGAGGGGAAGGGAAGGGAAGGGAAGGGAGGACGGGAGGAAGGGAGGAAGAGAGGAAGGGAGGAAGAGAGGAAGGGAGGAAGAGAGGAAGGGAGGAAGGGAGGAAGGAGGGAGGGGAAGGAAGGAGGGAGGGAAGGGAAGGAAGGAAGGATGGAAGGAAGGAGGGGAAGGAAGGAAGGAAAGGAAGGAAGGAGGGGAAGGAAGGAAGGAAGGATTTTTTTTTTTTTTTTGTCAGAGTCTCTCTGTGTCACTCAGGCTGGAGTGCAGAGGCCATCTCAGCTCACTGCACTGCCTGCCTCTTGGGTTTAAGCAGTTCTCATGCCTCAGCCTCCTGCGTAGCTGGAATTACGGGCAAGTGCCACTATGCCCAATTAATTTTTATATTTTTAGTACCGACAGGGTTTCCTCATGTTGGCCAGGCTGGTCTCAAACTCCCGACCTCAAGTGATCTGCCTGCCTCAGCCTCCCAAAGTGCTGAGATTATAGGCATGAACCACTGTGACTGGCCCTTTTTTTCCCTAGCCGTCTACTTCAAGTACAGTGGCCTGCTTTGAACTCAGTGGCCCCTACCACTGAGCAGCCCTAAGGGATCCCTAACCCTAATAAGAAATGGGGCTAGAGAGTAAGAAACAGAAAGCTCACATGAATGAGAACACCTAAGGGAATTTCTGAGTGGTCAGAACTTGGTATTTTGAGTGGTCAGAACTTGGTATTGTTTCTTGAACCAAGTCTTACTACTCTTGACTTTCCCATGCCATATGATTCAGGGAGATGGTGCCTGAGTTATGTGAAGGCCAGAGGAGATTCTGAGCAATATGAGACTGGAGCATGGTTCTCAACTGGTGCAGAGCTTGTATAATAAGGGACTGCTCTTATTATAAAATAATAAGAGCGTGGGTACTGGATGCCTTTGGAATTTGACAGCTGTATCCAGTACTCCGCAACAAAATTCCACACTCAGACTTAGATATCCTTGGATCTGAAGAGGAATGGTTGGGCTTATGGTAATGGTAACGAGAGATTCTTTAAATTTGAAAAGCAAGTCCTGAGACTCTTGTCCCCCACCTGGGCCTGCCTTCTCTGGCTGCTGCCCTCTGCCAAGTGGGGCAGGTGGGTGGGGGAGGGGCTGGAGCAGAGTCCAGGCACAGACAGTAGATCAGGAGGAGCCTGGGGTTGGCAAGGAGGCACTCTTAGACCCCAGCACAAGCTAAATCTCTCTCAACTCTGCTTTCCTCATTTACAAGTAAGGGGATTGGGCTGGATAGCCTCTAAATTCCCTTCCGATGCTAACCATTTAAAAATTTGAGTATGTTGGGATTGGCCCACCCTCCATGGCTAACCTTCTGAGGCTGGCAGGATGGGAAACACAAATTTGCAAACCCCTGATGTCCTCATTCCCCAGCGTCCTTCTGCATCAGCCGCACTTGCCTGCAGTACCGGGATGGTTAGCAGCAGCCGTGATGGCATTTTGGGAATGCCTGCCCTTCCTCCCAGGTGGCAGGTTGCATGTGTCAGTGCTCAACTGAGCAGGGAGGCCGACCTCTAAACAGTTAGTCTAGTGCAACACCGTTTTAAAGATAGGCAAACAGTATCTCTGTCTAAATGCTTAGAAAATTACTGGAAGGGGCCAGACATGGTGGCTCACGCCTGTAATCTCAAGACTTTGGGAGGTCGAGGTGGGTGGATCACTTGAAGCCAGGTGTTCGAGACCACACTGGCCAATGTGGTAAAACCCTATCTCTACTAAAAATACAAAAATTAGCCAGGCATAGTGGTGTGTTTCTGTAATCCCAGCTACCAGGGAGGCTGAGGCACGAGAATCGCCTGAAGCCAGGAGACAGAGGTTGCAGTGAGTCGAGAGTTCGCCACTGCACTGCTCTAGCCTGGATGACAGAGTGAGACTCCATCTCAAAAGAAAAGAAAAGTACGTGAAGAAATTAATCCAAAATGTTAAGATTGTTTCTCTGTAAAATAATAGGTCGCTCCACTTTTTTTTAATTCCTTTCTGCTTTGTCCCCTTAAATTTTCTACCTTAAGTATGTATGGTTACAACTTTAGAGTTGGGGGGTGGCTGTTTCCAGATGGAGACGGCTCTGGGACAGGGGTCAGTGACAGGCAGGGAGAAACTGGCAGCAAAGTTGTGAGAAATAACCTGCAAAGCTGTCAGAAGAGCAGGCTGTGCCAACAGCAACTTGCTATCACATTCTGCACCCACCAGGCTGCTTCTAACAGGCATTGAGGGGGCAGGCTCGGTCCTGTGGGGTCACAGGTTCTCTTTTGGCACTGGAGAGGTGGGTCTTCAGTGAAAGTTCTGGTTCTGCGATCAGGTGTACCATTGCAGGTGAGTTGCAATTCTCAGCCTCAGTTTTGTCATTAGTGTAATGTCGATGTCACCAACCTCACAAGCATTTCACAGGAGAATGCTTGTGGTCCATAGCAGGAGATCAGTGGGTATTAGCTCTCCCCCCCATTTCACTCTTAGGCTGCTTAGGGGAAGGGCAGCGGGAGACACTTCTTGGCTAGGGGAAGGGCGATCCAGCTCACAGCACTGCAGTCTGATTGCCCAAGCCATTTTCACAGCAGCTCTTTCACTGCAAGGCACACTTTTCCTGGAGGGTATTTACTGCCAGGACCACCGAGAAGCTGCCCAGCCTTCCCAGCAGCTCCTGCCAGTCCCACCCCGGCCAGTCAGTCTCTGTGAGTCCTCAGACCTCCTAGGTTGTCTATATTTTTTTCTTTTTTCTCTTTCATACCGAGTCCTGCAGACTCCTGGGTAGTCTGAATGCTGCCCTGTATTGTCTGTGTGACCAGGGGACCCCTTGGAATAGTGTCTCTTACTCCATTTAGACCTCCAAGCCTCCTAAATAGCCAGCTGGCTCCCCCTCTTAGACCCTGATTTTAATCTAGAATTTCCAGAAAGCCAGTTCAGCCCTGTCTCATATGTTTAAAAATTTGCCTTTAACCCTACTTACAACACGACAAACCAAAGTTGCAATATAAGAAATCCTATCCCAGCTCCTGAACTCTAACAACAAGGATTTAGCAAGATACTTTCCAAATGGAAAGTCAGGTTACTTCATTCCTTCCTCTTTTCCACCCACTCAACAGATATTTCTTGAACACACACTGTAATAACAATAATTCTCATTGATTGGGTGCTTGTTATGTGCCCGGGGGACTTCCAGGAGCTCACAGTCTACTGAGGATACAGACAGGTGATTGTTTACAATGTGATGAGTGATATTAGAAGCAAGGTGGAGGCTGCCTTGCAAGTAAGTAAAGAGGGACGTTCCTTCCGCTTCCCATCAAGCCTAGCTATTAATTGTGTGATGATGTCTTTTTCATGGGAAATCTGCTTCTCCTGGGACTCCTAGTTTAATTATCCCTTCCCAGGTCTGCGTAGAGGAGAGATGACCAGAGCCCTCTGTCCAGAGCTGGGATTTTTAAACTCCCATCCCATGCAGGGGCCGGGATTGGCCTGGCCACAGTAGGGTCTGCACAGTTGTAAGCTGCCATCTTCCTTTTCAATTGAAACAGAAAACCAGAAAGTATCAGGCAGACATAAGGGCAGTCTTTAGGTTCCCTTTCCCTCCTGCATGCAGCTTGCAGCTGTTTATCTGTGAGAAACAGGTTTGCCCAGTGGAACGTTTATTTGGTTTCTCTGGCTGATCATGGGAACACACCTGCCACTTTACCACTTCCTGAAAATCAAGCAGTTTCTTAGAAAAGGGACATATTCCTTAAAATAAATTGTGTGGTTTGGGAGTGAGATATGGTTTTTTGGATTTTTATGATTTAATGTGTCCACAAAAACATTAAGCCACAAGATAAAAATATACTGACTGCCCCTATGAGAAAATGGACTTTCCTTAGGATCAGGAGGCTGGTCATTTTAATTTTTATGCCAGGTTTTGTTATGTTTTCAAGATTTGTTTTTTTTTTTTTTTTTTTTTTGCTGTTTCTCATATGCTCTCTTATGCTCTGGATATATCATGGGCAGCCATTGGTACAGTTTACTACAGTGAAACTTCTACTTATAAACTTAAATAATTTTGACTGAAGTTTTATAAGAAAAAGGCAAATAATAAAACACATTTTTTTAGATCTTAGTGTTTAATACCCTAGTTTCAGAGCATGCCCTAGGCTGAGTGTATGGTTCTCAATGTTGTACCTACATCTGAAATACTCTACAATAAGAACAGATTGTTCTGGCAAATAGCTGGGAGATAGTCCATCATGTGTCTATTAATAAAATAGAACTAGATTTATATTTAGTATGCTATATTTACTAAGGCAGGACTGGGGACCATGAACATTTTGGCAATTTTTTTCAATTGAGTATTTGGAACTGATTACTATGTATTTACTAGAAAATTTGACTAATCAGCATATCCTGTTTTTAGAACTTTCTATTATAAGGTCTTCTTTTAGGAAGAGACAGATGAGCAGTGGATAAGAATGTGAAATTTTGGAGTCAGATTGGCCTGGGTTCATATCACGGTTCATATCACGACCCAAATTATGGCACCTTGCCCCAGAGACTTGGCCTTTCTCATCTAACTCCTCCTCATCTTCAAAGGTGGCATTGTTCTGATACCCACCTCTCATCGTTGTTGTGAAGATATAACACAATCATACTTGAAAAGCAGTCAGCACAAAAATGTTCACCCCTGACCTGTATTAGATGTTGCATGACAACTCATGGTCTTCATTGCCCTCACGGTCATTGTTGCTATTGTCTGATCTATCAGCATTGTTGTCATCACCACCATAACGATCATCCTCTATATATTGCAGCCTTTGTCACAGCCAACTCCTTTCTCCAGAGGCCTTCAGTGGGAGGAACTTGCACTGTGAAATATTGCGATTCAGTATTTGTAGGAAAGTAGGCTAAAATAACACAGGGCACATTCCAGAGTGTTTTATTAGAACTAGACATAGTTAACTGACTTTATGCCTTAGTTTGGTTGTCAAGAAATTTAGATTTAACGCCATTGTCTTAGTACTAGAGAATGTGGCCCCTTTCGCCACCTTTTGAAGCCTATCGGTGTTGATACCTGATCAGGATTAGGGGATGCTCGCTCCACAGATGCAGGTCTCCCCTCCTTTCCTATTCATTGGGAGATCTGAAAGCAGTGCAGGGAGAGTGAGGAGGCCACACAGAGGTCAGACTCCTCTGTCATGTCTCCCTTTTCAGACGACTGCCTCATGTCTGGAGACCTCGAAAACTGATCTTGAAATCCAGGGCTTGGTCTGTTCAGTGTTTTCTTAAAAATTAAAATAGAATCTCTCAAGGGCAGAAGTCTCCTCTTTTCTTCCTTCTCCTCACCCAAGTCAGCTCCACTCTTCCTGAAGGTGACATGGAAGTGCGGACTCAGTAAGTGCGTACAAACATGGTCTATCTAGAGCTCCTGCTCTGTGTTTACAGAGTTGGTGCTGCATTTAAGGAGGACAGAGATGCCTTTGTTGTCATGCTGACCGCATTCCCTTCCTAGTAAGCAGTACTCACTCCTGAGTCAGGCCCCTAGGTTCAGATCTCAGCCCTACCATTTATTAAGAGGACGGGCCAGGCCTGGTGGCTCACTCCTGTAATCTCCCAGCACTTTGGGAGGCTGAGGTAGGGACATTGCTTGAACCTAGGAGTTTGGGACCAGACTGGGCGACATAGGGAGAACCCGTCTCTACTTGGGCATGTTGGCGTGCCTATGGTCCCAGCTACTCAAGAGGCTGAGGTAGGAGGATCGCTTGAGACTGAGAGGTGAAGGCTACAGTGGGCTATGATCACGCCACTGCACTCCAGCTTGAGCACCAGAGTGAGACCCATCTCAGAAAAAACATAAAAGAGAGGATAATCCCAGGCAAGCTAATTAACCTCTTTGGGCTTCATGCTCATGATCTGTAAAATGGGCATACTAATAATATCTACATCATAGGACTGTGGTGAGGCTTAATGGTCAGTATCTATAAAGCACTTAAGACCATATTAGGCACATAAGAAGAGCTCTATGTGAGTTGGCTATTGTTGTTGGCCTTGCCTTTTTCTTCTAGTAACTACCTGGGCTGTGACTTCCCTAATTTTTCTGAAAAATGAATAAAAAGCCTGGATTTTCTTGTGATGCAAGGTGTAGAAGGGGAAATAGAAGCAGAGATTTCACAGTGTGGTACCCCTAAGTCAGAGGTACTTAAAATCAGTTGGATACACTTTTCTAGGTGGAGGAAACCAGGGACAGAGCAGGCAGAGGTGGACTGAGGGGACAGAGAAGCAGGGTGTCGGCTGGAGGCAGGGAGATGAAGGGAGGACTGCCTTGGAGGCAGTATCACTAGACTAGGGTGTTCCTGCTTGATTTAAAGCATGCTTTGAGGTGCTCCAGAATATGTTAAAGCAGAATTGGCTTTAATTTGCTTCAGTAAGGAAACTTATATTTTCAGGAAGAGAAGAGAAGGTCATTCAAAACCAAATGGCTGCAAGATATCCTGTGCAGTAGAAAGTTGGGATCTGAGTGTTGTAATCCACTGAAGGGAAACCAACCCTTACAGGATTGAGTGTCTCACTTGAGATCTGTCTGGACGATGGAGGGATACCTAGTGTTCCTTGGCGAATGGCACATCCTGTCGAGTTGAGAGAGGCCACCTTCATGTAGGCAGTAACTGTGGTGAAAGGGAGACCTCTTCTAGATAGGTAATGTCAAGTACCTGGAGCAGGACATGCAAGTCCCCTGCAATGCCAAATTAATCTCAGAGTATATTCTCTCCACTAGGCTGCCCATTGCATGGAGATTTGAGAACAGGCAGGCGCTGGGCCTTGTTCACCTCTGGATTTCTAGTAGAGGCCTAGAAGTGCTTCGGTGCCTGCATTATGCATGGATTATAAATCTGGGATGACCTGGGAAGTAAAACTTAAAAATGGGGCAAGTGTTCATAGAGCCATTCCCAGCCTTGGAAGAGACAAGTGGAGTATGCGGCATCCCTGCCATCACCTGGGCTTGTTGATGGAGAGGAAGGGTGGGACAAAAAGGAAGGAGGGGAGGGAGGGAGGAATGGAGGGAAGGGATTATTTTGTGCATGCATTCAGATTAGGCCAGTTCAGCTCCCACCCCGGCTGGTGGAACTTAGATCCTGTGATGTGTGTGTGGTTTCTTCTCCTACCCTCTCCCCACCATCAATCTGTATTTTATCACTTGCAAAGGTGGTTGTAAACTAAAACCAAATGACCAAATAGCACACATTCAGATTTATGCTAATGAAATGTTTAGATATAATCTTACCCTTTTTTTCTTGTGAAATGATTGATTTCTGAGCCTTGGGGGTCTGGTTCCATTGAAACACAGCAGGACCTTCATATCCTTTTGAAGAGAATGAAGATGAACCCCTGCAGAATAGAACATCCTTAAAATTGGTAGCTAGGGCCAGGGTTTTTACGTGTTTTAGAGCAAAGTTTCGCAAGTTTGCTTGCTCTGTGGGGGCACAGACCTAAATTCTCCTCGGTGCCAACTCATGATGCTTAATTCATATTTGTGGATTGCTAGATGTGCAGTTAATTCAAAAGCACTCTACATTGCGTGGTTCCAAAGAAACTTGCTCAGATACCCTGGTATATTTTACAAATAAAGTTAGGTTTTGTGGGAGTTGTAAAATTATGTATGTATATATGTATATTTCTTTAAATCTCATATGCAGGAATAATGTTTCTGAATCCAGTCCTGTTTCCTGTCTCCAATTTATGTCTTCAGCCTTTCTCTATAGCAGTGCTGTTTCTTTGTAAGTGTAGTCCAGGACTAGTTTAGAAATCAGATAATTTTGTTGAGTCTGTAGTCAGAAAATTCATTGATTTGGTTTCCAGGTTCTAGATAATAAACATTAGATAAGATGAATCCCACCCATTTTCCCACCTTTTATTCTTAGCCTTATTAATGTCTACTTCATAATATTATTTAATATGGGTCTCCTTTAACATGAACCATTGACTATGAAACCCATACGAATTTTGCTTTTACCTTTTACCTTTCACAACTGATGGGCAATGGCATATTTGGGATATGAGGGTGTGAGATATTGTTGGAGGGTGGGAGGAATGGTTCTGAGGCCCAAAGGTGGAAATACACTTGGTATAGAGCAGGAAATGCAACAGGAGTGACTCTGCAAATACAATCCTAGAATTCATTCACAAATATGGTTTTTGTGTCTTCAAATAGCCTTCTACTGAAGGGAAATAGAATTCAGTTAAAATTGCTTGAATCAGGGTGTGAAAGGCTATGAGGAAGAATGATGTTTTTGTCCAAAACCAAACTCAGAAACATCACAGCTTCAAAAGCCTGTCCTGCCTCCTGGCTGAGTGACAGCAGCAGCCTGAGTGGGGACTGACCCTGTTGGACATGTGTTCTCTCCCAGAAAGAAATTCTCCCTGCAGAGTCATGAGAGGTCTGTTCCCCTGTTGTGTGAACCAGACTGTCTTCTGGGGAGGGGTTTGGGTGCTGGCAGAGCTTGGGGAAAGGAGAATTCTGCCCAGATTCTTAAATTAAGGTATTCTCCTGGATAAGTTTAATATTATTAACCAGAAGAGAAAGAAGAGTTTTAGGAGTTAGCAGTGTGTGTATTCACTGGACTCAGAACCACAGTAACCTCTCAATGCACATGGCCTTCCCACTTCTTAAGTAAGGAAACAAACTCAGGAGGGGTTTAGGGCTTGGAGGGAGGACAGAGCGGGGCTTTGAACCTAGGTCTGTAGAACGTGCTGAGTTTTCCCTTTGCTGTTTCCAGGCTGCACAGCAGATAATTTCTGTAATGATACTCATCTCATCAAACCCAGTTAAAAAGTAGAAAAGATGTAACATATTATAGAAACATTTCTATCCTAAATGGATACATTTTATCAGAGTTGGTGTTTAGCTATCCAAAAGATATGCTTGGCTGGAGTGGGATAGTTTTCCAAGTGCTGAATTTCAGTCTTACATTTAAGAGTGGCCAGATAAGATTTAAAGGGACAATGCTGGGAAATAATATTTTAAAGAGAAAAGAGTCCTGGTTGGGGATTTAGGAGACCTGGGTTTAGTAATAATAACAATAGCAATAATAATAATAGATAATAATGATAGCACTAATGTTTGTCAAGCATTATCTATAGACCAGGTACTGTTTTATTAACTTTACAAGTATTAATTCACTTAATTCTTATAAAAGTACTCTGGAACACATTCTATTACAATCTTTCTTTTGCAGATGAGGAAACTAAGGCACAGAGAGTTTAAGTAACTCACTCAGAGTTTGACAGCTACCAAGCAGTAGAGTTGAGACTTGAACCCAGGCCCTGCAGTCTCACTGCAAAGCCCATCTCTTCTCTGTCACTATCTTCACCTATCTCTTTGCCTCTCTAGGAACCAACACTGTGACTCCCAAAACATTGCTTAATCTGGGATATCATTAGACTCAAAAATTTCAAAAACACTTTGGAGAATTATATCAAGTTATCATTTAAAAATTTTTGATGAATACCACTTATTCTTACTATCCTTTCACAAAAGAAAAAAAGAATCTTAACACTCTCCCCAACAAAGTAGAAGGAACATAATCTCAGATTATAAAGCAATCGTTCCCTAAAAAGGAGAGTTGTCCACTTTATAGGAACCCAAACCCAGTTGCTCTTTTGCAGACATGCCTAGAGTAACTGTTGTATGTCAGGTGGAGAACAAGACAGACCTAGTTCCTAGCCATGTGGAAGTTGCATCCCGGTGGGGGAGAGAATCATTTAAAAAGTAAACAAAAAATTGCATAATTACAAATTTGTTAAGTGTTTGGAAAGAAATGAGCACAGTCCAGGGATAGAGAATAAAAATTTGTGGAGAGAAGGTGCGGGGCATCTACCCTGCTAAGGCAAGGCTGTCCTGCAGGGGTAGGGATAGCCTGTGGCAGGGGTGGGGCATCTGCCAGGCACAGGGACAGCGTGTGTGAGGCCCAAGGCCCCACAGCTGCTGGAGTGTCCTGAAGCTTGGGGCACAAGAGGAGGTTGCAGAGAGCAGCCATATCTAGAGCAGCTCTCAAGAGTCAGCAAGGAGCTTTGATTTTTACTGGAGGTGCCAGAGGAGAGAAACCATTGAGAGGTTTTAAGCCAGGGCCTGACATGGTCTGACTTACATTTCATGGGATAGCTCTGTATACTGCTGGGGACAGTAGTTGAAGAGGGACCAGAAGGGAAGCCAGGAGCCCAGTTGGGAGGCTGTTTTGCAGCCCTTCAGGCCAGAGGCCAGGGCAAGGAGCAGGATGGATGGGGAGCTGGAGGGGAGCCATAGGAGTCAGTGTGTATCCCAGCAAACAGCACTCTTCAAGCAGGACAGTTCCCAGGCGCTATCTGCAAAGTCAGGGTAAAGGGGAGCCTCAAGGACAGGGCTGGGGCTGAGAGCAGTAGAGCCCTAAAGGCTGAGGACAGGGGAGGGTGCTGGAGCCCTGAAGGATGGGGCTGCATTGCAGGCAGCAGCCAGGACCTTTGGGAGCAGCCCAAGCCAGGCTGGTACTCTGACTCTCCCTCTCTTGCAGGGCAGGAGCCTATTTGCTCTCCTCTCCCCCGCTCCATCTCTCCCTGTGACCTGCCAAAGTTGTCCATCAATGTGGTCCTTCCAGGTGAGCCCTGGGCAGAGACAGGTGGCAAGGGTGGAAGGCAGATCTGGTGGGAGAAAGGACATAGCCAGCACCAAGGCCAGCCCGAGTTGTGTGTGAGCAGCTGGGAGCATGCAGGTTCTTTTCTTGAGGTGGACACACTGGAGAAGGGAAAGGTAGCTGGGGAAGAGAATCCTTTCCCCAGGGACTGGCACTTGGAGACCACTGACTGAATCCCTCAGGGCTTCTGGTTTTTTGTTTGTTTTTTCATCTGTAAAATCAGCCATGGGACTGAGTGACTCCACACTTCCTTCCAGTTGTTTTCTAATGGGATCCTATTGAGGGCTTACTTTCTGCACCGTGGAGTCTCTCTTTATCTTCTAGAATCCAGTCCTCCTCGCCCGCTGCCCAGATACTGAAACAGAGGGGCCACGGTGAGGGAGGTGGTGGTGAGTTTGGTGGTGGCTTTCTGCAAGGGCAGGAAAGCATTTGGCAGCTGCCCTGCTGCTGAAGCCTACATTTCGAACCTTAGATGCTGTGAATCTCCTAGAATACTGTCTCTGAAGTCCCAGGTGGTAGACATACCAGGCCCAGGAAGAGGAAGACTTTTCTCTTGACAGGTTTATGTGCTAGCCAGCTAAGCCTAACTCAAGCAGAATTCTCCAAATGAAAAGAAATCAGTGGGCAATCTTCATGCCTTTATTTTGCTTTCCAGACGAACATGAACATCCCAAGTGAAATCCCAGCAAGTAAATGCATTTCCTCTCCCCTCTCTTGGCTCTTTTTAAAAACCCAGTGAATAAGAATAAAAAATGCAAATAGGCACTTCTGTGATCTAGTTCATTTCAATGATAAGGGAACTTTAAGGCAGTTAACTCTATTTCTGATTGCTTTCTAAGACAAGAAGAAGTGGTTTCAGTGAAGCCAAGGGAATCTGCTCTACACAGGAGTCATTATGAACTCAGGTGGGAGGCAGATGGCTATGCTGGCCCAGCAGACACTGGGGCTACTGCCCCTGCCTGGAGCAGAGTTGGGAGTGTGTGGAGGAGAAGGGAAGGGAGGGTGGGAAGAAGGGCCTGCTGCTTTTTCCTGATGCCAGAATGAAGCAAGTACAAGGCTACCTGGGCCAGTTGCTCAGAGAAGCTTCTCCACCTTCTGGGAGAGGGAGTTCCTCATTTCCCCTGGAGCCCACGGTTTGATTTCTTGAATCCCACTCTTGAATTCACTCTAAAACTTCAAAGCTCTGGGATTCTCTGATAGGAGGAATTCTAATCTCCCTCCTTCCCTCTGTCCTTTTTACTCTCCTTCCTTTCTGAAGGTAATGAGGTATTCTGGAAGAGAGTTGAAGAGAATTGATTCTCCCTCAGAAACCAAGATAAAGCCAGTGTGAAAAACACAAGTCAGCAAGAATACAGAAAACCTAAATTCATCTAATTTCAGCTTAGTGTCTTGGGAAGTTATCTCGTGTAAAAGTATCATTACCTCTGAAATAATGTAGATCAGTGGTTGTTTTGTGAACATACAGGTTTTTGTAGTTTCCATACTAATTATGTGACATGATACTAAATGATGCTTTTCCTGGCCTTAGCTGAGACCCAAAGCTGAGAACAGTGGGTGCTGGGATCCCCCAAATTCTAAAAGGAGATGTTAGGTTATCGGTGCCTGGGCCAGCTGAGTACATGTGCCCGGGGCCTAGTGGTTCTCCCAAGTCCTATCTCTCCTAGAAAAGTGTGCTGGCAACGGGTTAGTCAGGACTACCTCTGAAGGCAGATGAAGAGAGCAGCACGGAAGGGGCTGCACATCCACTGAAGGTGGGGTGAAGGTGGCCATTTTCCTGTGGGTGAAGCAAGCTCCAGGGGAGGCATCTGGCTAGAGCAGTCCTGAGCAGACCCCGCCTGGGAAGCTGCCTGCCAACCCCTTCAGTAAAGCAGCACCCGTGTGCCTTCAGATGCACTGCGTTTTCTTTCTTCTTGTTTCCTCTTTTCCTTGTAAACTCTAGTAAGTCCTTTAACAGTAAATCAATTGATCATTTCTATTATTCAGGATAAATGGCATTTTCCTAGAAAGTTAAACATGCACAGCATATGACCCCGTGATTTGACTCCGAGGTATTTACTCAAGAGAAGTGAACACATATGTTGGCAGAAGACTTGTACATGGATGTTCATAACAGCTTTGTTCAAAATAGTCCAAGACTAGAAGCAACCCAAATACCCATCAACTGGGAAATGGATACGCAACTTGCAGTCCACCCAAATAGTTAGATATTATTCAGTAATAAACAGGAACAAACTACTGACACATGCAGCAACATGCATGGATTTTCAAAGCATGAGACTGAAAGAAGCCAGATATCAATGAGTATATATATTGTACAATTTCATTTACATGAAATCCTAGAATAGGCAAAACTAATCTATGGGGGGAATGTCAAAACTATGGTTGCCTTGGCGTGGGATAGAGGGAGATAAGAGCAGGGACTAACCGAGAAAGAGTGTGTTAAAGCAAACTACATATGGCCTGAGAAGGACTCCGTACTTCTATATTTGAGTTCTTATGGATGAATTGCAACCTAGCTGAATAGGTAGACAAGATTTAGGAGTATGTGCCTGTAACAATAGCTGGGTCTTGGCCAATCCCAGCGGCCATACTTCAACCATTTATAAACTGCTGGGTGTTCAAACTGTGTTCAAATAAGGCAAATGCCAACTTGTAACCAATTCCGCCATTCTGTACCTCACTTCCGCTTTCTGTACTATGTCATTTCCCTTTCTTTTGTCTATAAAGCTTCTTCCACCACGTGGCTGCGCTGGAGTCTTTGTGAATCGGCTATGATTCTGGGGGCTTCCTGATTCACAAATCATTCATTTCTCAATTAAACTCCTTTAAATTTAATTTGGCTGAAGTTTTTCTTTTATCAAGGATGAGGGAACTTTCTGGCATTATGGAAGTTTTTATATCTTGATTAGGGTAGTGGTTACTTGGGTATATATATTTGTCAAAAAAATCACACTGTTCACTTGAAATGGTCTCATTTTACTATATATAAATTATACCTCAACGCAACTTATTTTTATAAAGAAAACTAACATATAAAATAAAAGTTTTCTTTAAAAAATGACTCGGTGTAAAGAGAT
The DNA here is from genome assembly GCF_000951035.1 of Colobus angolensis palliatus. Classification (NCBI taxonomy): domain Eukaryota; kingdom Metazoa; phylum Chordata; class Mammalia; order Primates; family Cercopithecidae; genus Colobus; species Colobus angolensis. The sequence goes on from NW_012117365.1 coordinate 223,745, forward strand.
CTGGTGGTCTTGGGCTCATCAATGCGGCCAAGGTTTTTGCATTATCAGCAGCTGAGGACTTTGAGCTTCTTGACGTAGCCCCATTCTTGTCTTTTATCTACAGCTTCCTGTTAACTCATTGAAGGCTGTTCTATGAAATCATTGATAAAAGGTTTGAATTGATTTAATTGTCAAGTAATGTGCAGATTCTTGGACAATGTTTCATGTAGATAGTAAAACTATCCTGCTATCTGGTTATTTCAGCAGATCAACCTGATCCCACTCTCTGTGGAAACATGTTCATCATCTTGTTCATTACCAGGAGAATTCTGCATCCACATTTTCATTGTTCAGTTACTGTGGAAAGATCTCAGAGATAATTGTGTATAATTAATTTCAGTTGCATGAAGCAGCTCCTGTTCACTTCTGCATTTTATTCTTCTGGGGCTAGCACATATGCTAGATAATATACTTTGGAATATGCAGGGGTTTTTTTTTTAGCTTTAAATAGTGTTCATTGTAAATTAACCCACTAAGCATTTTCTAAGCTTTAAATGCATGTTCTTCATTGTGCTGGGCACTGTGGGGTGTATAAAAACAAATCCCAGACTCCAGTCCTGGAGAAACCTTGAGGGTTTGTTTGACCTGGCCCTTAATTTCAGATGGGTAAGGCATCATCACCCCTATAGGTAACACAGTAAGTCTGGAAGTTGGAGTAGATAACCCATCCATCCAGGTGCCTTTGAATTACTTCATTTTGTAATAGGAAATCTTGGAGATTTGGTCTTAGTGGTTTGTGAATTTAGTGACAGTATGTCCAACTCCTTGGTTTTAACCCATCTGGTTCCCATTCTTCCAGAAAATAAAAACAACTGACATTTAGTGAGTACTTAGCACGCGCCAGGCACTGTTCCAAGCAGTTCACGTGTCGTAATCCATTTACTTGTTAATGAACTTATCTGAAGCTGATATTCTTATTCTCAATTTACAGATTTGAAAACTGGAAGACAGAGAGGTTAAGTGGCTTGCCCAGAGTCACATAGCTGGTCAGTGGAGGGGTCAAGACTCTAACCCAGATAGCCTGACTCTATCCACACTCCCCTCAGCGATGATCCTCTGCTGTTTCTGCCAGTCCCAGGATAACACCTGCAGGTTCTGTCCTCTAGCTTCTACCAAGAGGCTGCCCCTTAGTGAGAGTGACTTTCTTCCTGTTGTCTTACATCTTATTGTTTTCACTTACTAATAGATTAATAAGTAAAATAGTTTCTTTTATTAAATTTAAAAGTCATATTGATGTGACATCAGTTATCCCTGTGTAAAGTAGACAGCAGGGTGCATTTTGGAATTTTAAAATATGAACGGAGCTTTCAGATGCTTTAATTCATTCATTTGTATGTTCACTCGACCAGTATGGGCAGGATGCCTACTATGTTGCACATACTGTGTCAGGCGCTGGGAATGAAATGACAAATCACATATAATCTCTGTCCTTTCGGAACTGACAGTTTAGGGAGGGTGACACACAGTAAATCAGTATTGTGCATGTGATTATTTAATTACAACGTTGAAAAGAGAGAGTGATAAGTCAAATGTGACTCATACTAAGGGGTCAGTAATCACTTGTTGAATGGATGAGTCAGTGAATAAGTGAATGAATCCCCCAATCTAGTGCTGGGGGGCTTTTTTTGGGGAAGTGATATTTCAGCTAAGGTCTGAGGCATGAGCAGGGATCAGCCAGATGAGGACGGTGGGGTGGGGAGGGACCATCACCCCTGCAGCACCTTCCCTTCTTAGAGTCATAGGGACACTATGTGTGGGATGTCAGCAGTATCAGGGTCCTTGTCTCAGGACTGACACTTGAGAAAAACCTCTTGTTTTAGTCAGATGCACTCACATTCTGCTCCATTTCAAATCTGTTTAGACATTGTTTAGGCCATCTCTTTATTGTTTGTCCTCCAAACGTGTTACTTGTAAGATTTGTTCCTTAATAATTTATATTTTTATAATGTCTGGGGCCAATGTTTTTCCTCTAAGAGGAGCACATTTCAATGTCATGATGAAAGCTAATGGGAGAAACCTTTTGTTCTACAAAAATTTCTTTATTTTTCCAACTTTATTGAGGCTATAATTGATATACAAAAAACTGTACATATTTAATGTGTGTAGTATAATGAGTTTGGACATACGCTTACACCCATGATGCTGTCACCACAGGTAAGGTAATACACATATCCGTCACCTGCAAGAGTCTCCATGTGTCCCTTTGTTTCTCATTTTGTTTTTTTCAAAAATTTACTTTGTAGGATTATAGAACACATGTGCTTCATAAAGAAAAACACTGTGTGTGTAGGTAACAGTCATCATATATGGAAGCCTTTGAGCTGAATGTGGGTTTTGTACTTTGGTGTCTCACGTGTGGCTTCATCAGTCTTTGCTGTGTCCTTGGCATTTGATCTCAGATGTAGCTGCGTCAGGCTGTGTCATATCCTCGCTGGGCACTGACTGGTCTGGGTCCTCCATGGCGTGTGCTCTTCTCACACTGAGTGGGGTTTCCATTTGTCTCTTGGGGAAAGAAAGGCAGTCACCTTTAGTTTGCATCTCTTAAGGGCACTTGACATCCAGGGCAGGTGAATTCTATTAGCGTTTTTGATCCCTTGCTTGTGACACAGATTTCTCCATACGAGGGGGTGACCTCCTTAACAGCGTTGTCTTTAGTAATGAGCATTAGCCTAGAATGGAACTGTCCCCAAATCCTCAACAAGCAGGTCAATGGGAGAGCCATCACCTGTTTTATTCTACTGATATGAACAGGAAGGAGGTTGGATGCTAGGGAAAAAATACATCCACAGAAACCATTGCTTTGAACCCCACCTTTGCTCGGGAACAAGCCTTCTGACCTCAGGCAAATCATTTCACATTCTGAACTATTGCTTCCTCACTTACAAAAGGGGAGAAATTGCTATTTATTGAGCATTTAATGTGCACAGTCATTATGCTTTAGCTGTCTGTTTTGTTTTAATTGTTCACTTCAGCCTTACCACAATCTTACAAAATAAGTATTAGCATCCCCATTTAACAGATAGTAAAGCTAAGGCCTAGGGTAGTTGGTACCATGTCCAGAATCAGACCACCTATAGATGGCAGTGTCAGGATTTGAAACCCAGACCTCTGCCTAGCAAGCCCATGCTTTCTCTTTCCTCACTGTGCTCATGCGAGGGTGGTCGTGGTGAGTGTGGGAGAGCCATGCGCAGGTGTGCTCTAAACCATAAAGCAATCATTTGTTATTTTCCCCTGAGATAATTGACTAGTTTAGTTGGAATATGAGTTTGTTGTTATTGCTTTAGGGTTGAATATAAACAAAAATTTGGAGACTGCTGTCTCCAAGGGTGTATCTGTTTTCAGTGTCTTATCAGTTCACCTGGCTACTAAGGTAGGGGAGGAGGGGGCTTAAGAGCAAGTGACTTATTTGCATAAAAGTATCCAAGTGCAAATGGATACACAGCGTCATGATAGTGCCACCATCTCTCACCCATCAGCAGGGCATCCTGTCCCCAAGCATTCTCCAAATATTCGTGTATTTGTAAAGCACCTACCCAAGGCTGACACCAGACCCTGGAGTATAACATTGAAGTTAGACTCTATTTGACAGAGCTTATATTTGAGTGAGAAAAACAAGACCCCCAAAAAATAAAACCCACAAAATATTATATAACTACTGATGGTGTTCAGGGCTAAGAAGAAAAGCAGGGTAGGAAGGAGGCCAATGTGGCTAGCATTAGTATCAGCCAGGGGAAAGAGGAGGCACTGAGGCCAGCCAGGTGGCCATGCAGGCCAGGTGGGGCTCAGCAGGTCAGTGATAGGACCTGGATGACCATAATGGGTGGCTTTTACTGCTCAGAGACGTTGACTTTTATTTTGAGTGAGATGGGAAGCCTCTGGGAGCTTTTGGAAGGGGAGAGGGAAGGGTGGAGATGAAAGCAAGGAGTCCAGATGGGAGGCTGTGGCTGTGTTCTAAGTGACAGCATTGGAGGGAAGGGAAGTGATTGGATCCAGGCTCTGCCTTCAGTTAGAACTGACAGGATTTACCTTGGTCTCCCTGCCCTGAACCTACACAGGAGGCATAGGAGGAAGAACCCAAGTTAGGCCATTTACCAGATGGCACCTCGTAGTGGAGACACGGTGGACAAGGTCGCATGAGTATGGGCAGTTGAGACCTTGAGGTGCAGGGTGAGGCCAGCAGGGCCTTGTGCTTCCAAGGTTAAGCACAAGGGAGACAGAGTAACTCATGATCTGTGTAGCATGTTTTCTCATTGAAATGCCTGCAGCAAGGAGGCCATCCTGTGGCCTAGCACAGGTGCCACATGCAGCTGGAATGAGTCTGGAGGAGTCAGGCTAGAGAGGGAAGGTGAGGAGGGGCTGCTTGGTGGGGCCTCAGCATCTTCCTCTAGAAGGGGGTCTGCAAACTGCAGCCTGCTTGTGAGCCAAATTTGCCTGCCGCCTGTTTTTATATAGCCCCACAAACTAAGGATGATTCTTACATTTCCAAAGAGCTGTAAAATAAAAACATCAAAGAAGATGGTCCATAACCCTTTCTGGCCCTTTATAGAAAAAGCTTGCCAATGCCTGCTGTAGGCAGATGATGGCCAGGACAAAGAAGCCCCATCCACCCTACCTCATGCCACTCCTGAAGAGTCTCAGATGCTAGCCCTGGGCTAGAAATGCCCGCTGCAGAACAGCTCTCTACCTGGAGTTCCTGCTGCAGTGGCCCCTCTCTAAGAGGGAGAGTGCCCAATAACCACTGGAAGCTTGAGTGATGATTGGAAAGACTGACCCTGGCTCTCCATCATGGTGGTGGTGAGGATGAAGAGGAATGACAGAATCATATATTTTGCAAGCTTTAAAGAAGACTGTTTTGCCTGTTATGCCTGAAATACTCAGAAGTTCCTCTTCCTGCCATAGATATCCTGACATTGAGTGTCCTTGAGACACAGTCAAGGTTTAAGTCAGGACATGGGCATTGAGCTGGGACATTAGCATCTTGTCCAGATTTTTCGGCGATCTGTAAATGACCTTTAGCATGCCAGGAGCTCCCTGTGCTCTGCAGCTATTGACTGTACCAGGGTGACTTGCTGAGGGAGAAGACTAGGCTCATGCTCCTTTGAGTGCCTGATGGTAGGATGTGTTCCTTGGGGAAAACACCCAAGGTCAGAAACTGAGCCAGGAGAAGGCTGATTTGGAGAAGAGAAGGAGGTAGCTGGGGAAGAGAAAGGAAAAGACCTGGGAAAGGACAGAGGTTACCTTTTTAAACCAACCTGACCTTCTGCTCCTGGCAAGCAGGCTGGTCCTGGGTCCAGATCCAGTGAGTCCCACAGGGAGCAGCCAGGTCCACTGTGAATCCTTGGCAAGCAGCCTGCCCTAGAAAGTGGAGTGCACTGTGTAGAGGCCCAGGAGTCAGTACAGGTGGTGGCCTGGCCTGGGGCCGACCCTGAGCTGCAGGTCAGCCTAACCTGTTTGCCTTCCTGCTCTGGCTAGGAAGAGGAGAATCTTCGGCTCTCGAGGGTTGCTAATGCAGCAGCTGCAGTGGTTTCCACCATGCATCCCCTGTCCCCGAAGCTGGGGTGAAGGACCAGCCTCTGAGGAGCAGTGGCCTGGGGAAAGGGGCTACAGCCTGGCCCCTCCCTGCAGATGTGTCCATCCCCATCTTTCTCAGTCCCAAGGCAGCTGCACCCCCCACTTGGACCACTGCTGGTGTAAAGGGTGCTGAAGATTCCTGAGAGTCCACTGTGGATCTGCCTGGTGTGGGGAAATTGGCCTTGGCTGGATAGTTATCCATCTCTCTGTCTTTTTAATGGACAGTAGGGCCCAGTTGCCAGCTGCCATCACAGCAATGGGGAGAGAAGGCACAGAGGGCCTCAGATTCCGATGCTCCCTTCTACCATAAAAGCCTTGTTGGTTTACTTGTCAACTCTTTGGAACCTATTTATGAGCTCAGAGCTCCATGTTATGTGGTTTTTTTCCTTTTTGCCAAATCCCAGAGCTACATGTAATGGACAGATGGTATTAACCTTGGTATTAGCTCATAGTTAAAGCTGTTGCACTTTGTCCTCCTTCTTGCTATTGCTGTAAATTTTAACTTTTAAGACTTTTAAAAAATAACATAGCAAATAGGCTTGAGTCTACACCTACCTAGGAATTCACAAATTGTATTCAAATCTAGAGTTCCCTGGTTGTTTCTTACTTTGCTTAAAAATAATTCTCCTCTCTGCAGAGCACTTCCAAACAGTTTCCCCACATTATTTCCAGTGGAGGACCCAGCACTCAGAGATGCCCTTCTTTAAAGGTAACCAGAGGAAACAGTGGTAATGCCAGGACCCAAGAGTGTGTCTGTGTCTCTCATCAGCCTGCAGTGTGGAATGTGTGACAGCTCCCCAGAGCATCTTCTGAGGGGAGGGGCTAGATGACAGGGATGGCTGCACTTCTGTGAGACCTCAGGATGCTTGGATTCAGCCCCAGCTGCCCCTGCTATTGCCACCAGAGGTGGCAAATGGCATTTGACAGCTGGGCTGCACAGTGGGTCCAGCTCATTGGTGATGGCCCTTGGTAGGTCCAGATCTCCTGTCTGTCCCATCTGACCCTTATTGCTTCTAATCTTCATTTAGCCCCAGCTGCTGTTGTGGCTCTGATTGTTATAAAAGATGGCATGAAGGATAATATGAGGAAGGGCTTTAATTTTGCTGGCTACCAAGGAGAGAGTGAATAAAAAAAATAGATCCGGCCGGGCGCGGTGGCTCAAGCCTGTAATCCCAGCACTTTGGGAGGCCGAGACGGGCGGATCACGAGGTCAGGAGATCGAAACCATCCTGGCTAACACGGTGAAACCCCGTCTCTACTAAAAATACAAAAAAATTAGCCGGGCGAGGTGGCGGGCGTCTGTAGTCCCAGCTACTCGGGAGGCTGAGGCAGGAGAATGGCGTGAACCCAGGAGGTGGAGCTTGCAGTGAGCTGAGATCCGGCCACTGCACTCCAGCCTGGGGGCAGAGCGAGACTCTGTCTCAAAAAAAAAAATAGATCCAAGTGTGTACATTGAAAAGATGTTTGAGTTAACCCCCTAATGGGGTCAAGTCCAATGATGGGATGGTTTGTGTACTTTATGACAAGCTTCTTCACCCTTGCTGTTTAACTGTCCCAGCCTCAAACACTGGCAGGAAGCACAGTCCTCTCCTTAATCTCTGCAAGGCCTCCCTGGGAAACCAGATTAAGGAGCTCTGTGAAGAGAATCTGCTTATCAACATACTGATGAATGGGCTGGGTCAAGGGTGAGAGTCAGAGGCAGCCAGCGCTGAAGCGTAACCCCCTTGGATTAGAGTGGGTCATTCTGTCTTTATGCCTATGTTAGCTGCTAAAGCAATTTGCAATCTGGACCTGATGCTCCTTTGATAGTCTTTCTTATCCGGAGTGTTTCCGTGGGCCAGCTACCATTCAGCTGTGTCACTGGTTAGCTGCTGTCAAGACATCTTCTGTGAATTCCTTTCCATCCTGACTGAAGCAGTTGATCCATTCTGCATATCCAGAGGTTCTCCTCATGACTCAGAGCCCCCCTGAGAAGAGAAACAGGTGAGCCACGTGGTCACCTACACATGTTCCAGTACCTGGTTAGGGTAGTTCCAGCCCCTCTGTCTAAAAGTTGCCCATGAGAAACTATTAATGGAGTAAGTAAGAGCATCCCTATGTGGAAGGACCAGCCTGAAGATGGCCACAGCTGCCTCCTTGATCTGTTCTTTTTGGGGCTTTAGAAATGGTGACAAATCACACTAGTTTTCTGCATCTTCGTTTTCTTATCCATAAGAAGTAGGATGGGGAGATGATTGTCTGGCTCTGACCTCCTCTACGTTTCTGTAACCCCCCAGCTCTCTGCTTGCTACATACACCCAAATGTGAATGGTTTCTTCCCTCTCCTTCCCCCTCCTGTGAACCTGACCGGGGTGCCATAAACCCAAAGGAAATTTGGAAGGAAGGGAAGAAAAGGCCTGTCCCAGTCCTGAGCCCCTGGGGAATCTCCAGTGGAAGAATTTAGACAGCCTGTAGGGGAGAGCAGACGGGAAGGAGGGGAAAATGCAGAGCCAGGAGGGGCCGCCACTTCCTTTTGTGGGGGGAGGATGGAATCTTCACCTCTCTCCACGTCTGGTTCCAGGATGGATGATTTGGGGGGAATTTTCTGCAGATGGCCAATCCCATTCAGAAATTCTTCTTAGCTTCTATCAATAGTTGTGGCCCTTCTTAATCTGGATGTATTTGCTCATTTCCTACAATAATCAGCTCTCGCAATCGTAAATTTTAGAGCCAGGGAAAAACTTAGAGGCCAGCTTCTTAGCTTCAGTTTGACAGATGGAGAATCCTGGATTACAAAAATTTAAATGACTTGTCCAAGGTCACACAACCAATTAATTGAGAGAGGCAGAATTACTAGGGTCTAATTTATATACAGTGAAATGTACAGATCTTATGTATGCCGTTAGATCGATTTTGATGAACTCATGCACGTGTGCAGCCCATACCACCACTGGAGAACCAGAATCAGAATCATGCTCTTGGCTACAAATGCAAAAGTACAGAAAGCACAATGCCCAGTGAAATTTCAGCTTCCATTTGGGAAGACCTTCCTTTCCCTGAAGGTCTGGTCCCCACTCCCTGAAGTGGCGTATGGTATCACATCCCCTTGCCTTTCTTCTTTTGTCCCATTCCCAGAATCTGTATTATTTTTGAGCTGGAGTTCAGATGTGGTCCTAGTTTAGGCAGGGTTGTCTAGGAAACTAGAAATAACTGCAGATTCCAGCCTCCATGATCAGGTGATCCTTGGCTCCTCTCTTCAGAGCCATGTTAATTCCTGCCATCCTTTTCCTGCGTTCTCTGCTTTTTCCTGCCCTCACGTTCCTGGGATCACCCCCACCTTACGCAGTTTACTTTCAGCTCCCTAGCAGAAGCAGATCTGACCCTGCAGCTTAACTTCCCAGGAGGCAGTTGCTGGTAGCAGTTGATGCTGGGTAACATGTACACGGATGACTCTGCGTCTGGGAATGTATGTGACAGTGGAGGAGGAACGCCTGTGAAATTCAACTTCTGTTTGACTCATCCTTGCCTTCCAGGAACTGGAGGAGGTGTACATTTCAGACTGTTCAAGTCCATTTCACCTTAAGCATTACTCTTATGTATGTGTGCATTCATTGTTTCCTTCCCTCCCACTGCCATTCGGAGTAACTGCAGCTGTGAGCCACTGCGCTTGGGGTTACCACTCTCAAAGGGAACCTGCTTATCTTCCGTCTATATCTGCTAAGTGAAAAAACTTGTCTCTATATCAGCAAAGCTGGGCAGTGATGATATCCCCTTGTTTTCAAGGATCTTTATCTGATTCCCTTGCCTGACTCCTAAAACCTAAGTCTCTGACCTGCCCTCCAATGCTCGTTGCACAAGAAGCTGCCTGTCTTTGTTAAGATCTGTGGTCCACAGTCCTGTTGAATGTGTAGTTCATTTCTTAGACTCCCAGCATGTCTAAAGAAATAGGAGGCAGGAGGCAAGCTTGGAGGGAATGGGAAATGTTGAAGCCATGCAGAAATGATTGGGGAGAGATGCATGCCAGGATGTTTGCAGTGGCTTGGGGGTGGAGGCAGAGGAGGTGCTGGGTGGCAAAGAGGAGGGAAAGAGGGGGAGGGGGGAGGAGAAAAGAAAACAATGACTCAGTTCTTACACATCGAAGTATGTGCGTAAGTGTGAAAATAACTAAGCCCTACAGTGTTTCAGCAGAGGAAAGGATTAGAGTTCTAGATTTCTGAGCATTTCTATCTTGTTCTCATGACTGTTGTTAGCTTATGGTCGGATAAATGTTAGGGGAGCATCAACAGAAGGAGCAAGAGAAGTGGAGAGGAGTGCAGAGCCCACACTCATTGCTTCTTTGTTTGGACAGACAGCCATTTCAATGGTGGATAAAACTTCACTTAACTTGTTAATTCCCCTTTGAAATGAGGAAGCATTGTCTGGGGCCTCGTGCTTCCAGTCGGTCCCACCTTTGGGTGGTCTGACCCTTTTAAGTTCTTGTAAAACTTCTATGTCTGACGATGCCACCTCCACCTCACATCCCCCAAGTTTCAAAATTCAGAACTGCCCCTGACTCATCCTTCATCCCCCACTGCCCGACCAAATTTGTTTCCAAGCCCTTTAGGTATTTGTTTTGTGGTATCTTCCAGATCTGTTTCTTTCTCTCCCGTTGCCAACACTGTGGCCAGCCTGGGCTACACTGTAAAAACTTTCTAATGTTCTCATCACCTCTCGTCTAGTCTGCATCCCCACAAAAAGCTAAAGTCTTGAAGTTTTTATTTAATTATGTTAATCTGCTGTTCACAAGTCTCCAACTGCTCCCTGCAGCTTATTGGAGAAAGCCCAAGCTTCTCTGTGTGGGATTCAGACCTCTCTGAAATCTGGCCTCCTTCCTTCCTATCAACGCTCTCATCTCTGCCTCCCTTGCACAAATCCTCCTCCCAGGGCCCGGAATGCAGGCAGCATGTGCAGGATGCAGAGCCTGTCTCATGTGGCTCTCACAGTCTCCACACACCCCCAGAGGCCAGCTCACTTCTTAGCCACCTGCCTAAAATGTCCCCACCCTTCAAGGTAAACTCAACCCATTTTCCCATAAAGGCTGACTTGCCTCCTCCTGAAAATGCCAACTGCCCTCTTGGGCCTCTAGCAGAACACACTCCTGTATTCTTTGTGCCTTGATTTACTGTATTGCCAGCTACCATTGTGAATCTCATCTCCTTGGTTAAATCATAAGCCCGTAGAGTAGAGCAACTAGGTTGTTTTTTTTTTCATTTCTTTTTTATAACCCTAGTGCTTGGCCCAGTGCAGTGTGCTCACAGGCCTCCAAGAATTCTTTTGGAGGAATTAAAGTGGACTTCTCAGGCAAGCTACAAAGTGACTTTGTGTATTCAGGTATAACATAGTCCCCAGATTGAGCATGGCGTAGGAGTTTTATTTGGAGTCATTAGCCATTCTGCCCATGCTGACGGACACAGGCAGAGCTATAGGCTCTGAATGGCACACAGCTTTTAACCACCACCAGCCTCCAATACCCTGTCTAGAGTGTGCTGAGGGGCTGGCAGCAAGGCCTCTCCTCCCGCTTAGTTTGGGGTTTTAATCACGTTGCCAAGAACCTAGTCCTGGCTTCGCCTCAATCTGATTCCACCTCCCTCCTGGAAGATGTTCTTCTTTTTGCTTTATTTTGGCTGCCAGTTTCACTGCTCTGCCGCTTTCAGGTTTGTGTGCTTAAGGTGTGCCCACAGGAAAATTAGCTAGGATTCTCACTCCACATGTGACTTCTTCGTTAGTGGGGTAATTGAAGAGATGCGAGTGTTCTATTTCCAGCTGGCATTATACCTGTGGGGGCCAGACCCAGCAGGAAACTCCAACAATGGCAACGGTGGAGATATTAGGGGAGAAATATCCCCTTAGTGAAAATGTAGAAGGTCCTCTGAAAACACTGCAAAATTTTTGCAAAAGGAGGGAGTCAGATACATTCAGATCCCTTTCCAATCCAAGAAGAGTTTATTCTCTAAGAGCAGACAACTAGCAAATCTGGCTCCAGGTGTCTGCTTACTACAAACACAATGGAATTCTCCAAGTCCTAGCAGGGTTTTGACCAGCTCAGGAGAAAATTGCTATGTAAATACCTGTAAGGGAGTGGGGTTAGGAGGGTGTTTATGTCAAATTATTGTACCAAAGCCAAATGCAAAGCAGGGACAAAAGTTATAGCTTGAGGTAAACAGACCACTGCCCCACTTTGGGAGTCTTTGTGCTACACTGACCTCGATTATGAAAGTGTTTGTTGTGGTAGGATTTGGTCTATGACCACGAAGGTTTTCCATCTCGTCAAGGGGGAGATTTAAGGAATTCCCCGACTGTGGCATGCTATAGCTACTAGAGGCACAACCGTGTCAATTTGACTTTTCTCTCAGATATAACTGGAGTGTCTTTATGGAGAAGCTCATGAGAGATGTTTAGGCATCAAATCCACCTTGGGAAATCCTGGTGGAGGTCTTCAGAATCCAGTTGTTGATCTGCAGGCCTTCTTTTCTTTGACGCTTGCCTGCTACCTTTGCTGGTCTGGACAAGAGTGAAATGATCCCAGTGTAATAAAGGACTTCAGAGCTCATCCAGTTCCACTGTCCACAAGGCACAGAGATGCCCAGTTCCCTGATGGGCAACCACCTGGCCCTGCTCAACCCTTCCCAGCGGTAGGGAGTTCACTTTGAGGCCACCTATTCTGCTGCATCTAATTATGAAAACGGGCTTCCTTTTTAAACATGAACAGGCAATTCACAGGAGGAACAAGGCAAATGAAAAACTGTTCATCATCCCTGGTAATTAAAGAAAAGCAAATTAGAAAAATGAAAGGTTGTTCTTTCCTCTAACAAATTGGCAAAGATTGTCTAAAGGTTAGCAGTCAGTGTAGATAAAGGCTTGAGGAGATGGGCTCACACCTATTTCTTAAAGACTATTTGGCAATATGTGTTAAAAAGCCTTAAAATCCCAAATGTCCTTTGGCTTGGTAACTTCAGAGAGATGCTCTAGGTGGCCAGTGGTGGAGGTGGGATGTGAATCCAGGCAATTTCTCTCCAGAGCCCACATTCCTACCCTTATATTCTCCTGCCTCTTGTGACAGACATGTGGAGTGGAAAATAGGTGCTAAGCAGTGTGTAGAATCTGACCCCATTTTTGTTTAAAATATTAAAGACATGACATTACTTTTATAATTAGAAAAAATTGTTTACAAAAATCTATTTTTTATATTTAGCCAAATTCTGATTTTTCATAGCCATTACCCATTTTTAAAACCCATTCATTTACCAAATTTTCATTGAGTTCTTTCTATAGGCTGGGCCTGGTGCCAGCTATTCCAGTTCAGCAGGGTAGAAAACTGGCCAGGCCCAGCTTCCATGCCACAGGGGAGACTAATGATAAATAAGTAAACAGACACTAGTGGAAGCCATTTATTGATGCCAATTCTGTGCTGGGCATTCTTCTAACTGATGTTGATGTTTCATAGATTTACTCTTTCAGTCCTTTACATAACTCCTTTAATAACCCCGGGCAGCATATCATATAGCATTAACACCCAAGGCCACCCAGCTAGTAAGCAGTGGGGTCAGGACTCTCTAGCCTGAGCTGCCAAGCTCTCCAGCTTCTCCAGCCTCTCTTCTTACTAATGTATTATAGTCCAGCCACACTGACCTTCTTTCCTGCCTCAGAAGGAGGCATTCTTGACATTCTTTCTGCCCAGGCACCCGCTCTCCCACTAGACCCCCTCCTCGTGCAGGTCACAGAGGCCTTTGCTGAGCTCCTGGTTTGGTCCATCGTGACTTCCCTCTTACCCCTGCAGACATTCTCCATCACTTTCCATAACATCATCTTGTTTTATTTTCTTGTGGCTGTTATCACTCTCTGACATTATCTGACACTGTTTCACCCACTGGATTGTAAGCTCTGTGGAAAACATGGTCCTTGTCCATCTGGTTCACCCACTATCCCCAGCACCTAGCACAGTACCCAGCATATGGTAGGTGTTACTGGAGACAGTGGAAAATGAATAAATGAGGGATGATGACCACATATCTCAGGAGAGTGGTCTCCAAAGTGGGATGTCGGTGTTGGAGACCATGGAAGGTGAGATGGTCCATTGTGGGGCAGGAAGAAATTATGATTGAGAAGTAGATAGACACATAGGAAGATGACCCACACACATCTCATCCTTTTTCCCATTTTTCTGGATCACAGGGCATGAATATAATTTATAAATAAACAAATGTACACATAGGCAGGTACACTCAAATGTTTATTGTTAGGGCATATGACCAAATATCTTTGGGGATCACCAGCCTAGAAGGAGAGAGAGACAAGGAAACAGGCCATTCCAATATGGTGGAAAAGAGCCCAACAGAGCAGAGTGCTGTCGTAGCATCTGCAGGGCCACATAACCTGCTGTGGAGCATTGACTACTGGGTAAAACTTATGTTTTTCATTATTTTGTCAATATTATGAATGATCATTTTTAAAACTATTCTAAAGTACATAAGCTCTCATTTGTAGACCATTAAAGCAACCTAAATGACCATAGCCTTTATGGTCATTGCCCTAATAAAAGGTGAGAGAGAGAGAGAGAGAGAGAGACACTGATTGATTGAGATTTCACAGTTAACTAGTTGGAGAGGCTAACTCCAAAGAGTTATATGGCCGTTAAGGGACTGTGGTGAAATATCCAAGTTGTCCTTGCTTTCTGAGCTGCAAAAGTAATCTGAAAGTTAGAAAAATAAACATAGTTTGAAACTCCAGTCTTCTAGCTTAGAGAGGTAGTAGGAGGTAGCAGGGGAAAACTTGGTCTTGAGTCTTACCCCTGACTCTTTCTTTCTGCATGACTTTGAGCAAATCCTTTTCTCAGGACTCCCATCTACAAGACTGGCATGAGGATGCATACCTTATAGGCATCATGTTGTGAAGATGAAACAAAATTGCTTGGTATGGAGTGGGTCTTGATGAATATTAGTTCCTGTCTAGTTCCTCTGTTTAAGGAGAAAACCCCATGTTATTTAGAAAGGGCGTCCTTTAGAACATCATCGGGAACGTGCTTTTTTTTTTTTTTTCTCTATACTTGGTTAAACTGAGTCGTACTTGAAATACATTCTTCTTTAAATCACTTAAATTGATTTCATGTAAACCACAGTCACCCTTCCTGGGGTGGTATTGACCCTTGATATTTTACTGGTGATACCGTCAGGCCAACTCTCTTTTCTTCCTGGGTTTGACCTCGAATGATGCCACAGCTGGATTTCTGTAGTACAAATAACTCTTGTCTTCTAAGCATGGAGGGTTGCAGTTGGATGGAAGCAGAGTAAACAGAGAGAAGCCAGGACCTTGGCTTGGGAACCACCTGTGTCCAGGGAACAGGGCCTCTTGTGGAATGGGGGAGGAGGGCTGGGTGGCCAGTTTGGAGGAGAGGAATTGGATGAGGAAGGGGAGGACTGAGTTGGGCAGCACTCAGCAGATTCCTTGGCATGCACTGCAGAAGGATTCCCTGAAGGGCTGCACAGAGAAGAAATGTGCTGTGTGCTTGGCAGGCCAGAAACCACAGAGAACCTGGCAATGCTTTTTGAGGATTTGGGAGCAGAAAAGCAGACTCCCTAGGTGGTTATTTATAGAGCCGCAGCAGTAATGATCAGTTAGAAAAAATAAATTATAACTCAGTTGAACCTGAAATAACTTTTCTTTTGCAACCCCAGGCATTCCACACAGGCTGCTTATACACCGCTCGCTGCCGATAGTGTTCCTGGAGGCTGAGGGTCGGTCCCACACCAGGCTCACTTAGGCCTTCCCCAAGCTTCAGCACAGTCAACAAAGCAAGGAGAGGGAGAATTCTGGCTGGATGACTCCTTTTCCGCTGCTGCACCTCCCAAATTGCTAATTTGTCCCTCCCTTCCTCCCTCAAGCCTTCTGTAACATGAGGCATAAGGTGGGCTTGGAGAGAGTGTGGAATTTGTGGCATGCTGAGCCTTCAACTTCTGCACACCTTGTGCACATGCATGTGTGAACGCCTGCTTGTTTTCTGAGCTTGAGTTTTGGCTGCAACAAGAGCTTCTGATTGTAATGTTTTTGGAGAAGCTGGTTGCTAGGTTCACAGGGCCATAGGCTTTTATCTTCCCCTTAGCCAACACTGATGTTCACACTGACAGCTTGGCAATGGGGTCACCTTGAGCATGCCCAGCCCACCGCTTGGCATCTTGACACTTGGGCATCTATCCTGTTTCCCCCTCCCACCCATCTGCTCCTTCTTTTCTATTCCTTCATTCATTTGTTCATTTGCTTGTCAATCAACAAGCTTTCATTACATCTGGCTGCAGATGCATTTTATTTGGCTTGCAACATGGTGTCTTAAATTTGGATTTGCTGCTGACACATAAAGATGGAGTAATTCCGTATAAGAATGCAGATACCTGGCCTCTCCCCGAAAATTGCAGTTCTGGCAATACAGGTGTACATTCCCATGCTCTGGTATTCTCCACATGGGCAGGAGGGGCAGCAAGCCCCTTTGGTGGCATACACTTGTAGTCCCAGCTACTTGGGAGGGTGAGGCAGAAGGATTGCTTGAACCCGGGAGGCAAAGGTTGCAGTGAGATCACAGAGCTGAGATCACATCACTGCACTCCAGCCTGGACGACAGAGCAAGACTCTGTCTCAATCAATCAATCAGTGAATCCAGCCCCTCTGATTCATCACAAGACAATAACCACCCATGTCACCTACACCAGCAGCTTCACCCATTTATGTTACCTGCCTGGTTCTGTGAGCATTTGAATTTGTGACCCTGGTGCAGTTTCTAATTTGAGGAGTTTTATGGTCCAGTGGGGGAGATAGAGCCATATCTGATTTTTGTGTATGAAAAGTGCCTTGAAAATTGTGTATGGGGGAGGAAAAGATTGATTTTTGATTTCAAGAGTTAGGGAATCCATGGAGAAGGTGAGTTTGGAAGCACGTTTTAAAAATACAGTGCGAATATACCAAGAGGGAGCCCGGAGCAGTGCTCCAGACGCAAGGATCGGCATGGGCAGAAGCTCAGAGGGGTGAGCGAGCAGAAGTCAGTGGGGTGGGGGTGAGGCTCTTCTGTTTTCAGTGGGATGCTCCATTGCCAACTCTGCCCAACTTGAAACCCTTTCCAACCTGAAACCAGGCACCCCCGGCCCTTCAGATCTGGGCCTGGCTCTGCAGTCCGCCTCTTAGTAGGCTCCCCTCCCCAGTGCCTGCTGGGTGGCCCTGTATGCAGGTCCTGGCCCATCTGTCAAAATTTTCCTGCAGTAGTAGAGTCCTGCTGTTCTTCCCTGTCCCAGCCCAGAACCGAGAGAGAGAGAGAGAGAGAGAGAGAGGCAGAGAGAGAGAGGGAGAGAGAAAACCGATCTGTCTCCATCCAAGAGGACAACAGGTGGCCCTAGGTACAGCCGGTGAGTGGACACACTCAGTAAGGCTCTGTGGTTTCCTGGTCTTCGCTCTACTTCTCTGGTGCCTTTCTCTCCCCATCCTTTGAAAGCCAGCTCTTCAATGTGTGAGCTCCTCTGGCCTTCTCCCTTGGTGAGCTCGCACATTCATGATCATTTATAGGCAGGTTTCTCCCTAGCTGGCATCGGCAGCCTAGAGCTGCTGCTGAGGGTTGGCAGGTGGAGACCCTGGGTAGCTTGTGGCAGGTTCGCCTTGGTGAGTTCCCAAGTGTCTCAAACACCACTGAGCGAAAGCTGCTGGGTCATCCATTTTCTGAGTACCCTCTTCACTCCTCCTTTCCGTCACTCACTCCTCTCAGCCTGGAACTGCCTTCCTCTCCCTTTCTACATGTTGAAATCCTTCTGTTTTTTAAGCCCCTTACTGTGTAACACCTCTGATATGGTTTGCCTGTGTCCCCACTCAAAATCTCATTTGAATTGTAATCCCCATAGTCCCCCTGTGTCAAGGGAGAGACCAGGCGGAGGTGATTGAATCATGGGGACAGTTTCTCCCATGCTGTTCTCATGATAGTGAGTTCTCACAATATCTGATGGTTTTACAATTGTTTGGTAGTTCCTCCTGTGTTCCTTCTCCTTCCTGCCACCTTGTGAAGAGGGTGCCTTGCTTCCCCTTCACCTTTCACCATGATTGTAAGTTTCCTGCGATCTCCCCAGCCATGCAGAAATATGAGTAAATTAAACCTCTTTCCTTTATAAATTACCCAGTCTCAGTATGTCCTTATAGCAATGTGAGAACAGACTAACAGAACCTCCCTGAAACTTTCCTGATTTGAGAAGGTTCTAGCCCTCATTATATCATAGCAGCATTGCCAGAAATCAAATAATTTGCCCCTGATACAGACAACTCAATAAACACAGCATTTTTGAGCCAGAAGAGAACTGGGCCAGTCTCTCTTCCATGAAGAAGACCTCATCCAGCCTGCTCACTTTATTCTCTACATGCCTCCCACCCTGTGTTTCTTTTCGGGTAATGAACTCTAAAACACAGCCATTCATGGTGGGGGCGTGAAGTCTCTGTCCACACCCAGACTGTTTGCTGCTCGGTGGCAGGAACTGGCTGCTGTATTTGTCTTCCCAAGGACAACTTTACACAGTTCTGCATGAAATCTGTGCTCAGCTGTAAGTAGTTAGTAGCCAGTTGCTGGAGTGAACTGAACTCTTGGAAGAAAGGATAAGAAATTACTGTATGCATGAGACTTGTCGTTAAAGTTATCACTTAAGGAAGAGTGGAAACAGTTTAGGAGTGACTGGGTCAGAGAAGGTAATTTCTGTAACACGAGGACACTTTATGGCCAAGAGCCTCATTGCCTGGAACATTCAAGTTTGGTCATTGAGAAATTGACAGTGCAGCCCATGAAGACTGAGAAAGGAGACCTTCCCCAATCTTGGGAATCCATCCCAAGATCCCAATACCATCCACCCCACCTTCTTGGCAAGGGAAGAATTATAGACCCTGCCTTTGGGAGTGGAGTGTAGACTCCACCCTAAGGACATGAAGAAGCCAGGGCCTGGTCATAAGAGGGAAGCTGGCTTCTCTGATGTTTCTGTCTCTGGGATTCTGGCCTATCCAAAGCATTTGGGCCAGAAGTGAGGGCTTCCAGCTTGTTTCTTACACCTGCCCTGGCTCAGTGCCGATGACGGTGTCCCTGCGTCCCTCTGTGGCCTCTCACGGTGGTCTTCTCCTGGGCTTCCTGTTGGCTGCCCTGCTCATGGTTGTGCTGTGGCTGCGGGCAGCCCCACGGGGCTCTGAGGAGCCCATGTCAGCACCCTAGGGCTTCTGCTTTTGAGCTGGGGCTCCCACGCAGCAGCCTGGGGTCTGGGGGTGCTAGTAGAACTAAGGAAGGTGAAACAGCAGGACTGAATGGAGATGCATTCCCTAAGAAATTTCACCTATTTGGATCTCTCCAGAACCTATGTCATCTTATCAATAATCATTTAATAGCAACTTATAATATTTTACTATGTAAAGAGAGTGTCCACATATATTAACTTCCTTGATCCTCACAAACACCCTATCCCTTGAGTATTTTCTACCAGCCCTGTGAGGCTCAGAGAGATTTACATGACTTTTTGAGGATTTGAACCCAACTCCTTGGGCTCAAAAACATCTCATTCTAGTATACCTCGTTGCCTTCCTAGCCCTGTATCCAGGTAGACCTGACTCACCAGCATGCTTTCTATGTGAAAGGACACCAGAGCTGGGAAGTGAATCAACACCACCCCCAATCCCTGCAACTTCCTCTTCTCTGTCCTGTCATTGAGAGCACCAGCCTAAGGGCACGTTTTTCTCCTTCCACATCCTATTAAAGCTCAGTCTAACTCCTACTATTGAAAATGAGAGAAACAGGAAGGAAAGTCTCAAATTCCAACTTTGGGAACCATGTTGAAAGAAGGTGCTCTTGACCAGGCATGGTGGTTCATGCCTGTAATCCCAGCACTTTGGGAGGCCAAAGCTGACAGATCATGAGGTCAGGAGATCGAGACCATCCTGGCTAACATGGTGAAACCTAGTCTCTACTAAAAATACAAAAATTAGCTGGGTGTGGTGGTGCACACCTGAGGCTGAGACAGGAGAATCACTTGAGCCCAGAAGGCAGACGTTGCAGTGAGCCAACATCATGCTGCTGTACTCCAGTCTGACAACAGAGCAAGACTCCATCCCCCGCCCCCTAAAAAAAAAAAAGACGGCACTGTCTCATTCTTCTGTACTTTCATTTGCTCATTAGACAGATATGTTTAGAGAACCTGCTATGTCTCAAGCACTGTTCTAGGTACTGCAGTTATAGTGGTGGACAGAAAGGTAAAGTTCCTGCCATCTCAAAGCTCACATCCTACTGTCAGGGTAATAAGCAAGTAGATGATGAACAAATGTTTCATATAGTTCTAGGGCTATAAGGAGAATAGAGAAGGCTGATGAGATGCAGTGTAACCATCAGGAGGTGGACGTGAGAACTATTTGGGTAGATGAGCAGGAGAGACTCTGCAAGAGGAAACACACAGAAGGAGCCTGACATGAGAAAACTGGGGCAGCAGTTTTCCAGGAAGAGAGACCAGCACAGGTCTGAGTTGAAACTCTGAATGGAATTTTAGGAAACTATATTCTTCATGATGGTTAGATCCTATGGGCTGTCATCACTGCAGTAAAACAATGTGGTGCCTAGTAGGAAGAGGTGTCCCAGGAACCCTCCACGTGTGCTATGGGATTTCTGAGAAAACCAGTTCTGAGTTCTAGGCAGTGGACTCACAGTTGAACTTGAAGGGAACCAAGAATTGCTTCTATCACAGCCTTACTAAGAAATGACCATGGCATGGCCTGAATGCTTCAGCATGGAGGACTAGAAGGGGAAGCCTGATTCAACAGTTGCAGGCTCTTGAACCTTGTGACTCTAATGACGACAAAAATCAGGAGATTTTCTAAGACTCTATGTTTATGATTTTGAGAGTA
This sequence comes from Colobus angolensis palliatus, assembly GCF_000951035.1. Classification (NCBI taxonomy): domain Eukaryota; kingdom Metazoa; phylum Chordata; class Mammalia; order Primates; family Cercopithecidae; genus Colobus; species Colobus angolensis. The sequence continues at coordinate 244,256 of NW_012117365.1, forward strand.
GTGCTGCTGGGATTCCTGGTTGGGGTTCTATTGACTGTTTCATTGTTTCTGTGTGCAAGTTACCCTCTCTAAGCTTAGTTTAATTAATATTATATTAAGTGAGGTAATTAGATTATATGAACCCTAAGGCTCTTTTATTCTTAACCTTAAAATAAATACATTTTGTAAACAGTTTTTCTTTGTGTGTGTGTTGGCCTTTTCTGTGCCTCTGCTTTGGATGAGGTTAGAGGGTTGCGTGAAAGTGAGTCATTAGTGATTCCTTTGATATAAGACAGGTGATACTATTGAACATCGTTGGTGATAGACCAGTGGTTCTCAAAGTATAGTCTCTGGACCAGCAATAGCTGGGCTTGGGAACTTGTTAGAAACCAGCTGTCAGCCTCCACCCCAGACCTACTGATTAAAAAACTCTAGGAGTATAACCAAAGCTCTGTGTTTTAACAAAGTCTACAAATGATTCTGATGCATGCTAAAGTTTAGGAACCACTAGAGTAGAATATGTGCTTTAAGATTTGGGTCTACCAGCCGGGCATGGTGGCTCACACCTGTAATCCCAGCACTTTGGGAGGCCAAGGTGAGCAGATCACAAAGTCAGGAGTTCGAGACCATCCTGGCCAACATGGTGAAACCCCATTCTACTAAAAATACAAAAATTAGCTGGGCGTGGTGGCGCATGCCTGTCATCCCAGCTACTTGGGAGGGTGAGGCAGGAGAATTGCTTGAACCCAGGAGGCAGAGGTTGCAGTGAGCTGAGATTGCACCACTGCTCTCTAGCCTGGGCGACAGAGCAAGACTTGGAAAACAAAAAAAACAAATAGATTTGGGTCTACCCCTGATGGATCTTTACATTCCAGTCACTGTCATGGCCACAGCAAGTAGTTGCATGTCTGTGCAAATATTGCAATAAGATGTTTATTCAGCTTGGCTTGATGAACAGTCCTGTGACTCTAAAGCAGAAAAAGTTCCTGGCCTGTGTTAGTACTGGACCCACACTCTCTTCTCTGGTATTATGTCCTATCCACTCCTCTAGGTGAGCACCTGCATGGAGGAGGGGTTAGCAAAGGGGTGGGCTGCTTCCAGAAGTTGTGACAGAATGCTGTTGGATGTGCTTCTAGGGAGACTGGTATAATTAGAGAAGTTGTGCATGGTTAGTTTCCACACAGTTTTGAAGTATGAAACTGTCTTGGGTCTCCAAGTTCTTGGTAGACAGATCTGCTTGCAACTGTTGTGAAGGTCAGCGGTGAAGAAAGGTCTCAGGTGCTGTAGAACAAGCAATCTGGTGACCCTGCTGTAAACTGAGTTTAGAGTTCTGATTCAGTTTGGTTTCCCTCATCTAAATGTCCACTCATGAACTAGAATGAGGTGACCAGATGGTCCAGATCACCCAGGACTGCCCCGTGTTTCCCCTTCCTGTCCCTCTCAGTCTGGTGTCTCGGATTTGTTCCTGTGTTGCCCACTCCTGCTGGATCTTGTCCAGTCGAGGGACAAACGTCCTGAAGAATGGGAAGAAAGGAGGTTCTGAAGGCACAGATTCCAAAACCATGCCAGAGGCTGAGGACACTGATGCTTGAAGGGAAACTGGCACACTCCAGGAGCCCCAAGGAGAGCTGGAGCTGGAGGCATGTGGCCCGCAAAGGGTAGAAGTAAGTTCATTTCTCTGATAGGGCTTAGGGGAGGGGTAGTCATAGGTAGGGCTTGGGAGGTGGGGCTGGGATGGCTCCTACAGGGCCAGAAGGCAAAGAAAGGGCAGCAGATGGGCACAGCAGGGACAAGGGTGTGGTGAGGAATCTGACTGCTCCAGCCCAAGCTGGTGTGGCCTCTCTGCTCTCGCCTTCTGCCCCCTTTCTGTAATCTTTCATCTCTGAGGATGTTGGGCCATTCCTGGGTCCTTCCTTCCTCCTGCCATTCTCTCTACCCTTCCACCCTGTTGCCTTCTCCCCTCCCCGGCCTCCTATTGTGTCCTGCCCACTGCCGACTCCATCCTCCTTATCTCATGTCTATCCATGATTGACATGATGGAAAGAGGGCACAGTAGAGTCCAATGGTGATAAGCACTCTCCCTGTTTGCAGGTAGCAGCCATGACCAAGAACCATTCACATCATCCGGCAATCCATCCAGAACCCACTGAATGGAGGACAGCACAGCGAGGTCTTTCTCATTTTTTAACTGCAAAAGCTGGAACAAGAGCCAGAGAAGCCAAAGAAGCAGTACAAGTCCAACAACTTTCAGAATAACCCTGAGAAAATGGTTGAATTGTGACCAGTTTTGCAATTAGATACTATGAGAAGAGACCTTCCCTCCTGCACTGGATTTCCTCATCCCTGGAGGCCATTCCTCATGGGACTTTGGCCATCTCATATCCACCTTTAAGCATGTTATTCCCATTTCAGCCATGGTAGCATTGGGTATCCTTCCCTAGGAGAAAATATTAATCTTTTCTCCCTCCGAGTTCTGGATTAAATTGTCGTATCTGAAACTGGGTCACTTTAGGCTAGAAGCACCACTAGATGTTCCTGTTCTCACAAGTTGCCAAGTTCATGTCACGTCTGTTTCACTGTTAACAGGATCCACTTCTGAAAGAGGCTGCCTGGCCGGATCAGTGTGTCTCCTGGCCAGCTCCTTGGCGCCCTTCTCCTCTCCCCTGCCCTATCCCAGCTGAAACTTGCACTGTGGTGACTCTGTCCCCTCCTGGTGCTTTGACTGGATGTGTGAGAGAAAGTATTGTCTATGGCACTGACATCTTTGTATGTTTGGAGGTGATTGGAACACGGATCCACCCCTGGAGGAAGGTGGCTGTGAAGGAGGCCAGCCTCAGCTCAGTGCTCTACTCTCATCGCTCTTACTCCCACCTTTTTAGTGCCTGCCCTACTCCAGGATAATTGTGCTTTTCTTTTTTCAGTTAAATGTAACATTGCTATTTTTCATTATTGCTAAGCAGCACATGCTTGTTACAAAAACTTTGGAAATTTAGACAAATAATAAGAAGAAAAAACTACCTCCAAATCCTACTTACCCCAAAGACAAGATGATCATTTAGTCATATAGTGTCATACATATATAATATGTACACATATATTCCAATGTAACTGTAATGTCACAATATCATGTATAGTCTTTGATAACACATGTTGACACCTAGTATATGAACAACTTCCTAGAGCAACAAGCTCAGTTTACAGCAATTGTAATGTAAGAGTACTCAGTTCTATAGCTACAGCATCCTTTGTCTACCTCATCTCATGGTTTGATGTTTAGGTTGTTTTCAACTTTTCTCCACCTAAACAGCATTCATGAATGTGGTTTTAGTTTCCTCTTCCTACAACTAATTATTTCCTTAAGATGAATCCCCAGAAAAGAATCAAAGGAAAATTTGCAAAAGTTACAAAGATGTCAAGGTATGGAGCCAGCATCAACTGCTCAGAACCCAAATGCATGAGAGACTAGGGTGCTGGAAAGGCAACGTATGCCCTTTCCCGGATGCCTTTATATAGCCACACTTGGGTAGCTCTGGCTTCCATTGCCTTGCCTGGAACAGAGAATACCCATGAATGATGGCTGAGGTAAGCAGGTGGTGAATGAGGGAGTGGTGTTGTCTCTTTGGGGTTAGTATGTGGCTATATCTCGTGAGTGCTCATTGGATGCTGAGAAACAGTCATTCGTTCATTCTTTCATTACCCATCTATGGAACAGCCACTGTTGCAAGGCACCAGGTGAGAGGCTGAGAAGACAAAGATGAGTTAAATAGCGACTTCATCCTTGGGAAGATCACAGCCTAGAGAAGGCCAGTGACTCATCACACACATTTACTCCATAGTGTAGTGAGAGGAAAAACAGAAGTTCAGTAATGCATCTCAGGGCAGAAAACTTGCAAAAATCTGAAAGTCCCAAGGGAAAAATATGAAAATCACATAATCCTCTGGCCCATTCCTCACAGCAAACACATTCAGGTGTATCCTTTAGACTGTGAGCCTGGCTTGCTTGTGGTCATCCTCACCAGATACAACCTTGATGGCATTGCCTGTGTCCTGCATTGGCACCTCTGGTGACCTGGCACCATCTTAGACAACTTCTTCTGAAATCTATTAAATGAAAAATCCAACAAGAGTCAACAGAATGAAAGGTAAAGGAATTCATGAGTTGAAACAAAGTCTCCATGTTTTATGTATGTAGGGAAATTTGCATTAATTCATATCCTTCTGCACAATGGAAACTTTTTCAAATATTTCATTGTAAAAGTAACATGCACATTTGAGAAAATTGGGGGATGAGAGAAAAGGAGAATGTTACCATATTTCACTATCTATTCCAGGGCTTACAGCATTCTAGTGACCATCACACTGAAAAATTTGTATTAAGATGATGTGAAGACGCCGGGTGCGGTGGCTCATGCCTGTAATCCCAGCACTTTGGGAGACCGAGGCGGGCGGATCATGAGGTTAGGAGATCGAGATCATCCTGGCTAACACGGTGAAACCCTGTCTCTACTAAAAATGCAAAAAATTAGCCAGGCGAGGCGGCCGGCGCCTGTAGTCCCAGCTACTTGGGAGGCTGAGGCAGGAAAATGGCGTGAACATGGGAGGCGGAGCTTGCAGTGAGCCGAGATCGCGCCACTGCGCTCCAGCCTGGGAGACAGAGCGGGACTCCGTCTCAACAACAACAACAACAACAACAAAAAGATGATATGAAGACAAGAGCTAAGGAATGAGTGAGTGTCATTCGTGTGTTGGTTTTTCCAATTTACTTTTTGTTTATTATTTCTTTTTGAGATGGAGTCTCACTCTGTCGCCTAGGCTGAAGTTCAGTGGCATGATCTTGGCTCACTGCAACCGTCTCCTGGGTTCAAGCAATTCTCCTGCCTCAGCCTCCCAAGTAGTTGGGATTACAGGCGCCCACCACCATGCCTGGCTAATTTTTGTATTTTTCATAGAGTTGGGGTTTCACCATGTTGGCCAGGCTGATCTTGAACTCCTGACCTCAGGTGATCCACCAGCCTCGGCCTCCCAAAGTGCTGGGATTACAGGAGATTACAGGTATGAGCCACTGCACCCAACCTCCAATTCTATTTTTAATTAAACACGCTTGACAGGTAATTACATTCATATAGTTCAAAATTCAAATAGTACAAAAGCATATGGAGTGAAAAGTTTACATGCCCAGCCATCTAGTTCCCTGGGACACTTAGTGATACCAGTTTAATGTATATCCTTCTAGAGTTTTTGTGCCTATCAAACCATATATGTATATAGAACATGAGTTTTTAATGGAAGGCTTGGCAACATTATTACTAAATATTCTAAGTTTAGCCTGAACTATCCCTGTTGTTCCTAGTGGCAGGCCTGGGGTATAGGTGAAGAAGAAGAGAGAAAAGGGCAGAAAGAGGCATGTGTGTGCATGTGTGTGTGTGTGTGTGTGTGTGTGTGTGTGTAGGAGGTGTGTGGGTGGTTGTTGCTGATGCAGACAGTGAAGGAATGAGCATTCATTCATCCATTCAACTAGTATTTATTTACTGAGCATCTATTATTCTAGACCCTGGAATAGATACTATTCTAGACCCAGGAGATAGAGGAGTGAACCAAAACTCTTTGTCCTCATGGATATTATTTAAAATGGAAGGTGGTAGATAATAAACATAATAAATAAGTTATGTAGTCTCTTAGAAAGTGGTAAGTACCATGGAAAAACTTAAGTAGGGCACAAGAGATGGGGAGTATCAAGGAAAATTTTCGAGTGGTCAGGGGAGGCTTCATTGAGAATAGGGCCTATGAACACAGATGTAAAGGAGATGAGGGAGTGAGCCCTGTGGATGCCCAGGGATGGAGCTCCTGCAGAGGGAAGAGGCAGTGCAAAGGCCCTGTGGCAGAAGTTTGAGCCCTGAAGGCTGCCAGCGGCCCTCTTCTCCCCTCTCCAGGCTGTTCCTGATGACCTCTGCCCTCTGGCTGGCCTCCCTCAGTTCCCAAAGAAGCCCAGGTCAGGCTAGTATGTTCTAGGTATAGTGCTGAGATTATTCTATATGAGATGTTAGATTTTCCTTTCTTTATATTTTGATCCTGATGTTTAATGTTACTCCTTCAAGATAATTCTATGCTTTGAATGTTAGTTTAGTCTGAATAAGAGGAAAAGTGGGGAACATTGTTGTAGAGGGTAGACTAAGATTGAGACTTGAAAGTCCTAGATTTTATACCAACCTTAGTGCTAGTTTTCAAGCCTTTTGAATTGAGTACATTATTCAGCCTCTCTGGTCTGTAGTTTCCCCACTTAGAAAATGAGGGGGGTGTACTTAAGTGGCTCTAGGGCTGTCCCCAGCATGGTGGTTTTCAAGCTCTGTGACCCTGCGAGCAGTTAAGATAAGAAGTGGCATTGGATGACGTCTAGTGATACTGGTGGGGAGGAGAAGGGGGCTTTTGCCTGCAGAGGATTCTGTGTGCATGATAACGTGTTGCTACTTGATTCTCCCTCTTGGACTAGAAGAGCTCAGGTTCATCCTTAAAATAGAACATTCCATCTGAGTAAGTCCAGAATCCCTGATGCTCACAGAGGAGACGCAGCGGCACTGTTCGTTGCGCTCTTCTCCTTGTTAGTTGAGTGTGCTGCTCCCTTTCAGCCCTGGAGGGGTTGTTTTCATGCCCCTTGGCTGAACTGATTCTCAGTTCACAGTGGAGGTGGACTTGGTGGGGCTGGGTCTCCTTCTTTTGTTCCTTTGGGTGTCAGAGGCTCCCTCCCCTCTTTACTATCCTCAGTTTAGATGCCTGGAGTCTTTCACCCGCCCTGGTGAATCAGGCAGTGAGAGCAGGGAGTGTGTCCTTGGCATCACCATTGTCCCATGCGGAGCAAAATCACTGTGAATTTAAAAATCAGAATGTGTGTAAAAGGTGTGGGGGCAGAGCTGGGGCCTCCAGAAATTTCATTTAGAGGGAGAAATGTTAAACATGAATAGAAGCCTTTTCTCTTTTACTTTTAAAGGGTGAGTCACCTTGGTTGTAGTTACTTTCTTCCTTATTCCTCAGCATTTCCTCTGTGTTGTTTTTTTTTTCTCTTAAACTACCCATCTTAAGCACTACTAGCTGCTGTGAAACAGGGCAGCAGAAGAGTGGCTTCTGGAATTGGGATTCACATTCTTTACTGGAGTTTGTGGGGGGGACGGCATGTTCCCTAAGCATTGTGGAGGAAATATTGATGCCCATGCACCTTTCACTGGAAATGGGTCCTGAAATGTTTAATTTGTTGAAATCAGCTTCTGATTTGTGCTATTTTCCCAGGACTTTTAAAAAATTTATACACAAAAATCCCTCTGTTACTTCTTACATTTCGTGTGATGTCCTTTGTCTCCATCAACTGTTGTAGAGAGAAATTGTATTTGGAATATTCATAACAAGTCTATCGCTAATTATCACTTTAACAATGTGTTATGGAGTGTATCCATGCAGTCATCTGGGAAGGCGCATATGCCGTGAAATGTGGGGATTTGCTGTGTACTGCGTGTGCCTGCTTTTAGCGTTTCCTCAGGTCTTAGGGAGGAAGTAGAGGTGCTTGGTAAGGGGGAATGGAGGAGAGGACTTTGCAACTGAGGGCCTGCATCCTGCATTCCTGTCCTCGCGGAAACAATTTCCAGGGTAGATTGCTTTTGAGCGTAAGAAAAGCCTTTATTTGAAACAAAAATCTTTCTCATACTGAAGCCTCATTTCTGGAAAGCTGCAGAGATTGGAACTGAGGTTACCCCAGGTCAGGGCCAGGTAGACAGATCCTAGCCATAGATCTAATTGCTGATGTAGGAAGAGGCTGCTGGCCTTAGTGCCTTCCTGATACTCTAGCAAGAAGTGGGGGGCAAAAAGAGCTAAAATTGCCACCTGATTTGCAGACCTCAGAAGCAAATGAAAAGGAACTTCACCATCTCAAGGGAGGATGAGAAAGAATGCTGCTTCCTTTTCTTTCTTTCTGCTCTCTTTTCTCTTGGGAAGGAGAATGAACTCATGCTGGGCTCCATCTTCAGGATTCTCAGTGGGTCTGAGCTTTGGGAAGCTAGAATTCTGTTATCTCAGGGGCACATGGAGCTCTTTCCACCAAGTCTTCCTGATTGGCGTGGATGAAGCCCCAGAGGCTGCTTTCAAATGAGGCCAGAGTAATGGAGCATAATGGAGCAAACCTCCTGGTGGAAGAGTTCAGTCCTACTGCAGTGATAAATCAGGAAGCCTTTATGAGGGGCCGGTAATGGGACAGCGGGGAATGAGTTGCCAAACTTGGCTCTGCGTGACTTCGTGGCTCCTTTGTGGGTCCTGTTTTTAGCGCTAATGGGGGATTCAGGCTCAGTCTTTTCTGGGTATCCTGGGAATATTCTGAAGGGTTTAATTTGGATAGTTGTAGAGTTGCATCTGTTATAAAGTTTTAATAATGAGTTTTTATGGCACTTGGAGCCTGGTTTTGTTAAATGTTACTTTACAAATAATAACAGCACTTTATTACTGTTATTATTGAGTGCTTACTATATACTAGGTGCATTATTCATCATAATAATTAACAATGAATTTTTTTTTGAGATGTAGTCTCTCTCTGTTGCCCAGGCTGAGTGCAGTGCTGCCATCTTGACTCACTGCAACCTCCACCTCTTGGGTTCAAGTGATTCTCCTGCCTCAGCCTCCTGAGTAGCTGCGACTATAGGTGCACACCACCACACCTGGCTAATTTTTGTATTTTTAGTAGAGTCGGGGGGGGGGGTTTCACCATGTTGGCCAGACTGGTCTCAAACTCCTGACCTCAAGTGATGCACCTGCCTCGGCTTCCCAAAGTGCTGGGATTATAGGCATGAGCCACAGTGCCCAGCCAACAACAAATATTAATGCAGTACTTATGATGTACCAAACTCATAATCACACTTACCTCACCAGGTCTTAGAAGAACACTCCCTCTGGAGCCATCACTTACGCGTGAGGACACTGAGGCCCTGAGCTTAGATAACTTGTTCAAAGTGGCCCTGCTGATAAGCTGCATGGATGAAGTCAGCGGTTTTAGGCATGTCTTTCCACCAGCTTCTGGAAGAATAGCACACAGGCCGTCCCCCCTCCCCCATTTAAAGCAGCAGAAGGTGGAGTGAAGACCATGAATAGGGTGGTTCCTGGCTCTGTGTGATCAGAGGGTAATATTGGTTCAGGGCCCAGCTTATCAGTGCTGCACTGATATTCACAGAGCATTCGGCTCTGGAGGCTTTGCACCTGTTTATAATGCATTGTCAAAACTTGGTGTTGGCTGCCTCTTTAAAGAATTGATTTAATAAACCCTGCATTTCTGGATGTTTGGTTTCCTTGTTTTTGCTTGGGGTCATGGAGGTGGGATCCTGGAGGAGTTGGATGGGAGTGTATTTGAGAGGGCAAATTCTGGGTGTGTTTAAAAACCAAGCCACCACATATTTTGATGCAGCCTTCCTGAAGACAGGTGTGTGTGGGCAGGTGCACTGGGGGCACTGGAATGGGCAGAGGAAGTGGTGGGGTTTGTAGGTGGAAACTCAGGGCTGGCTTTGTTGTAGTCTGCACGGCCTGCCAGGCCACAGCCATTAACTGCACCAATATCGCCACTAATAGGTGGGTGATTCAGCTCCTTCCTGCATTTTATTACCGGACAGAGACTTTAACAGCCCTTTGATTTAGCAAGTTAATAAAGTAAGTGATCAGGCTGCACTGTTTAACCACTGACTGGATGGCCTGGGGCTTGTTGCTTTCTGGGAACCCTTCTGATATTGTTTTAGAATTAAAAGGAGAGAAAGTTACGGAATTTGAGTGCTGTACTTGAGTCTCCTGGCTCCTTCCTAGGCAGCCTCACCAGCCCAGCGTGCCTGGCCTCCTTCCAGTGCCAAACTTCCTCTGATTATGTCGTCCAGGGACTGGCTGGCTGGCATGGTCAGGATCCAGTGGGCTCTGTGGATGTCACTGACCAGGGGTTAATATCCAAGGGATTTGAAGGTCCTGGCTGTCTTTGAGGGAGAGAGTTGGATAAGAATGTAGGGTCTCCTGATGGGGCCCTGTATTAATTTCCTGTAGTTGCAATAATAAATTAGCACCAGCTGATGGCTTAAAATGCCAGAAATTTATTCTTTCATAGTTCTGGAGACCAAGTCTGAAATCAAGGTGTCAGCAGGGTCATGCTCCCTCCAAAGTCTCTAGGGAAGGATTCTTCTGTGCCTCTTCTAGTTTCAGGTGGTTGCTGGCAATCCTTAGTGACCTTGGCTTGTAGAAGTGTCATCGGGTCTCTGCCTCTGTTGTCATCACATGGCCTTCTCCCTGTGCGAATCCATGCATGTTTCTCTCTTCTCCTTATAAGGCACAGTCATGTTGGATTTGGGGTTTACCCTATTCTAATATGACTTCCTCTTAACTAATGACATCTGCAAAGACCCTATTTCCAAATAAGGTCACATCATGAGGCTCTGGGTGGACATGAATGTTGGGGGGACACAATTCAACCCAGTCCAGGTTTTTCAGGAACACGTGACAAAGAGGCGGGGACTGTGGCAAACTGATTCATAAAAGGAGGTGGAACTAGAGCCAGGCTCAGGATTCCCAAACAGTTTAGGCAGCACTGTGCAGCGGAACTTCCTGAGATGATGGAATACAGTTCTGTCGGTATGCCGCTTGAAATGTGCCCAGTGTGGCTGAGGACCTGGGTTTTAAATTGTATCTCGTTTAAATAGTCACACAGGACCAGTGGCAACCATAGCAGACAGGGAGGCTCTAAACCCTCCTGAGAATAAAATAAGAGAAGGAGGGTTTGAATGTTTAAAAGTTTGGGCAAGGTCATTTGCATCCAGGGTGGTCACCAGGGGCTTACAAGGCTAAGCAAGGTAGACTTTGTTCTGTTTCCCTCCTTGATTAGGAGAAATCCTCTGTGACACACAGCCAGCCAGGCTGCATTTCACTTGGGGTCCTCTGGACCCCAGGTGGTGGCCATTAATCGGGGCTGTGAATGTTTACCTCACTCATGTGTAGTCACACACAGAGCATCCCATGCCCCACTCTGGGGTACTCACACCCTGGGCCCCGCGATTTGTTAGTTCCATCACTGGAATCCTCCTGTGGGCAACTTAGAAAGGAGGTGCCTTGGGGGTGCCCACAGGTGGCCTTCCCTTCATCTCCTGGGTCAGAGAATGCTTCCTGGAGGAAGTGATGCTTAAGCTGTGCCAGTGGCTGCTGCAGAGTCCTGTCTGTGTTCAGTACATGAGAGTAAGCTGAGGACTTAGGACTGCAGGACTTTAGAACCAAAAGGAACCCCAGCAATCATCGGGACAATGGTCTTGCAAGTTCTGAAACCACCAGAGACTCTTCCTCGAATGAAAGATCATCTGTACTCTTGATATGTAGAGCTGGTAACAGGTGGGTGCTGCTTTGGATGGGGAGGTGGGAAGAGAAGGAGGCCAGAGACCTTCTTAGGGCTCCACCTTCCCTCCTCTACGGACCCTGTAGCATAGGGTGAGGAAATCACAGGTCGAGACTGGCATCCCTGTGGCAGACCAAGAAATGGAGGTTCAGAGAGGTAAAGAAACTTGACAAGGTCACACAGCAAATTGATGAGTATTGTCAATTGGAAGATTTTGCAGATCTATTCCTGAACCTCCCACCCCCAGAAATCCTTGATACCCTTTTTGAAAGAAGATAAGTTGGTCCAGTTGTCAGCTATTAACAAACTGTGGGATTTCTGCTCTAGGATCAGATGCTATTTCTGATTTTAATCCCATCAGGAAATGGTATCTTGATTAGTTGCTAGTTTTATTTTGCAGACTGACTGAAATTCATAGGTAATCCTAAATTGCGTGTATTACCCTTCCTAGCATGTGCCTGCTATGTGCCAGACACCAGGCAGAGTCCTTCATCTCACTGTGTCATTTAATCTCCATGGATCCCTGATATTGGTATCATTGACCCCATTCTATAGATGAGGAAACTGAGGCTCAGAGAGGTAGAGAGTAGGATTCAAAGCCTGTGTTCTTTGCACAGGGAGATGCTGCCTCCCTGGGAGGGTGGTGATAAATGTGAAATGTTCTGGATGAATTAGAAAGAAGGTCCTAAAAATCAGGGTGCCATTTATGGGTAAGGATGAGACAATGTGGCTCAGGAGGGAAGGGGGAGCCAGATCCGAGGCTGACCACAAGCGGATATGAGGCAGTCAAGCATCCTGACAGCAATGCCGTGGGGTCCGAAAGTGTGGCAAGAAGGCAAGGAGTGAAATGACACAAGGAAGGGGGAACAAACAGCTTAGTGGTTGTCCTGGTGGAGCCTAGGGGGATGGGAGTGACTATAAAAGCACAGCGTGAGGGATCCTTGTACGATGGACATGCTCTGTATCTTGCCTGTGTTGATGACGTTATATGGATTCTGATATTATGATATAATATAGCATTGTAAGACGTTACCATTGGGAGAAAATGAGGGAAAAGTACCTGGGATCTCTTTGTATTATTTTTTACAACTCTATGTAAATCTACACTTATCTCGACAAGTTTAATTAATATATAGATATAAGCCCTGAAAAACAAAAAGGAATACAAGGAATTCACCAGGCATCTGTGTGAAAGGGGAAGAATTCCTGTTCCTTTCATGCTCTGAAAGGAGAGCTGGAACATGGTATTCCAAAGCAAAGGTGTATTCAGATGTCCATATGCAATGCATTGAGGCTTAGCCTGGGCCCCTGCAGGGCTGAGAGGAACCACCTTCCTGAGTTTGCTGCTAAGGTAGAAGGCAATGGGAGAGACAGAGATGGCCAGAATCCTCAGAGGTGGTGCCATGTGGAATAAATACTGGCCAGGCAGGCAGGTGACACTCGTCAAGTGCCTACTGGGTACCAGGCACTGTTCCAGGGCTAGGGATTCAGGGGGAAGAAAGCCAGTGTGCTTGCCTGTAAGTCTTGTATTTTAGAATAGGAGATAGAATTAAGGAACAGGTAAGTGAACAGGGCAATGTCCAGTGCTAACATGTGCTTATGAAGAAGATAAAAGAGTAGGCCGAGCGTAGTGGCTCTTGCCTGTAATCCCAACACTCTGGGAGGCTAAGGTGGGCAGATCACCTGAGGTTGGGAGTTGGAGATCAGCCTCACCAACATGGAGAAACTTCTTCTTTACTAAAAATGCAAAATTAGCTGGGTGTGGTGGTGCGTGCCTGTAATCCCAGCTACTCGGGAGACTGAGGCAGGAGAATCGCTTGAACCCAGGAGGCAGAGGTTGCAATGAGCCAAGATTGCACCATTGCACTCCAGCCTGGGCAAGAAGAGCGAAACTCTGTCTCAAAAAAAAAAAGTTAATAATAATAATAATAAAAAGAGCAAAAAGTAGGACAGGGTGACTGAGGGGCTGCCTTTGCTGGAGTGTTCAAGGAAGGCTTCACTGAGGAGGTGACCCTTAAGGGAAAACCCAAATGAGATGGAAGCAGCTGTGCAGATGTGTGGTGAAGAGTATTCCTAGCAGTAGGAAGAGCAGGTGCAAATTTCCTGAGACAGGAATAAGCTTGTTGTGTTTGAGGAACAAAATGAAGGCCATTGGGTGGGAATTATTGAAAGAGTGGAGGGAGATGAAGCTGAAGAGATGGGCAGGGCCCAATCCTATGGGCTCTTGTAGGCTTTGGTAAGGGTTGATATTGGGAAGCTGCTAGAAGGTTCTAAGTAGGGACATGATCTGCTGTGTGGGGGATGGATTTTAGAGCAGCAAGAGTGGAAAAAAGACGATGATGTGCTACTTCAATAGTCCATGCAAGAAGATAGTTGGATGATTTGAATTTTGGCAATGGGATGGAGAGAGTTGTTGGGTTATGGGGATACTTTGGAAGTAGAACCACTGTGGACTCACTAGGGGTTTAGACGTGGGTGGGTGGCATGAGAAAAGCGGGATGCCTCCTAGATTTGTCAGTCGCATCCTACCACAACTAACTCCAAAGGACTGGTTCCATTCTTTTTGACTCCTGTGAATTTCCTTCAAGGGGAAAACACTAGAAATAAATGAGAATTGAGCTGAGACCCAGTAAGTTTGGAGTAGTGTGGAAATCCACATGACTAGTTTCATTGATCTGGTTCTTAGCTCTTGCTGCGGGAACTGAGAACATGCTCAGATTGTCTTGTTGGTGGGATTACTCGTAAGGAGATGAAGAAGTTCTGAAATATCCTGGAAGTTGCCCCATGATGCCCATGGAGAACTGCAGCATGTCCCTTGTCACCCTCAGCAGCTCTGGAGACCAGGCATCTTCCCATGCCAGCCACTAACTCAGGCTGAACCTGACCCAGCTGTGCTCTCTGCCTGTCCTTCTCCTGTAGCCATGCTCCCCTTGTTCTTCTCTCTCTGGGTCTCACACTCCCAGCTCCTCAGCAGGGAGAGTCTGCTTGGATTGGCTGGTTCACCACAGGGCAAGTCTGAGGGGCAGAGGGCTCAGCCAGGCCCCGACTGAGGCAGCTGAAGTCTTTGATGTATCTCCTGAAGGTCATTGTCTTTGGCGTGTGCACATATTCTTGACTTTGTCATGGCCAGAGGATCATGGGACTCAAAACATGCACGACAGCTCAGGTGCCAAGAGTTGCCTTTAATCTCTGAAGACATAACAACCACAGGGTTCATCGACTGTCCTGTACATAAAAGTCACATAATCTAGAAAGACAAATATCAGGTGGATAAGAAGGGGCTTGTATGGCAGGTTAAGGTATCTGCTTCTTTTGGTGAAAGCATGAGGAACATAAAAAATAATCTTTTATTTGCAAAGTACTCTGTCTATAGTGACTTGAAATTAACTTTATCTTTGGTACTGCTTCTTAGAGGGGCCTAGGGAGCACTACATTTGTCCATTGTTCATCAGTCTATCAAAATGGCTTGTTAACATGCACTTTCCCTGGGCCCTACCGCAGCACTTCTGAATCAGAGTCATCCCAGGGTGGAGAGCTACTGCCCTAAGGAATATTAGCGTGATCTACTTCCATTTCCTCTGACTAAGTCTGACTTCACCATTGGTTTTGTCCATCAGTTTCTCTGAAGTTAACCATGGAAGAGCAGATTTTGTAAAATCTAATTTGATAGGAGTCTAGTCGCTATGGACTGAATTGTCTTACTTTAAAATATGTTGAGCCCTAACTCCCAGTGTGAGTGTACTTGGAAATAGCACCTTTAGGATATCAAGTTAAATCAGGTTATAAGAGTCACTAATAGGATTGATGTCCTTTTGCGAAGAGACACCTGAGAGCTCACTTTCTCCTTTGCGTGCCCTTACAGAGGAAAGGCCATGCTGGGACACAGTGAGGAAGTGGCTGTCTGCAAGCCAGGAAGAGAGCCCTCACCAGAAACCTAATTGGCTGGGACTTTGGTCTTGGACTTAGAGCCTCCAGAGCTGTGAAAAAAATAAATTTCTGTTGTTTAAGCCACCTAGTCTGTGGTATTTTGTGATGGCAGTCCTAGTAGGCTAAGCCAATAGTATTTTCAAACAAGTTACTCTCCATGTACTTAGGGTTTCTTTAATGTACTTACATTTCCTTAGAGCTTGCATGCTAAGAATTAGTCCTTCTGGTCCCCAAATCATGTAAACCAGATGGCCTCACCACTGTGCTCAGAACCCTGCAATGGCTTTGTGGAATTTGTAATAAAATCTAGAGTCCTTGCCATGACCAGTGTGGCCCAAACCCCTGCCTACTGCTCCAGCTTCATTCTCAGCTCATCATTCCTGGCCACTGCACGTTCCCACCTCAGGGCCTTTACACTTGCTGTGTAAAGTGAGCCCAAGCACGTTCCCACCTCAGGGCCTTTACACTTGCTGTTATCTCTGCTTGGAAGGCCATTTCATGCCATGCATCTCAAATAGTGTTCCCAACACTTTATTCTCTCATCTTTCTTTATTATTTTTTCAGAGTACTTATTACTGATACCGTATTGTGTCTTTGTCTGTCTCTTCCACTAGAAAATAAGCTCTATGAATTCAGGGATTTATATCTGTTTTGTCCATCACTGAATCCCCAAATAGTGCCTGGCACTTAGTAGATGCTCAATAAATACTGGATGAATTGATGAACCTCACAACTGGAATTCTAATCAATGCTTTATGGAGGAACCACCACATCGCTGTCTTTTTCAATAAGAACTGGGGAGCTGTGACAGCCCTAGTGTTCTGCCTGAGTCAGACCCTTTATGTGATGATTATCCAGTCATAGCCAACACTTACTGAACACTTGGTGTGCTGGAGAATGTACTAGATGTTAGGAAAACTGAACTTTGGCCCCTGTATTTTACAGGGTAAGGGGCAGCCGGTCAGAGCCCACAGAACAGCAGCAGTGCCAAGGTCCTCTTGGGGAGGGCATGGACACATCCCCCTTCCCCTGAGAGAGTGGTTTACTCACAGTGGGGGGCATCGGGGTGTCAGTGAAGATGTCCGTGGTCTCTGCAGAGAAATGGAGCTGATGAGGCACCCAGATGACCATCACCCCTCCTATCCCCAAAGACTTCATACTTCTCTGACCCGTTTGTGAGGAGGATTAAATGAGGGTGTGTTATGCTAGACCCAGCCTCAGGCCCAGAGGGAGCCAGGCTCACTGGTCTCATGAGGCCCTTTCCAGCTTCTTGACCTTTCTTATTCTGTGACCATATGGGGGATTCCTGGTCACAACTCTTACAGGCAGGAAAGCAGCCCCCAGGGAGCAGGAGTGAGGTCTTTGCTGGGGTCACACCAGGTGGTCAAGTCTGGGTCACAGTACTACCCCCTTGTCATTTCACAAGCTGGAGGCTCCCATGCTGAGCAGGCTCGACAGCTTCTTTGAAGGATTTTCCTTTGTGTTTTTATCAGATCTTGGATTTTCCACCATGGTCAGCTTGTGACTAGTTATTATCCAGATGAGCTGGGTGCCACC
Source organism: Colobus angolensis palliatus (assembly GCF_000951035.1). Taxonomy (NCBI): domain Eukaryota; kingdom Metazoa; phylum Chordata; class Mammalia; order Primates; family Cercopithecidae; genus Colobus; species Colobus angolensis. Next base: position 261,099 of record NW_012117365.1, read on the forward strand.
CACAGAATGACTTGGGGAAAGGAGAAGCCACTGTGTGTGGACCTTATCACTGTGGGCTCAGGCGTGCTCCTTGTGCCCACCATGATGTTTGATGCCAGCAGAGCTCAGGAGAGGCTCTGGAGCCACGTCCAGCTCCTCCTTGAGCCCTCAGGTTCTGCTGCTTTTATAATGGTAATTACAAACCTGGAGGGGCAGAGGAGAAGGCATAGACTTTAGAGTTAGTTGGCCCTGGGTTCAGGCCTTATCTCCACCATTCATGCCTTTGTGCTTTGGACTAAATTCCCTAGCCTCTCTGAGCATTGTTTCCTTGCCTCTAGGATAGGAACAGTATCATCCTCTTACTTTAGTTTTTTCCTTCTCTAAGCCATTGAGCCTCAAATTGAGTTGGTCAGTGGACTGAAGACCTCGAAAACCAGCCCCCTCATGGGGCTTTGAATTATGGAGAAGCTGGACTCCATGACCCCTAAGTTTCCTGCCAATGCTGGAACTATAAATTAATGTCAAGAACAAAATACTGTGGTCAGCAGGGCCATCCAGAGACCCTGGTGGACCCCACTTTGAGAGCCACTGTTCCAGGCATTTGCTCCTTTGAACCTGTTGAACCTATACATTCTGATTGGCTTGGAGACCCTGATAGTAGGAAGACCTTGACTTTGCTTCTCATTGCAGAATACTTGAAGAGTTTATTTTAACTGAATTATCTCCGTGCCTTCTCCCAACCCTAAAATGCAGAGCTTCTAGTTGCATTTGTGGAATCTGTCCCTAGACCAGAGCCCTCATTTGTTCTAAGAAGGAGTTGGACTTCCAGTTCCCATGTGACAGGTGCAGAAGCCAAATCTGGATCCATACCTAGACCTCAGCCAGACCCCTGTGCTGGAGGAATAATGGGAGTGGAGGGCAAAATCAGCATTGGTTTTGGAACCAAACAGATCTCATTTAAAATCTGGGCTTCAGCATTTACTGCTTTAGTAGTTTGAGGGTGGATTAGGCAGAGTCTCAGTTTCCTTATCTGTAAAATGTGAATCAGAGATTGTTGTGAAGATTAAATTAAATTATATAATGTTTAAAGTACTTGGCACTTTGAACACTTACTAAATATCTACTATGTGCCAGGCACCACTGCTTTGTGCTGGCTCAAAGACTCATCCTAGAGGGAAAAAGATGAGTGGATAAGCAAATTTTTGTCCCCTTGCTTTTGAATTTTCTACTTTATAATGTGCTTTCACACACACCCAGTAATTTTTGTTTTTTTGAGACTGGGTCTCACTCTGTCACCCAGGCTGGAGTGCAGTGGCATGATCTTGGCTCATTGCAGCCTCTATGTCCTAGGCTCAAGTGATCCTCCCACCTCAGCCTCCCGAGTAGCTGGGACTGTAGAGGCACACCACCATGCCTGGCTAATTAAAAAAAAAAAAATTTGTAGAGACAGGGTCTTGCCACATTGTCCAGGCTGATCTTGAGCTCCTGGGCTCATGTGATCCTCCCACCTTGGCCTCCCAAAGGGCTGGGATCACAGGCGTGAGCCTGTGAGGAGAGGTCACTCAGCCGTGGTCTCATTGTCAGCATTTGCCAGGGCTGGACCAGAGGCTGGTTTCTGACTTTTAGCAGGAGTTCCTTCTACTGTATTTTTACAACTCAAAGCCTGAGCCACAGGCTGGAAGCATCAACATCACCTAGAAATAGTTAGAAGTGCAGATCTTGGGCCTGACCCCAAACATTCTGATTCAGAATCTGAATTTTAAGAAAACTGAGACAGCTCTAGTGTCATGGATAAATGGCAGTGCTCTAGACCCTGACTCCGGATTCCAACCCTGGCTCCATTACTTATTAGTTTGATGACTTTGGGTAGATTAGGCAAATCTCAATGCTTCTGTGTCCTTAACTCCAAGATGGCTAATTAGAGTACCTACTTCAAACTGACCGTTGTTTGGATTAAATGAGACGATGTTAAGAGCCAGCATTCCTTGAATGCTTGCTGTAGGCCGGGTGAGGTGTTCACTGCCTCCCATGAGCACAGACTCATGCCTGGTGCACAGGCAGCCTCAACCAGTGCTCACTTTTTCATTACCTCACAGGACTTGAGAAAGAGAATTACTTCTCATGATATTTATGCAAAGAGGAGAATGGTTATTTCACAGTGCTCCAAAGCTTTGATGAACCCCATGTTGAACATATCCTTAACTGCAGCATCTCACATGAAAGTTTTTCTAGCGTTGGTATAATAATGAAATCGGCATCTGAAAGCCGATACTCATTGGATATTGTGAAATGCTCTGGGAAGCTCCATTTCAGCTTAAAAAACTGTATGATTCCCATAGAATGTAGTTTATAGACAGAACAATTCCAAGCTGAATAACCATGTAAAATTATAGGACGCTGGAACTGTCACAATTTCTAGTGATCATCACATTCTGCCATCTCGTTCTGCAGATGAGAAAACTGAGGCTCAGAGAAGTCAAGTGGCTTGCCTGAGGTCACCCAGATGGTTAATGGCAGAAACAGAGCTAGAAATGAGGGTTTCCCACTCTCAGCCCAGTTCTTCCCACTATGAATGTGTGTGCAAATTCTCATTCATTCATGCAACAAATATTTCTTGGGAGCTTACATGATGCTGGGTGCTGTTTAGAAGCTGGAGATAGTGGTGAGCAGTATAGCAAGGTATTTGTCCTCTGTAGTTCACATCCTCATCTGAGAGTGAGAAAAAAACAATAAGAAAAGAAAGAACGAGATGACTTCAGAAGTGGTTGACTGCATAGGAGGAGACAAAATGGGGAAATATGCTAGCAATGATTTGGGAATAGTTGGACAACACTGCCAGAGAAGTCATCTCTGAGATAGTACATTTAAGACAAGCCATGAATAAAGTGAGTCACGAAGGCGTAGGGATAAGAAGCTTCCAGCAAGAACCAACATACTCCCACCTCCCAGCTCTTACTCCTGGTACCCACTGTCACAGGTTGGTTTCCCCACAAACAGATTCAGAGATGATGGATCTATGTGTAGGAAGTTCGTTGGGGGAGGGAGGGGCACAGGGTGGGGGAGAGGGAAAAATTGAACTGTGATGCAGTTCCAACAAGGGCCTGAGTCCATGCTCCAGAGTTCTAGAGCTGAAATGGCTCTTTAGAGTTGCCACACATTGGGGCTAAGGAGCCAGGTCTTTGTCCCTGTGCAAGTGATCAGTCAGTGGATAAAGACTGCCTTTGGGAAAGGTGTATGACCTTGGTAACACAGCTCCCTTCTGAATTCCTGGGAGAGACTCAAGTGTGAGCTGTCAGCTGATAACATTCCCAGCAGCCAGAAGAAAGAGTGGCTCCGTGCTGGAGGGAACCTGGGCAGTACCGCAGCATCCACCATAGCCTGTCTTCAGGGCACTAAAGATGTATTGCTTGCGGGACTCTCCCACTGAAGGAAATAAGAACACCTTTCTCCTGTCTTATTTTTGCTTTGTTTGCATATTCATTTATTGGTCACATACTTGTTGACATTTTCTGACTTCCAGCTTATGGGATGGGCACTGAAGGGGCAGAAATGAATTAGGCAAATTTCCCATCTTGGAGCTTGCAGGACTTTGTGGAGACACAAGTAGACAGAGAGATAGTTAGACATGTATTTCCGTGTAGCTCTTCCAGCCGATTAATTGTACAAAAATACTTCTGTAATGGATATGGTGGTCACTTTGGCATTCAAATCTACATGGTCAATGAGAGCTTGACATAAACTGCATCATACCTAAAAATGTTCACCTTCATTCAATGCACAGAGATCATGGAAGCTGATAAACTGATTCGATTAGCTTTTTCTGGGAAAAGGAAGGAGAGAAGTTGGAAAGATTGCCTTGTACATGCAAATGATAATAAAAGTAACTAATGCTTATTGAATGTTTATACTGTTCTGAAAATTACATGCAGATCTCTCCACTTCACAGATGAGGAAATTATAAGAGAAAGTTAAGAATTCTTGAGTTCTTTTTTTTTTTTTTTAATTGGGAACATGAAGGCAACTTTTTTTAAAAAAGGCTAACAAGTCTAAAATTTGCAAACTCTTCAAATTTACTTTTGACCTTTGTTCAGTGTGTATGAATATATTTCATAGTTTTTATCAGTTTGTATGTGCTGGGTTTGCATGTGCTTGCTTCTGTCATTTATATCTGCTGTTTTGTTATATTTGTTATTATTTTATTTGTAATTATATTTGTTATATGTTGGGGTTACATTCCCCCCACTTAATTCTGCATTTCTGAGAAGCAATAGGAACAATGACTTCCAAGCACAGAGGTCTCTGTTTGGCTGTCTAATGGCCACTGGTCTGGATTTATATCCAGGCCATTTTCAGGGCCTGGGATAAGCAACAGAGCTAGAGTGGAGACAGAGAGGGAAGGTCAGTATGAATTCTCTGGATTTTCTAACTCAAATAAATTGATATACATGAAAGTTATTGGAAAGTGATAAAACACTACATCAATTGTGATATTTTTGGTTTGTCATCATCATCTGGATTCTGTAAATGTGTGTCAGGTCTGATTGCAGTGTCTTTAGATAAAAGCAAAGACTTTTTTAGTAAGCATACTATATCAAAGTGGGTATTGTTTCCATCAAATTATTCCTCTGTGACGCTTCCACTGCATTCATGATGTAGTGCCAGGTCACTGATGTGAGTGCCTGGCCTGGCCAGGCAGGTCAAGCCAGTGAGTCATAGGGATGGGGTAGGAGACGAGTGGCTCCTGGAGAGCCTGGACCACCAAGGGAGGCCACCCCTGAGCCAGCTCAGGTGAACTCTGCCTTGCAGGAGGGTTGCACAGTGTTGGCCAGAATTACAGATTTTTGCTGTAAATTCTGATTTTTAGCTGACTTACTTGGGCTTTTATAAAATATTGTGTATGCCAAATAAAACATGCCCATGAACTAGACTTTAAAGAGCTGCACTACATGCAAGCTGTGGCACCATGAAAGGGATTCTGGATGGGGAATGAGGAGATTGGCCGGGGTGCAGGGGGCTGGACAAATGATATTTGAGGAGCCTGAGTTGATATTTCTCACCCTAAGGTCTCGGGCAAGGCGCATGTTCACTATCAGCCTCCATCTCTTCATCTGTACAATGAAGCTCTTACAGATTTTCATAATATGCAGGAAAACACCTAACACCATCTGAGTGCAGCACCAAACACGTGAATTTATGGTCCCAGTGATTCAGTCAGCCAAAGTAGAGAACCACTGGCTTCAAGTATCTCTTAGAAATGCCTCCAGAACCTGTGGTCTATTCTTAGAAATCCCCAGGGAAGGCCATTCATCTTTTAAAGGAGGGGGTCATATTTTGGAAACAGTCAGAAGTCAAAGTTTATCAACTCAAGTAGCTAATGCCATTTGGACGGTTCCCAAAAAACTGAGTTAGGAGTTCTAAATAAGGAGAGTAAATCCCTGGTGTGGTTAGAACTTGGCTCTGGGGAAGGCAGTTTCTTCCAAAGATCATTGTGAACATCTGTGAATCGCAGACATGACGATGCAGCTGTGAGGGGGAGCGGGGAGTCCTGCCGTCCAGCAGGGACACTGGGTGGCCACCCAGGGCTGTGACCTTGCAAGGACCCTCTAAACTCTTAACTACACCTGCTCCCTTACTAGGGTCCGGAGTGACTGCTTTCACACTGGGGTTGCATGGGGAGCCGGGCGTCAGCCCAGGAGCTCCTGCTGCCAGAAGCTTGTTCTTCACTGGTTGGGAAATTATAAACAAAATAATGGTCACTTTTCAAGGTGTTCTTTGATGTCAGTGTTTGAGGAAGCCAGAGAGCTGTCCTAGGAGTGACAAGGACTTTGACTTCTCTGCCTCTCCCCTCTCTCTTCCCTCCCTTCCCTTCTTCCTGTCCCTCTGGGGTCCTCCTCTATTGACTCTCTCTCCCTACCTTACCCTATACCCCCCAAGCCCTGCCCATATCCTTTTCCCAAGAAGCCTGTGGAAAAGGGAGGTCCTGATGAAATTGCCCAGTGAATTTGGATCAATGATTTGTAAGTGCAGCCTTGAAAAAAAATCTTCCTCATGTTCTTCATTATGATGTGGTTCTACTGGAATAATTTAATTACTGGAGCATTTAATGTATTTATTAATGATCTACATCTGTGGCCCCCAATCAGCCTGTAGACTTGGATCCCTTCTCAAATAAAGGGCAGTATTCACCCAAAGATGGAAACATCTGCTTTGGTTAGGATGGGGGAGGGGAAAGTAGGACTGACTCAACCCATTCCTCACTGTCCCCAGTGCACCCCCTCCCCAGCAGTGCCTCAGGCATCTTTCCTGGAACCTCTGTGATACCTTGAACAATGTAAAATCCAACTAATCTAGAACTAGGCATAAGAGGGGCATTCACTTGCAGGTGATGGTAAATTGGTAAAGTTGGCAAACAGCAGCAGGGAAGAGGTGTCACCAAGCCAGCCAAGAGGACGAGGAATGGAAACAATGATTCACAAAAACTGTCAGGCTGTTTTCTTAGGTGATGCCAGAAGGATATCAATAAGGTGCTCTTGGTGACTATGGAAAAGGCGACTTTAATGGAGATTTGTGGTGGAACAAGAAAGCGCCTCTCCACTGGGCCGAGTTCACGTCTCTTACCTGTTTCAGGAAGAATACCCTTATTTTGGCCGTGAGCAGCACCCTGGTCCCCTGCGCTTTGGGGCAGCCTGGTGACCATCTTCCTGGGTGTTTCTCCAGTTCAGCTACAATAGAGGCAGCAAAGAGCTCCAGGTAGAGGCAGCAAAGAGCTCCAGTCAAAGAAATGAATGTGGGCTGCATGGGACCTGAGGAAGAAGCCGTGCCTCTTTGAGCTTCACTTTCTTCATCTGTAAAACAGTGGTAATAAGTCCTCCTTTGAAAAATAAATGAGTTAAGGTGGCCGGCTGGGTACCAAGTGCATGGCACGGCTCAGTCGCTATTAGTCCAGTCCACGTTGCCCGAGCAGATTTTGAAGTCAGTAACATTTCTCCCTGATTTTATTAAAGCAATACGGGTTCATTATAGAATGAATGAACTGTAGACAACCCACAACCACATCTCAGGCATACAAAACCTTCAGAACATCCAAGCCACAGTTCCCAGGGGCTCCTTCAAAACCTCCTCCTTACTTCATATGCCAAAAGGCTGGCCACTGGGCCTCGGAATGCCCACAGCCTGGGATTCCTCCTAAGCTGTGCCCTGTCTGTGTGGACCCCCCCTGGAAGTCGGACTCTCCGACTCACATTGGGAGGCTGAGGGAGGAGAATCACTTGAACCCAGGAGGCAGAGGTTGCAGTGAGCTGAGATCGCACCATTGCACTCCAGCCTGGGCAATAAGAGCAAAAACTCCATCTCAAAAACAAACGAATGAACAAACACACACACACACACTCAGGGCATCTCGCGCCCATGCAAGCACACTTGAAGGCCCGAATAAGTACTGCTACTAATGCAAAATCAAGCATTCTGTTTAGCATCCCCCATTTCCTGGAGTCCCTAAATTCCTCATTCAGCCTCTCCCAGTGACAGGCAGTTCTCAGCCCCTTACCTCTGTGACATGAACTATATACAAGAGAAATAAGCCTTTTACAAAATATTGGTTAATGAGCAATAGAATACTAATGGCTCACAGGTTCTGGAAAAGAAGCAGAGTGGCCCCACTTATGAGAGAGGAGGCCTCAAATCAGTCCTATTTCAGAGCAAGGGAGTAACTGTGACAATTCCAGCGGGCAGCCATGTCTAGTTGCACAGGTCATGTGCTGCACAGTTTTGAGCAGCATCTTCACATCATGGCTCATTACTCTCTTGGGGCTACAGGGATGTGGAGTTGCTCACAGGGCCAAGGGGTCTCAGGAGGTCAGGTCAAAAATAGTGAGATTCCCCAGGCATGGTGGCTCACCCCTGTATTTCTAGCACTTTGGGAGGCTGAAGTGGGCAGATCACTTGAGCCCAGGAGTTCAAGACCAACTTGGGCAACACGGTGAGACCCCGTCGCTACAAAGAAATACAAAACTTAGCCAGGCATGGTAGCACACGCCTGTAGTCCCAGGTACTTGGGAGGCTGAGGTGGGAGGATCACCTGAGTCTGGGGTGGTCAAAGCTTCAATGAACTGTGATCACACCACCACACTCCAGCATGGGTGACAGAGACCCTGTTTAAAAAAAAAAATATAGTGAGAATTAAATGAATTTATATATATATATATCACTTTGGCCAGGCGTGGTGGCTCACACTTGTAATCCCAACACTTTGGGAGGCCGAGTCGGATAGCACCTGAGTTCAGTTCGAAACCAGCCTGGCCAACAGTAGAAACCCCATCTCTACTGAAAATACAAAATACTACCTGGGCGTGGTGGCGAGCACCTGTTGTAAGGTCCTCTGAGCTGGCCGTACCATGGTCAAGCCATCCTGACATTCCCCCACTCTTGTGATAATGTACTTTGTGATATTCCCGGTCCTTGTGAATGTCCTTTGTAACATTCCCCCCTGCCCTTGTGATAATATGCCCTCCCCGCCCTTGTGAATATACTTTGTAGCATCCTCCCCACCTTGAGAATGTACTTTGTAACTTCCGTCCCCATGCCTGCAAAAATCGCTCCTAACTCCACTGCCTATCCCAAACCTATAAGAACCAATGATAATCCCACCACCCTTTCTCGGACTCAGCCCACCTGCACCCAGGTGAATAAACGACCTCTATTCACCTGGGCCAGGTGAAACACTAAGCCTACTCAGGTGGTCCCTTATACGGACACGGGTAACACCTGTAATCCCAGCTACTCGGGAGGCCGAGGCAGGAAAATCACTTGAATCTGGGAGTTGGAGGTTGCAGTGAGCTGAGATGTGCCATTGCACTCCAGCCTGGCAACAAGAGCGAAACTCCGTCTCTCTCTGTCTATATATATAAAAATATGTATAAATATAAATATACATATATATATCACTTGGATATATATATCCAAGATATCTTGTGATCACCAATAAATGTTAACTGTCATTCCTGTTCATGTGAGTTCATGTTCCTTGTGTTCCTAGGAGGGACTACCTCGTCACAAAAAGCAATATAGATCAGACACAAACATACCTTTTCCAGTTGTTGAAACAGCTTGGATGTTTGAGGGTTCTTAAGTGCGAACTGGGTTGTTGAGGTTGTCAGTGCACAGTGGGTTGTGTGGGTCACAAGGAAAAATGCTGGGGCTGGGGTCCGGGCCACTTGCAACCTTAGCTGTGTGATCCTGGTTTGAACTGAAAAGGAAGTATTGCCTTTCTGACCAGACTAGGTTATTATTAAATTACAAAATGGTAGATTGTATTAAGTTTCAAAATATTAGATTGAAATTTTAATCAAACAAGAGAAGGAACTGTGGAAAGTCAATGGTGGAAATGACTGTTTGAAGCAGTTGGGGCAAAGACAATATGCATCTCCAGGGTGACAGAGCCTTTTGGGATGGAAAGAGTGCGGCATTCAGAATGAGGAGCCCTACGGGGATTCTTGGTATATCCTGGGACCAGTTTCTTACATTCTCTGTCTTCATTTCCTCACCTATGAAATGGGAATCATGATACCCAAGCACTCACCCCGCTGACTTCTGACATGAAGATAAAGCTAGATTGGTACGAATGTGCTTGAAACACTGAAAAGTCCTACACAATGGTGCTTCCACTACAGCTTAATTCTGTCATCAGAGTCCACAAACCAGCTTATTTGCTTCTGCTGCCTACTCTGAAATAGCAAGTAACCAGACTTGTATGTGCCAAGACAGAAATAAATGGATTTTTAAAATATTTGGTTTCAGTGCTTTTGTGCCATTGACAGGAGTCTGCTAGAGTCCTAGCGCCCTCCTGGAATGATCCAGGCCTAGAAACGAAGCTGTGTGTACCCCCAGTGACACCAGAAGGAAGGACAAAAGAGGCTGTCTCCCCATCCACCTACACACTCTGTGCTAATTGGGCTTCTTTGTTGCCCTCCCCAGAGGCTGGGAAGGAATGTGCAGCCCAGGCGGAATTCCTCTCTGCACCCTGCCCCTCCCCTTGAGGTCACCACTCTGAGATCGCTTATGCCTGTGGAGAGTGTAGAATGAAGTAGAGGGCAGAGCCAGGAGCAAAGAGCCAGCAGCCAGGGAGAAGTCAGGGACTCTGCCTTCTTTCCAAACTGCAAATTACAAGGAGATGGCCAAGAAGCCTCTTGGCATATGGCACAGAGCACGGGCTTTGGAGCCAGATGAACTGGGTTCTAATCTGCCACTCTGTACAACCTAGGACAAGCGAGTCTAACTAAAACTGGGTCTCACTTCTTTCATCTGTGAGCTGGGGACTTTTATATCTGCCTCTTGGTGTTCTTGTGAGGAGATGAAGCATACAATGCAGTCTTTGGGTATATTAGTCTGCTCAGGCTGTCATAACAACAGACCACAGACTGTGCGGTTTAAACAACAGAAATTTATTTTCTCATGGTTCCGCAGGCCAGAAGCCCAAGATCAAAGTGCTGGCATGGTTGGGTTCTGATGAGGGCTCTCTTCCTGGCTTGCTGATGGTTGCCCTCTTGCTATGTCCTCACATGGTGGAAAAAGATGGATATCTCCTTCTTGCTCTCCTTTTTATAAGGCCATAGCCCTGTCAGATTAGGGCACCACCCTTATGACCTCACTGAAACTTAATTACTTCCTTAAGAGCCTTTCTCTAGATAAAGTCACATTGAGAGTTAGGGCTTCGACATACAAATTTGTGGGACAGATAATTCAGTCCATAGCATCATGAAGGGTGGAATTGGACAGCATAATCAAAAGGTAGTAAAAAGAACAAGGACTAGAACATGAATGCTGAAACTAAGGATGGGTCCCTGCTACATTCTGCAGATATCAACAGCCATTTCCCAGATCCCGAGCAATACAGATCAAACAGCGGGAAGATGCTTGGAGCTGATAGAGAGCTCCCCTTCCCAGACAAAGCAGTTTTGTGTGATATAAAAGCAAATATAGGAAAGTTTGAGAAACTACACTGATAACCCCTGAATCTGGGGACTGTCATGGTATAGCTGGACTGGGGGAAAAATGCAGAACTGCCTTCTCAAAGCTTCTTCTGTGATACTTGCATCCTGAGGCCTAGGCCAGAAGAACATGTAACCACTCTTATTCTTTCTTCGTCTCTGTGAAAAGGATGGGAAAAAAATTCTAAGCAATTAGCAAGGAATATGAGCAGCAGCCAAAGAAGGACAGTGGCAGTCCTTCTGGATGGCAGTCAACAGTTCCGCCATCCATCTCTGCGTATGCTGCTCCTCCATCCAGGAGCAGATCCCCTTCAACCTGGGCTGGCTTGTGACTCACTTTGTCCATAGGATTTGGAGGAAGTGACACTGTGCCAGGTCCAGGCCCAGACCCTGAGACCTGGCAGTTCTGTTCTCTCAGAACCCAACTTCAATGTAAAGAAACCTAGATTTTCCTACTGGAGAGAGAGGCAACGTAGCGAGAAAGGCTGTGGAGGATGAGAGATCATGTGAAGAGAGAGAATGGCCACAGAGGACAGCCTCAGTGCCCTGCTAGGACCCTCCAACCCCAGTCACACTGCCCTAGCCATACCACATGGAGCAGAGACGAGTTGCCCTCACTGAGCCCTACATTAATTCCTAACCCACAGAACTGGGAGCAATAAAAGGATGGTTTTAAGACACTGCATTTTGGAGTGGTTTGTTAGGCAGCAATGGATAAATGAAGGAGGACCTGCACATCAAAATGGCCTGTGCACCCTGATGCTAGCACTCCGCATAGGCTGGATGTATACCTGACCCAGGGGAATGTCCTGGTGCAGCACGATCAACGCAGTTAAAGCAAGTGAGAGCCTGAAGACTAGAATGTGGACAGAGGCTGCCCAAGGCCCAGTCTCATTCTGTCTCACCTTGCTCAGGCAGCCAAAGGACCACACTGGACAAATGATGAATACCCATTACCCATCTCTCTAGTTCCTGTTCTAAGGGAAGGATTCAGACAGTGCCTAGGAACTAGGGAAAGTAGGGCTTCTTTCCAATATGTTAAAAGGGATCTGGGTGAGTAGTTTGAAAAGAGGCTTTTGTGCGGAGGAGTTTTGGATTGTAGTGAGAGGTGAGAGGTGCTTCCTCTCTCAGTTCAGCCTGTAATATGTATGGGGCTGGGGTGGAGTAGGGAAAGCCCTTCAGCAGGATGACTCAGACAGCCTGGTTTTGTGTCCTGCAGTTGAGAGATATCTGCTCTGATGCTTGACATAGGCCGGAAAAGCTCGAGTGGTCTTTGACACACGGAAGACAAAGTAGAGGATGGCATTTGAGAAGTGCCTCCATTCCCACTACAGCAAGGCAAGGGATGCGTGCCTACATTTGATTGATGAGAGGCAGATTATGCCAAGTCAAATGGGAGCCTTAATATCTAAGACCTGCCTGAGAAGATGGAGTGAGGACTGGTGATGAGGACCTCTGGGGCTGAGAGGTGGGAAAGCTGGAGGGATGGAATACAGCCTCTACCCCAGGGGATTTGAGGCAGACCACAACTGGGGAGTCTCTGAAGCTGGAGCCACCTATCAGTCAGCAGCCACCTAAGAGCTTTACGGCTCTGCTTCCTCTCCTTCTGTGGGCTCCAGCCCCTCAGGAGCTTGGAGCCCTGCTTAATAATCTGAGGGCAAGAGGGGAAAGGGAAAAATCAGTACACCGTACCTTCTTTCCCTGACCCCAAGTTCCTACCTGTCACAGGTGCTAGCTAGGGAGGGGAGGAACCCTTGCAACTTGCCTATGTAGGGATAAAGTATTTCTTACATTGAATTGAAGATTCAAGTGTTCATTCATGCAATAAATATTTGAGTTCCTATTCTGTGTGAGGTATTGATTGACACTGGGGATTTAGCAGTGAGCAAAATACATAAAAATCTCCTCCTCCATGGAGCTAACATTTTAATGGATTAATATCTAGGACTAGACATTTTGACATTGATACTGTATGTTGTGTCTTAGTGAACACAGGACTACTACCTAAAAGACAGTAGCAAATTCAAGGGGAAGATAAATATAAAACAATTATTTAAAACATTTAGACTTAAATGGATGGCTATTTCCCAGACATGTGCTACCAAAAGAAAGCTGAAATAACTACATTATCCTCAGAGAACAGAGAACATTAAGGATATTTTTTTAAAGTGACCATGTAATCAGTTGTTCAAATGAGGACTCTTTCCAGAGTTAAAAGAGGTGCTATTAGTAAAGTCTATGGGGACAACATGTATTAATATAAGAGGTGCTATTAATAAGACCTGTGAGAACAGCATGTGTTATTTAGGACTATCTCAGGCAAACAGGGACCTATGGTCATTCTGGGGATAAAACAGGTCACTGCATAGAGATAAGAGGAGTTCATGAAGCCATGACAATTCTGAGCTTGTTTGTACCTAATAACATAACTTAAAAATACATAAAGCAAAAATTGGCAGAATGACAAGGAGAAATGGACAGATCTGTTTTCATAAAGGGGAATTTAAACATTACGCTCTCTACAGCTGACAGAGTAAATAGACAAAAAATTTATTGGAGATACAGAATATTTTATCAACACAAGTAAAAAGCTTGATCTAACAGGTGATAGGCCAGTTCCGGCCCACCACCTGTTTTTGTCAATAAAGTTTTATTGGAATACATCCCCATTCATTTATTTACTTATTTTCTATGGCTATTGTCTATGGCTGCTTTTGCTCTACAATGGCAGGTTGAGTAGCCATGACAGAGACTATATGGTCTGCAAAGCTGAAAGTTCTTATTATCTGGCCTGATACAGGACATTTGCTAACCCCTGATGTAAAGCATTTATACAAAATACTGACTTAACAATTAAAGAGTACATATACTTTTCAGGTACATGTGAACATTTTCAAAAATTGATCATGTAGCAAATGTCAACTAATTTTTAAAATCCCAATATCATATACATCTCTAACTACAAGAAACCCCCCCCATATCATATATATCTTTGACCACAAGGCAATTCAATCAGAAATCAATAATTAAAAGATAATGAATCTCCCATAAGTCTGAAATTTTAAAAATTCTTTGAAATAATGATTCAAAGAAGAAACCTTAGTGGAAATTATATATTTGAAATGAATGTTAGTAAAATGCTACATTTCAAAATGAGTGGGAAATGGCTAAAACAATTCTGAGAGGAAATGTATAGCTGTAAATATTTATATTGGTAAAGAAAAACCCAAATCAAGAAGTAAGAAAAAGAACAAAAGAGTAAATTCAAAGAAAGCAGCAGAAGGGAAATTAACAAAATAGAGACTAAAGAGAAAATAGAAAAGAGCAATTAAATCAGAAACAAAAGATAAAGAATTATTTAGCAAGATAGACCAAGAAAAAAAAAAAGACAAAAGGAACAATTAGACACTATTGAGAATGAAACTAATATGTGGTTAAATGGCAAAGGACTGGAGAGTGCTGGGTGATGGGCAAAGTGTGTTCATTTTATTAGTCTCTGTACATTTCTATATATCTGAAAGATTTCAACACACACATACACACACACACATGAAATAAAATCTGCAAATAAACAAAAAAAGGAAGAGTGGGCTCTGAATTCAAACTGCCTGAATTTAAACACTGATTCTACAATTGATTAGTGAGTACCTTGGGGGCAAGTTACTTAAATGATCTCTTTAAAATAGAGATAATAGCTTCTGGCCCATAGCTCCACACTGCCTCCTTTATAAGGCTCTGGGAACTCAGGACAAGGTTTCATTCACTCTGATTTTTAAAACTCTTTCTCTAGTTAAGGTTGCCCCGGAATTACTTAACACCTCTCCCTCACCTTCCACAGCAATGTTTAAACTACCTGGAGACCTTGGGACACCACTTAGGAAGCATAGGGAGGGAATGAAGAAAGGGCAGAGGTTGGAATGCACAAGGAGGAGAGAACCAGCATTTATTAAATCTCCACAGTGCATCAGCTAGTGTGCTAGATGTGAATACCTATTTCCTCCTGTGGAAGGGAATAATCTTATCATCTGCTACTGACTGTGTTTGTTTTCATTCGGTACGGCATGGGCAATGTCCCCACAACCCTGTACCTTCAGTGCACTGCTTCCAGTGACTGCATGGTGTTTCAATGGTGTTTCACATCCCCCCATAACCTCTTCTTATCCTCACCCCTAGTCTAAGGCACTTGAGTTGCTTTCAGTCCTTGCTATAAGAATCAATACTTGAACACATTTCTTCATCAATATTCCCCCAGGGATTTACATCTGGGAGTGAACCTTCTGGGTCACAAAGAAGAAATAGTATATACCGCAGACTGTTTTCCAGAATGACTGAATCCATTTGTACTCCCACCAGCAGGACACGAAGAAACAGGAATCTTTGCACCCTACTCACCAACACAGGCATTATTAATATTTACTTGTGGGAGTTTATTAGTGTTTTGTTATGTTTGTTTTGGCGTTTTGAATTACTAGTACATTTGAAGGTGTCTTCATAAGCTGTTACCTACTTGGATTCTCCTTTCCATGAATGGCCTGTTCATATGCTTTGCTATTTTTTAAATTGAGTTTCCTATTCTTTTCTGATTGGCTCTCAGGAGTTCTTTGTATATTCTAGAAATTGATGGTGTGTTGTGTTTAGACATCACAGTTGCCTTCTCCCAGTCTTCTGTGACATTGCTGAGATGTCCTTCACTGGACAGTAGAGCTGGCCCCTGGTCACTCAGCTCAAGAGGGTGGAATCAGGATTGGAACCCAGGCCAGTCTCCCTCGGGAGTCCATGCTTTTTCCAGTGTTCCTCCCTCCCCACCTGCTTTCTTCAAAGAGGGCAGTTCTCCACTCAGTCAAGACAACATTTGGGTATTTGGAAAGGGAAGTAGTAGTGTATCTCCAGAAATTGCACGAGGTAACCTCCCAGTAGTGCTGCAGAAGCCACGTTGATGCCTAAAGGGTGAGGATTTGTGATTTCTAAAAGACCTTTTCTGGAGCTGCTGGAAGCTCTCATTTCTCCTTGCCCACCTTAGCAAGGGGTAACTGTCACCTTCCTGGCTGTAATTATCAGGCATTAAGCATACCTCTAAATGGAGCACTGAACCGCATGTCCTCCTGGTGACCAGGAATCCCACTGACAACCCAAGATGAATATGCAAAGAAAACTTCCTCAGTGTGCCTCACTCAGCCTAGCCATGCAGCAGGCGGTGTCCTCATTTCTCCAGCACCCACGTAAGGAACCTCAGGTAATTCACCTCTGGCTCATTTCCACCACATTTTCTGCCATGTCCTGCCCCATCTTGCCCCATCCTTTTTTCCCTGCTGTGTTAGATTTCATTGCAGCTCCTTTGATCCAGCCTCCTCTCTGCATCACTTCCCTCCACCCCAAATTATTGTCTGTCTGATGTCTCCATCACCTTTGTCCTGACCTAGCTACCTTTATATAGCTATTTCTCATGGCCGAAAAATGTGATCTGAGGCTTGGATGTGGGTCTCAGCTTTGCCATTCTTCAGCAGTAGCCAGAAAACCTTACTCAGCCAGCAGTGGCCTCCTCAATAAGCATTCAATAAATGCCTACTATGTGTTAAGTGCTATGATGGGCACCAGCAATTCCTCAGTGAGTGATGTAATCCCTGCTCTTTATTTGCTCACTGCAGGAAGGGGCAGGCATTTAAGCCACCAGATGCATCCAGTGTGATGAGTTGATCAAAGAGATGTGCTTAGAAGTGATCGATTTGGCCTGAAAGTAGGTAGAGATGGTCAGGAAGACATCTTATGGGAGCTGACACGTGAGCTGAATCTGGAAGGGTGGGGATGAGTTTTCCAGGTGGACAGTACTAGCAGAGGGCAAGAGCGTGGCAAGATGAAGCAAGTGGCGTGTTAGGAATGCAAGTTTATAGTCCTTCTTTCTCATGGGGCTTGGAGGAGAACCACACATGAAAACACATATCATGAATCGCCAACAAGTGCTGTAGGAATAGATGCTATGTTTTTGTTTCTTTGTTTGTTTGTTTTTGAGACAGAAGTCTGCCTTTGTTGCCCAGACTGGAGTGCAGTGGTGGAATCTCGGCCCACTGCAACTCCTGCCTCTTGGGTTCAAGCAGTCCTCTTGTCTCAGCCTCCTGAGTAGCTAGGATTACAGGTGTGTGCGCCATCACGCCTGGCTAATTTTTGTATTTTTAGTAGAGATGGGGTTTCACCATGTTGGCCAGGCTGGTCTCAAACTCCTGACCTCAAGTAATCCACTCACCTCGACCTCCCAGAGTGCTGGGATTACAGGAGTGTGCCACTGCACCCAGCCAGAACAGATGCTTTTAGTTGTTAATTAATGAAAATTTGCCTTCTGGGTTTGATCTGAAATAAGACAAACACTTAAACTTCTTGTTTCACCAGGTTTGAACAGCCTGCTCCATGGCTGTCTTCCATGTACCCACCCCGATTGTGCCATAAGCAAAATGCCGCATAAGAATGTGCTTTCTGTTCAATGCTGGTAACAGTTATCCTTGTTATCTTTATGTGTGCTATGTGTCTAAGCTTTATGGAAGCTACTGAGAGGCTGAAGTGGACAAGACTTGGGATTGTGGAGTCAGCCTAAAATGGGTTCAAATCCTGGTACTGCCACTTTCTATGTACTCATTCTGGCCCTGCCTCCAAGGCCACCTTGATTAGTTTGGGATGCTCCACAGCTCTTTGGGGACTTGCTCCAGAGCCAGCAGGTGACTAATTGCATCAACGGCATGTGGGCTTCAGTGGTTTAATTCTGAAGGCAATCTGATCTCTAAGTTTTGGGGGTATGGTTCTCTAGCTACTCAGGAGGCTGAGACAGGAGGATCACTGGAACCCCAGAGGCAGGGGTTGCAGTGGGCCGAGATCCCACCGCCTCACTCCGGCTTGGGTAACAGAGAGACTTCTGTCTCAAAAAACAACAAAACAAACAAACAAAGAAACAAAACCATCGCATCTATTCCTACAGCACTTGCTGGTGATTCATGATATGTGTTTTCATGCATGGTTCTCCACATGTCACTAGGATAAAGGCTAAGCCTCCTCCATGGGCCTCTGAAGCCTGATGTGGGTCAGCCTCCCTATCTTCCCCTACTTCCCTTTGAACTCTCTAGGTTCCATTAACACTGGCTGTGACCATTCCCATTCCTACCTCAGGGACTTTGTATTTGTTGTTCCTTCTGCCTAGAACTTTCTTTTCTTTTCCCTTTTTCTTTTTTTTGAGACAGGGTCTCACTGTATCACCCAGGCTGGAGTGCAGTGGTGTGATCATAGCTCACTGCAGCCTCAAACCCCCGGCTCAAGCCATTCTCTTGTTTCAGCCTCCTGAGTAGCTGGGACTGCAGGCGTGCACCACCACGCCCAGCTAATTTTTATTTTTTGTAGAGAAAGTGTCCTACTGTGTTGCCCAGGCAGGTCTTGAACTCCTGGCTTCAAGTAATCCTCCCCACTCAGCTTCCCAAAATGCTGGAATTACAGACATGAGCCACTGCACCTGACCGCCTTCTGCCTATAACTTTCTTTCACCTGAACTTTATGGCTGACTCTTTTCAGTTAGCAGGTAACAGGTATCAGTTCAGATGTTACCTCTTATTATATCCCCAGGCCATCCTGTTTTATTTTCTTCATAGCACCTCTTACCTGAACCATCTTATTTATTTATTTACTTATTTACTGTCTGTCTCCTCTGCTAGAACCTGAGTTTGATTTTAGCAGGAACCTTGTCTGTCCTGATTACTGCTGTATCTCCAAAGCCCAGAGCAGTGCTGATTTTGCATATCATGTATATAATGTGTATGCCTTATACATTCAGTAAATGCTTTTGAATCAATGAGCAGTTGAATAAATGGATTAGCTGAAAGAAATGCTTTCATAAAGAAGGAGCAACTCTCCATTTTAAAATGGGAGAAAAGAACTTCTTTGGTACCTATTCTTACCTGTGGAATGGAAACATAAATATTTGTGGAACTGCAGCAGACTAATGCATAATAAAGCTTTCAGTTGCAAATGCAATAGAGTGGTCATAAATGAATAGTAATTACAAGATTAGCATGCTGTGGGAGTCACATTTTGGGCCAACTTGTAATTCTGAAATAGAGTTTGGAAAAGAGTTTCACCCAGGTTATGCAAGATTCATGGCTATAATCTGGTAGCAGGCACTAGCCTTGGGGAAGCCGGGCCTGCATTCAAGTTCTGGTTCTGCATCTTCTTAGCCATGTGAATTTGGGCAATTTCCTTAACCCTCACGGGTCTACATTTATTCATATGTGAAATGGGAACACACCAACCACCACGGTGGCATGAGAGCTAAAAGAGATGATGGATATAGTTCATACAGCACAGGATGGGGTGAGGGGAAGACCTGTCCCCACGTGACCCCACTCTCCCATGGCTCTGCACTCCAGCCCTGGCAGTGTGAGCGCAGAGGTCATGCCAGATAAATGTCTGCCGAGTGCTGGCTGAGGGACACTCACTGTTATCCAGCTCCTGTGGTCAGAAGCCAGCTTTCCACAAGCCTCACAGACATGACGTACTGGGGCTTGAATTTCACCCATGTCCTAAAAGCAAGGTCCCATTCTCTCAGCTCTCGTTACTCAGTGTCTTCTGGGCTTTTCCCTCGGACAGCAAGATAAGAGTGCCCAAGGTCAAGACCATCAGGAGATGAAGCCCCCACTACTGGAGGATGGACCGTGTAGGGGTAGGGAGGAGGCTAAGATTGAGAAAGGGCAGTGCTGTGGGCTACTGTGGGTAACTACAGGAAGGCACCAGAGCCCTAGACATCTCTAGGTGAGGAAGCCCAGGCTGCAGTGCTGAATGGTTGGGGAAGAAGCTACTGTCTCCACCGCAACAGGCTGTGCTGGTCTGGTCTGTGGGATGGCTAGTCATGGTTCCCTTCTACATGTGTCTCTTGTTGAGGCTGGCTGTGAAGACCCTGTGTTCAGGAAGAGTTGTATGGCATGGGGCAGGGGTGGGGTTCCCCAGCTCTCCTCCTTTAATTGTCTCTCATGTGTTATGGTTACATATTGTGGGCATCAGAGAGCACTGCATGGTTTCTGATGGTCCTTCCTACGTGATAGCTCTGTAGTTCTCAGCCTTCTCCCTTTGGCCTCGAAGATCTGTCCTTTATGGCTAGCAGCCAAGAGATTTCCACAGCGATTTCTATCCATTGTGGTCCTGCGGAGAGAAGTTGCACCTCTGTTAATGGCTGGGGATGGGCAATTGCAAGGCGGTATGTGGGCGCACAGTCTCTCAGGCGCCGTGTGTGTCACTGGGTCTTACCAGTGTGTTTGGGAGGAGGACCAGCTGGTGAACATTGCCTGGCAGCGGTGTGAGCCACTGTTTTCCAGCTGCCGTGATAGGACTGCTTCCAGGTCACCAGAAAGACAGGGCAAGATTGGTTCCTAGTGTTGCCCCTGCTGGTGGAGGTGTGGGCTGCAGGACTGGACTCCACTCCCACTTCTGCTTCTTATTGGCCATGGAACCCGGAGCCTCAGAGCCCTCATCTCGAAAATGAAGGGGTTGTTTGGGAGGCTGAGGCAGAAGAATCGCTTGAACTTGGGAGGCAGAGGTTGCAGTGAGCCAATATCGCACTGCTGCACTCTAGCCTAGGCAACAGAGCAAGACTCCATCTCAAAAACAGAATAGAATAGAATAAAATAAAAATTGTGGTTGGATCAGGACCTGGAGACAGCTAAGGTCCTTCTTGCTGTAGGAATCTCAGAGGCCCCAGAGTGCATAGGCATTTTACCAGGTCCAGAAAGCAGCTTGGCTCTGAGTGCTGCAAGGACCGCCCCCCACCCTCTCCACCCATCCTGCTAGGCTGCATTTAAGGAGCAGAGAACCTTGGCAGCTCTAACTTATCTGTCCCCTCACCCCCGAGGAGGAGTGCACCCTCAGGGAAGGGGACACTCTGCTTTCACAGATGGAGAAGTGTTGGAGTGGTGGCTTTGCAGCCTAGTGGCCAGTCTTCTGTGGGGTGAGCAGCCCAGGTTCCCCCCATCCCCCACCAGCCTTGGTATTTGCTAATTTCCCTTCCCAGGACAAATGTGTCACTATCACTCTTAAAATGAGGTGTCTAGATGGGAACACAATACAGATGTGGCCCAGTCATCTCAGAGGAATGCAAGAAAGCTATTGAGATTGTCTAGAATTCAGGCATTTCCCCAGTAGGTTTTATCCTCTATTTATTCCATATCCATGACATCTTATTTTTGTTATTGTTTTTGCTGTTGTTTTGTTTTGTTTTTAAGACCGTCTTGCTCTGTTGTCCAGGTTGGAGTGCAGTGACCTGATTATAGCTCACTGCAGCCTTGAACTCCTGGCCCTAAGCAATCCTCCCTCCTCAGCCTCCCAAAATGCTGGAATTACAGGCATGAGCCACTGCGCCCGGCCTATGGCATCTTATCAAACATCTGTCTATTGCAACCTGAGAGAGAGTTTTCTGTTTGCACTCCTGTGTTTGTAAATTTGCTTAATGAAGGCCCTGTTTAAAGGGAAGGACTGCCTCTAGCTCCCCCTAGAGGATAGCTGGCTGGGATTCCACAGCCTCAGCTCTGGGAGTTCCTGTGTGTCTCAAGGCAGCAGAGAGATTAATGACCTGGGTCATTTTGTTTATTAAAATATCATCTTGGGGGTTCTTTATACCATTGTAAAAATGTTTCAACTGAGCACCTTCTGTCTTCTTAAGCCAGTGCCTCTGGGCACTCTTCTTTGTAACTTGGGTACTCAGGGGCTTCTCTGGGCCTCTGCTTGCTCATCTTTAGGATAAAGTAATTTTTTTTCCAGTTGTAAATTAATTATATGGTTCTTTATATTAATTATATGGCGTTAGATAAGGACTCGTCTTTACAACTACAATAACTGCTATTTTCGTATTCCCTCTTTTAGGAATTTATTGTAAAAAGGACTCAACCTTTTCCTGACTTTATGCCTCCAAATTCCCATTTCTCGCCCTCTCCTGACGTTTCGCCTTTCCCCACCCCATCCCCGTGGTGCTCCAAACTCAGTGGCAGCACAGCATGCAGGTTCAGGACAGTGTCTCTGGAGGCTGCTCTGGGCCCATCACTAACCAGCTGGGCAGCCCCAAGTGAGTCACATAACCTCTCTGTCTGCCTCATTATCTGTAAAAAGGGGATATGGTAGCATTTGCCTTACAGAAAATGTAATTGGTAATTAATGCATATAAAATTCTTAGAATAGTGAAAAGTGGTGTTCAAAGAAGCATTCATTGTTATTGTTGTGTTTCTATGGGGTGAGGTAGTCAGTAAAACCCAAGGTTAACACCAGACTGTTTTCCTCTAGGAAATACAACAAACAAGCAAGCAGAAGACATGGATCCTGAAGTTTCTCATGAACAGGAGACTAGCACAGACCTCTGTTCCTACCATTGGGAAGAGAGTACAGCTGGCTGGCTGCCAGAGTGGGCCTTGGGGAGTAGGAAAAGTCAAGGGCTTAAGAGATGGAAGATCTCCTGGGTCACACCCAGGAGACTATTCACTAGCTGCCCACTGGGCAATAAACACCAACTGAGGACCCGGGTGACACAAATCCAGGATTAGGTACAAAACAAATCTGGTCATTGGAGGACTCAGGCCAATAGGGGAAATAAACTGGTCAATAAACAATCATAGTGCCCTGTAAGGGCTGTAAAAGGGCATCCTAGGGGTCTGCAGTTGATAGGAAGGGATTGGAGAGGGCACAAGGCCAAGAAATAGGACAGGCAAGATCCAAGGGAGTGAGGACTTGGTGATGTCAAAGGCTTCAGGGCCATTATAGGCATATCCATAAGTCACATGCCACATAGGCCACCTGGCTTCTCAAGGAGATCCACACTATACATTTGGGGTGAAAAGTTAGAAAACTGCTTCTCAAAATGAGGTGCAACAGTGAAGCCAAATTTATTTTGAATTGATTCTTTTTAAAAGAATATAACCATATATAAATTCAGAATAACCACAGTTCACCATGACACTGTTTTTAGGGGCCCAGCCAGGAATAAGGGTCAGTACCTTGGAGAGCTCCAAGGGGTTCCAAAGGGCTGAGGCACGCACTAGTTCAGCATGAGGCAGAAACCTGCTACCAGGATCAGTGTGGAGCCAGCCCCTACTGGTGTGGGCTTCTGTTGACAAGGCTGGTGCTTCTTCTCTTAGGTGGAGGTCCCAGGGAGTAGGAGATGGTGGATGGGGGGCGGGGGGGGCAAGGGGCAAGGGACCTAAGATGGACATTTGTTATCTGCCCTCTCTTTAGATGGAGTCTTCTTGGTACCCAGGAGAGATCATTGCACTCATCGTGGAGTCAACTAGTAGGCCCTGTTACTAGGATGCTTATGGAGTTTTGCTTTCTTACAAGTGATTGATATCACTTCTCCGGTGGAGGTGACTTCGTTATTTCAGATAAGCAATTGAAAGGATTGTTGCTGCCTAAAGGCAAAATCAAAAAACTGGGACAAGCTTCATAGCAGTTCTGCCATTTCAGCATCATGGATGTGGATTTCTACAGTTACCCAATCAGTCCAGGTCTTGTGGGCAGCTGGGGACTGTCTGTGAGATGCAGGGTGATGCCTGACTTTGAAATGTTTATTGTGGCTTTTGGCCCTGAACACTGGAGCCTGATTAAGTATAAAACTTGACTGACTGCAATCTGGGGAGCTGCACCCACATGCATCTGGTGTGTACATATACATTGCTCTTTTCATCAGATGGACATGTCGTTGGGATATTTACCTCCTGGAATAAGACATTGAAAAATAATTTATAGCTTCAGGAAAGTCCCCAGTCAAATATGAACTCTGGTGAGATGGTGATGTCTGCAGATTTATCCTCAGGGACCTTCTACTTCCCCTTTTTCTTCCATCTCAGCCCTCCTCCCATTCACTTGTTCCCCATGTGTTTACTGAGTGTCTTTTTGTGCACAGGCCCAGGATCTTCACCCACAGTTGACTATAACAACCATATGGCCTAGATCATCTGGGACAATTCTGATTAAGGGGCATTTATTCTTTTCATTAAAAGCGATTTGTTAAATATATGGGGGAATGTGATTTGACTTTATGCTGTTGTAAAGCATAAATAAATTCATAAATCAGGGAAATAATCTTCAATTGAATTACATGTCAGAATTCTGCATGCAGAAAATATGGTCACCATATATCTTAAGACAGAGAGAGCAAACAATTTGCATCTCCTGGGTCGGTTCAATGTATTGGAAGAATCACCTGTATTGAGAAGGAGCCTGGGGTCACTGTTGATTAGTGGCACCTGCCATAGACATCACATGGCAAGTGGTGGCATGAGACTGTGTCTTTGACACCACCCGTGTCTGTTCTAAAGGCCTACTGTCCTCACGCTGTTCCAAGTCTCTCTTAATATAAAAAGCTGTCTGAGCCGTCAACAGTGAAGGGCTATTACCCTAACGTGGTTACCATCCCAGAGGCTGGAAGAGACCTGTGCCTCAACTGGGCCTTCATGAATAGGCCAGGAGAAGGGAATATTTTAGGTCTCAGCACTCCTTGCACAACACATAGGAGCTCTGCTCTGAACCCAAATTGTGTTTCTTAGCTTGAGACCACCTAGTAATGGGAAGAGCCTGGTGTCCAGAGGCAGACAGACCCGGTTGTAAATCCTGAATTCTGAAGCGCCAGCTGTATGACCCTGGGAAGGTTACTTAACTTTTCTGATCTTCAGTTTACTCCTCTCCAAAATGGAAATGATAATACCTACCTCTTAGGGTTATTATAGGAATTAAATCATAGAACACACGTAAAGCCACTGTGGTTGTGCCTGCCGCATAGCAGGTGCTCCATAAATGAGATCCCTTATAACAGCTTATAAGAACTGCAGGCTCCATCCCTTGCTCCCTGTGGGCCATTTGAATAAACCTATTTTAAGTAATGGATGTCACACATAATTTGGGCAATAATTCCATTTCACTTCTACCCCTAAATCTGAAAAATAAATAAAGGAAGTTGACCTTTACTAAGTGATTTGGAATTTCAGTGGAAGGTTCTATAATTGCTAGCTAACAGGCCCGGGAAACCAGCTCTTGTGCTGTAATTGGAGGTGTGCAGGTCAGGACATTTAATTATGGCCTGGCTGCCTGGAATAGAAACATTGCCACCATGACAACACCTTTTTGCATCTGCCTGATTAAGTCAACAAATTGTTGGTTCCCAGCCCAAATTGGACTGTGACAAGTGCTTTCTCCCCCTGGAATCTGCCTGTCATTATGTGCCTGTCAAATTTCTTTACAAAGGCCAGGCTCAGGTAGGGGAACTCAACAGAAGGAGGAGAGGACACAGCCCTACTCTGGAGATGTCCGCAGCCTAGTGTAGAGGACGAACTGGACCCACTGGGGAGCAGGAAAGGCATTTTGTGGTCTGTGGGGCAACCCAGCTGAGTGGTCAGGAGAGCATGCCCTCTGGAGCCTCAGGTTCAAGTCCAACCCCACCCATTGTACAAGTGTGTGCCTTGGGCAAGTGAGTCAACCTCTTTGGGCCTAGTTCTTGATCTCTACCAAACGGGGGTAGTAATCTTACTTTCTAGGGTTGTTAGGAAGATTAAATGGGGGTAGTGTTTGTGAAGTGCTTAGGACCATGTCTAGCCCTTAGTGGATGCCCTGTTAGTGGTTGATAATATTATCAGGGTTGTGACTCTAATTTTCTGTAAACAACAGTGACTTCTGGGGTCCGAGTTATAAGGAACGTCAGCATGGGCTGCTGAGTGCCTCCTTCACAGCCTACCCCTTGGCTGGAGCCTCCTGATGCCTTCCCCCTGCCCCCTCCCCCTCACCCCCACCCCACGACTACACACCTTGGTGCCTTTGCCCTGATCTTTGTCCCCTTGACTTCCTGACCTGTTCCCACCATGCACTGTTCAGATCCAGAGCAAGCATCACAACCATCATGAAATCCTTCCCCAGACGGGGTTAATTGGCCCTTCTCTTGACCTCCCAGAACATCTTTCACCTGACAGCATTGGCCCTTTCCACGCTGTGCTATGGAGATCTGTTTCCTTGTGACTCTGTCATCAACCCATTCTGGCTCACACCTTGCTGGAGGTGACAGGCTGGGAAAATCGCCTCCCATTTCTGCCTGGTCACTGCTCATCACTACGCATGGGGACAACTGCCTGGCAGGGTTCTGTAGGGATCCTGTGTCTGCCCTGGAATTGAGTCTCCCTCCAGGTCCCTCCTTCCCTCACTCCCTCTGTCTGTCTCTCTGTACCTGGCAGGGCCTGGCACTCCAGAGAGGTGAAGCATACTGGTTTTTGATTTCCCTTCCGCTCTCCTATCATCTGGGGTCCCAAGATCCACCTCGAGGCCTAACAGATGACAGGGTCATATGTTTGCACTTCCCTTCCTCGTCTTCTGCCCCTTCTGCCCATTCTTGAGCCCTGGCTAACACCATGGGGGCCCTCCCTGTGAGGGTCAGGAGGGGACATGCTGGCCCCACAGCAGCATGGCAGGGTTCTGGGAGCTGAGCTCAGCCACAGGAGAGGACTAAATGCACTCTACTTTTAGTTTTGAAACCTGTCAATGAGCGATATCCCTCCCACATCAGAGCACAGGAAAGTGGCGGGGGCAGAGAGTAGGAGGAGAGCCGGAGGTGGGCTGGGCGGGGAGGAAGGGAGGAAATTGCACCCTGTGGCCCCCACTGCTTACTTGATGACCCAGTGACCTAATGATGACTCATCCCATCCTCCTGAAGGTGTAGGGGTGTGTGGGTGGGGCGTGGGGTGAGGGTGAGGGGTGGTGAGCACGTCATACTCTGGGTCCTGTCATCTTGACCTCTCTTGGGTAAAGCAGGGAAGATGTTAAGCTGGGAGCCCCCCACCCTGTGGAGTCGTCCCGAGATGCCCCTTCCCTCTGGAGTCCCAGGTGGGCCTGAGTGGTCCCGCTGGCTCCGGCCCTGCACCTTCCAAGGCCCCCTTGCCCACTGGAGTGCCACAGAGGGAAAGCACAGGGTCCCCCTTCGTGCTCAGGTTTTACTCATTGTGGTGCTGGGACGGAGCCACGGCACCTGCACTGCCCTGTGCCAGGTGGAGATCAGTGCTTCTCATTCTAGTGACAACCTTCAGAGGCAGGTAAGATGCATCCATGCCGTTCTTACCCCCATTCACACATAATGGAGGCTTGTGGAGATGAAGTTATCTTCCCAAGGTTCAGAAGAGTGTAAGTGGCATAGTGGGGGCTCTGTGCCAGGGCTGGGCCTTCAATCTGTCAGCCACTGTGCCGTGCTTCAGAGGGGGAGGGCAGGGGACCACACCCAGGAAATCTTTGAATCACCTGTCCCCCTACCATGCCCACCCTGTGTAGTCAGGTTGGTCCCTGGGCTGGGTCTTCTAAGGTTATGTCATCCAAGGCTGTCAACAAAAACAGAGGGGATGATAAGGGGACAGCCCTGGGGGGTGGCAGCTGGTGCAGGCTGAGAGGGGTCTTGGTGGCGGAGTGAGGGTGCTTGTCTAGAGAACAGAGGGGAGTCCCCAGAACATTCAGGAAGGGAGGCAGAGGGCAGGCTCCAGGGGCCTCATCTGGCGAGGAGGACAAAGAGAACTGACATTTGAATATACCTTCTCTGCCTCAGCTGGTGCTGCTTCTACCACTGTGCTTTACTCAACCTACGCTTACTGATCTCAACCACGTACCAGACATGGGAGGGAGTGGGGGGAGTCAGGCTCAGGACCTGGGTGCATGAGCTTTACAGAGGAGATGTGTGTGCGTGCACGTGTGCACACACACACAGAACACAAGGTGTAAGGTGGCCTGAGAGACACAAATCAGACCCCCAAAAGAGGTGCTCTCCATCAGGATGGAGGGGCTGCTTTTGCGAAGAGGTGGGTCAGAAATCCTTCTCCTTCCCGTCCATTCATAGCTTATGCCTTATTCCCCTGTCTCTGGCTCTTGTTCTCATTTTAAAATGGAAGAACACAAGGTCTACAAAGAGGACTCCAGCTCTTGCTCACATATCCTCTTGCCTGGGATGCAGTGATTTATTCGACATTACCCCTGCGCCAGCTTCATCCTCACTGCAACCCTAAGAGGTGGTGTCATTATCATCCTCCCCCACACGCATGTAAACCGAGGGGCAGAGGGAGAGCTCCTAGTTTGCCCAAGGTCATGTGAACACAGACCTGAGCAGCCTCTGTTGTCCTGCCTTCCTCATTCAATGGAAGGGCACTGGTAGATACCAGTGGGCACTTTGATTTAAAGATCTCAGGCCAATTAGGTTCTCAATTGGAATATTAAAAATTGTTTCATGTAGTTTATTTTTTATTTTTAAATTTGTTTTGAGATGGAGTCTTGCTCTGTTGCCTATTCTAGAATGCAGTGGCGCGATCTCACTTCCTGGCAACCTCTGCCTCCCGAGTTCAAGCAATTCTCCTGCCTCAGCCTCCCGAGTAGCTGAGATTATAGGCACGCACCACCAAGCTTGGCCAATTTTTTTGTATTTTCAGTAGAGACGGGGTTTCTCCATGTTGGCCAGGCTGCTCTCGAACTCCTGACCTCAGGTGATCTGCCCTCCTCAGCCTCCCAAAGTGCTGAGATTACAAGTGTGAGCCACCATGCCCGGCCATTTCATGTAGTTTAATTGTCTGTACTCTGTAAAGCCAGGGTAATGATTGGCCTCATGGGTCATGTGCACTTGCCTACAGGGAAAGTAGGCTTTGTTTTCTTCTAGAAGCTTCTTGCAGAATTAGCTCTTTTCTTCTGAGTATATATATTTTGCTCTAACTACTTCCCAGGATTTAAAAATGTGTGTGTACATAGTGAGTGGGGGAGTGAGGATAGGGGATGCTGTAAAACAATCTAGCATGTGAGTAACTCCTCTAATCCACTTGTTCTGACCAGCCTATTGGAGGATGAGCATGAGTCTGCCACAATTAAATACATGCAGATTTTGCTAGACAGTTGTAGAGGGTGGATTGTTATGAATCAAGCCATATTTTAAATGATTCCAGTGATGCAGATGAGTTTGACATCTGCAGTGAATGATTTGATAATCTAAGGAAATCTAAATCCCTTCCCTCTCTCCTTTTCTCTTTCATGTAAAAGCTCTTTTTCATGTCTTGGGTGACCTTAGGGAGATGAGTCTTCTGTATCAGCTCTGCCACTCAATAGTACGTGACCTTGAATGAGTACCTGATGGTGCCTAGCTCCAGTTGCTTCAACTGTAAAATGGGCACAGCCAGCCTTATCTGGCAGGTTTGTCTTGAGGATTAAACAAGCCAGTGTGCATGCAGCACTGGGCAGATTTTGGCAGAGGGCGGGCTTTTAGCCTTCACACAGGAACCTTCTGTCGGATGGTGGGGAGAGCCATGAAAACAGTAAAATACAGAACCGTGGGTGAGTGTGAATCCAGGCAGGTACAGGCAGAGGCTGTGGGACCACTGGGGAGGGAAGCCCACCTTTGTGAAGTTGTTAAGGAGAAGTCAGAGGTGGGGACGTTCGAAGTGGGTTTTACAGAGAAAGTAGGAGTTGTTTGCTCATTTATGCAAACCTCACTTTATTCCAAATAAAGATTTGAGATTGTATACATTCTACATTAAGGTAAAATAAATTTAATGAGGAAATAATACACAAGAAAATAAGATGAGAAACTAAAATAAAGTCATGGACAGGTTAGGACATAAACCTGCTAGAGGTGATGAACAGATTTGGCACTACACTTCCTAACAATGAAAACAAAAAGGGAACATGATCGATTGATGGTTCTTAGTCATCATGTCCACAGGACTAAAAATGCACCCAGTGCCCGGGATGTGCACAGCTTTCCCTGGGGCTAAGACCTAAGATACATTTTCCCCGTGACCCCACAACAAGGGGACTCTGTGTGACATAGTCCTGAGCAACACTGCTGCACTAACCATGTTGTTCCAGTGTGATTGCTTCTGAGGAGACTGTGCCAGGCAAGGAACACTGTTCTTGGCAGAGAGGACAGTATGAGTCCAGCTTCACGTGGAGGGAATATCTGCAGGCCTACTGTCAGTGTGGCTTTTAGACCATGTGGCAGTGGGGCCTCTGGGTACCTATGGAAGCAGTTTTGGGGTGAGTGGCATTGCACCAGGTGGGGGGGGGGCCACAGGAAAAGCAATGCTGGGGTGTGGAAGACTCACTTTGCAGACATGACAGGACCAACCCTGTTAGGACATGACAGGAATCAGGGCTTCTGTGGCCCTTACAGTTAGGGCCATTTGTAACTGGATCAGGGACTGAGAAGGTGGGGCCTTGGCAGTGCAAGAAGCATGATTGGCTGGGCTGCCTGCCGGTCTTGGGCCCCAGAGGCTGATCACCTTTATAAAGACATTGCAAGACTTTTTCGCCTGTGAAATTTAAAGCAACAATAACAACACATACTCCGCAGCCTGTCAGGAAGCCATGTGAGAAAGCTGAGCTGCTCCACTGTCAGAGCCTCATATTTTGGGGTTTTTGTCTGTTCTATTTTTGAGGCTGGTAAGTTGGTTTCCTGTTTGTTGCAGAATGGGTGGTTGTTGCTGTCTGTGCCTGCCCTGGCTTTGGCCAGGCCTGGAGCGAGGTGGCCTCACCAGCCCAGGCCCATCCGTCTGCCTTGGACCAGTTCCCTTCTGTACAAATGCCAAAGAGGAACCCAGCATTGCCAGGGGCAAGGAGTGGGGGCACCCTGCCAGCTGCTTCCTAGGGTGCCTGAGCGTGTTTGAAGTCATCATACTCATTTTGGCAACACCTCTCTCTGGGAAGATGAGCTTCATGTCACAAAAAGTGGACATATTTTATACTCAAAGGTCAAATTAGCGACTCAGTAAGAGCGGGGGGATGGGACTGGGAAGAAAGAACCATCTGTCATTGTAAGGACAGAAGGGAGGAAGAGAGAAAAACCCATGTTAATTGATACTTGCTATGTGAGTGTCATTTTCACAATTTGTATCTCATTTAATTGTTATATATCATTCCCATTTTACAGGTAAGAAGCCTGAGGCTCAGAAACAGTAAGTCGACTAGAATCATTTGCTCAGGATGTTGGCCCTTTGACAATGCCTTAGAGAGCAAGTTCAGCATTCCTCTCCTATTCCCACTGTCCATCACCTTTTTATTGAAGATGGAAGCTGAAAAAAAGAACAAAGCTTGGGGCCAGGGGCAATGATTCATGCCAGTAATCCCAGCATTTTAGGAGACTGAGGTAGGAGGATTGCTTGAGCCCAGGAGTTCGAGACTAGCCTGGGCAATATCAGGAGACCCCCATCTCTATGAAAAATAAAAAGTTAGCCAGGTGTGGTGACACATGCCTGTGGTCCCAACTACTCAGGAGGCTGAGTCAGGAGGATCTCTTGAGCCCAGGAGGTCAAGACTGCAGTGAATTGAGATGGCGTCACTGCACACCAGCCTGGGCAACAGAGCAAGACTCTGTCTCCAAAAACAAAAACAAAAAGCTTGGGAAAACTACCAAAGCTAGGTAGTAGCTGAGTCTGAAAGTTACTTAACTAGTGGTTTCTAGTCTACTGCTTTTCCAAACTGCCTTAGCTGCTTTCTAAACTGGCAGGGACATGATACCAGTCTGGCATTGAGCAGAGTTTGAACTCATGGCTAGGCAAGCCAGGCCCAGCCACCAGGGCATTTACATTTGGACACCTTGCTTCTCTCCCAGAGCAGCTGGATAGTGCTGTCCCAGTAGGACCTGTGGGCCTAGGCATATGCGTCTCCCCCACCCCCCACTCCTTGACATAGCAGCTCCAGATCCTGCAATTCCCTCATTGTCTTTTGGGATCAAAGCAACGAAGCCCCTTCTAAAAGCATTGGTCTGTTTCTTTGGCTGATTATTTCCTCTCATCAGTGGTTTTTGGTGGATTCAACCTGCTCCTGGACCCCTAGGGGCATTATTATAAGGAGAACTGATAACTATTTTCACATGTGTATTTTCTCAATCAACAGATGCTAAAAGTATCAGTAATTTCTTGTAAGAGTCTTTAAATGCCCAAGGCTGGAACTACTACCTGGGGGCATTCTCAGGTCTTAGGAGCTCTTCTCAAATGATGAGTATTCCCAATTAACTCAACCTAGGGCTGGGTGCAGGAGGGAGTAAAGAGTTAGGAAAACCCATCAGCCTGGGTGGCTTGGCCTTGAGGAACCTTGGAAAGGGAAGAAGGGAGGCCAGATTGAAGGCAGGACTTACCTGGGGCAAGGGAGGGGGGTGTTGCTCTTACACTGTCTCTTTGCTACTCCCTCAACCTTAATAATATCCTCACCTAACCTCTTGCTGCCAGGGACCTCACTTCCTTCCAGGCTCAGCACTGAGGGCCCTTCGGCAAAAAGCCTTGCGTCTTCTCTTCTGGGCCCTAATAAGCCCTCGGTTACACTGCCTGTCTTCTGACCTCCCTCCATTGTACCTGCTTTTAAGTCCTTTGTGACTTTATTTAACTCCACTTAGTAATTGTAGCTCCTTGTGGGTAAATGATAGCATTAATTATAGTTTGTTCTCTGTGCAGTCATGGTTCAGGGCCAGATAATGTAGACGAAAGGGAGGGAGGGAGTTTAGGTAGGCAGGTAGTGAATTCCTTCCTTTGTCTCAGGGTAATAGGCCCTATCTGGAACATCATGGGAGAAGCAGGAAGGGCATATCCTAGCCCATCTCTCTGTGGGAGGCATCTGATCACTTGCATTTCTGATACCCTTGGTACTTTGCATATATAGTGAAAGGGGCACCTGCACTGCTTTTGCATTTTCTATAGCAAGGGGACTTCCCACATCCTCTATCACTGGACACATTTGAGGTCCCTGCTGGCTTCTGAGCCTTCCCTTCTGTTTCATTATCTATTGCTGGCTTAACAGACTACCCTCAAACTTTGTAGCTTAAAATCATGATTTATTATTTCTCACAATTCTGGCTGGGTGGTTCTCTGCTGGTCTTGGCTGGGCTCACTCCCGCAGCTGCATTCAGCTGGTGGTGGGGCTGAGCTGGGAGGTCCAAAAGAGTCTCCCTCACATCGAGGGGCCTGGTGCCAGCTCTTGACTGGAGCAGCCTGGTTCTCCTCTGCACGACCTCTCATCCTCCAGTGGGCCCGACCCAGCGCCTCCGTGGCATGGCAGGCTCAGGACTCCAGGAAGGTGGAAGCAAGCCTGCCATGCCTCTTCAGGCAGAGGCCAGAACTGGCGCAGTATCCCTTCTGCCACATCCTTTGGACCAAAGGAAGAATCAAGCCCAGCCAGATTCAGGGGAGGGAGAAATAGACTCAACCCCTGATGAAAGGAGGGGCAAAGTCAGATTGCAAAGGGCCTGGGACAGTTTAGCAATTGTTTACTATATCCTCTTTTATTTACTTTGAAAGATAAAATCCTCCTTTTGGAAACCGTCGTGAAATGGCTTCTAAGGAAGCATTCTGAACTTGGCATGGACAGGAAGTTCAGGAATTGAAGCTCTGGTCCCTGCCTGCCCCAAAGCCCAGGAAGAGGCCGTTTTCGGAGTAGAGTTGGGGAAGGCTGCTCCTAGGGATGTGGGCATCACCTTTTTGATTGGCCTGAGTAATGCTGTCTCTCTGGATCTGAGTCAGCATAGTGTGCAGCTCCTCAGGCAGATCCTGCTGCATTTTTCCCTGGGGCCCCTGTGAACATCATTCCCCCTGTGAAAAGAGACCTGTATGCTTGGGGTGTGGGGTGGGGGTGGTCATTTTTAACATGCATTTTTTGAACTAAAAGTGTTTTAAAACTCTTCTTTCTGAGTGTAGATGTTAGGATTTTTTTGATCTCATGCAACTAAGAAACTCATTCTTGGTAACTTTTTTTTAAAAAAGAAGAAATGTATTAAAGGGAAATGGGAATCTAATGGGATTGATGGGAGCTGAAGAATTAGGCCAGGAGAGAGCAAGAAGCAAGACAATTTACAGGCTAGAAACACACATTTATAGTCTGGGGAAGTGCTGATAAGCATAAGGCTAGCACTGCAGGAACACTGGGGCTGGTGTGACTTTGTCAGCCTGAGGGAGCTGGGGACATTTCAAAGAGTTGGCAGTGTTGAACTCAGAGGACAGCAGGGAACAGTGTTCTAGGCTGGTGGAATAGCATTTGCAAAGGCACTGAAGTTTGAAATAAGACAGCATGTTTAAGGAACCACAAATAGTTCTAGGATGAATGTCAGGAGAAATCTAGGAGAGAGGTGAAAAATGATCCTGGGGAGGGAGGCAGACAGCAGACAACGGAAGGGCTCACATGCCTACTGAGGAGTTAGAGTTCTGTCTTAGAGGACAGGGTTTCCCAAACTGAGTTCCTAGAATCTAGTGGCCTGAGAGGCATTAACAGATGTCCTTTGAATAAAAGATTTCATGACTAAATTAGTTTAGGAAATACACATATTATTTTGTGTTGTATTTCCCTTTGGAAGATCATCAGGATATTAAGGGCTCTGAGAAGTTCTGCAGTAAAGAAAAGGAGGGAGGAGACAAGTCAGGAGGCTGAAGTGATGCTCCAGGTGAGAGATGCTATGTGCTGTCTGTCCGTGGGGTTAGAAAGGGAGGAATTTCTTCATGCCAACATCAGGGTAAATATAACCCAACTCTACGTGATAGTACAAGAGTCAAGCACTAATTATTTTGAAGGAGCCCCATCAGAAACAGGGAGCTGGGTTGTAAATCTGCTAGAAAGGAAGGTAGCTCATGTAGAAAGTGAACTCTACGACAAAATGCTAAGTTTTTTGTTTTTTTTTTTTTAAGACAGAGTCTTGCTCTGTCGCCAGGCTAGAGTGCAGTGGTGCGATCCCAGCTCACTTCAACTTCCGCCTCCCGGGTTCAAGCGATTCCCCTGCCTCAGCCTCCAGAGTCACTGGGATTACAGGCACCATGCCTGGCTAATTTTTTATATTTTAGTAGAGACTGGGTTTCACCATGTTGCCCAGGATGGTCTCGATATCCTGACCTTATGATCCGCCTGCCTCGGCCTTCCAAAGTGCTGGGATTACAGGCGTGAGCCACTGCGCCTGACCTAATTTTTTTAAACCAACTCAAGTATTTCTAGATTTGTTTTCATGACAAGCCCTCAGTTCCCTTTGCTTTTGCTGAATATGCTGGCTTTTCCAGACTTGGGACTTCTGCTGTCGTGGCAGAACGTCTCTGCCTTCTTGGTAAATATTTCCCCTCCTCCTACCAGAAATTCTCCATCATTTTTTTTTTAATAAGAAGAAGCACATAATTTAAAAGCCATCTTTCCTCCCTCCTCTCAGAAGGAGGGAAGGGAAAAGTTTCCTGGAGGAATTCTTCTTAGGCAGAGAAACAGAATTTAAGCCAGGACTGCTGGGGTGGAGGCTTGTAGCCTGAAGCTCACATACTGTGCTCTGCTCTCTGTGAGTCTCCAAACCCTGCAACCTGAGGTCTTCAGCACAGATAATGAGGGCTCAGGGGAGCAACCATAGCTGGGCCCTGGTTAAAAATGAGCAGGAGCTTCCTGGAGCATAAGCTCCTTAGCTTCGTGCTGGACTGGGAGACGTGTTCGGCCAGGCGCGGGGCCTGAGAGTGGATCCTCTGTCTTCCTTGATGGTGGACACGCCATATTTCTACAAAGACACCTTGAGAAGGCCCTTCACAGAGGATGCCAGGGAGGGAGGACTCTGAGTGACACAGAAAGGGGCTCATTTGACAGGTATTTTTTTGCCATGGCCATCACACTGACACTAGGGAAAAAAGGGAGAGGAAGACTTTTTCCATCAGTTTCACAATGTAGCTTCTGGATCAACAGGAGAGAGAAAAGAAAGGACAGAAACTAGTGCCTTTTGAGCACCTACTTTATGGCAGGAACTTGAAGCTTGCATGGGTTCAAGTTCATCCATATGAGCACAGTGCTCCTCAGTGCCAGCCTATGAAGTACTTACTGATAACAGTTCTAGGGAGAAGGATAGTATATGCTATTGTGTTTTTTAAAAAATCTAATTGTTTCTTTTATTAAGTATAAAATAACATGTTTATTGTAGAAAATCTAGAAAATACAGAGAAGTACCAAGAATAAAATAAAAAATGCTGATGCCTGGCAAGGTAAATTACCTGCTCAAGATAATGGTGGAGCATGGATTTGAACTAGAGAGGGGCACCGGCATTTGCCAAACTCCTCTCCTCACCCACTCATTCACTCAGCCAACACAAA
Organism: Colobus angolensis palliatus; assembly: GCF_000951035.1. NCBI lineage: Eukaryota > Metazoa > Chordata > Mammalia > Primates > Cercopithecidae > Colobus > Colobus angolensis. The sequence goes on from NW_012117365.1 coordinate 297,143, forward strand.
TCGAGTGCCTTCTGTAATCACAGAATACCAGATCTATGCAGCATCTAGTTTAACCCTCATTATACAAAAAAAAAAAAAAGAATCGACCAAGAGTTAGTTAGTGGCAAGGCTGGAATTTGATCTCTGGGCAAGGCTGCCTTATTCTTTGTCCTCATATAGTTCTCTGTCCTCTGCTGCTTTCTGCAGGCCCCGAGGAACAGAGCTGGAGCTGTCCTGGGGTTGTCATGTGGTCCTGGCAGATGGCAGTGGGATCAATCATAACTGATCAATGCTCTACTTGATTTGATTTTTGCTCACGGAGAATTAGGTGGGAAATGGATATTCCAGACAGTGTTCAGAGGTGCTTTAGGGGTTTAACATTTTTGCCCTAGAAAGGCTCGAATGAACTCTATAGTGCTGGATCAGAGTCAAAGATATCATGTATTTTTAATATATGTACAGATAGATACGGAAGTAGAGATATGCATGGATTAGTAAACACACATTTATTTTCCAGTTCTGTCCACTGAAAGGGCCTAGAACTGATAATACCCTAATAGAAGTGAGCACACTCACTGCCCAGATCTTAGTCTCTAAAGACCATTCTCTAATAAAAAGAACTGGAACTCCTTGGAGAAATGACTGATTCCAGGCCTGGACAGGGAAAAACAAAAAGCAAACAAACAAAAAATGAGCCTGAAACATTTTGTAGTTCCAGAAAGTAAGGAAGTGTTTAAAAACAAAAAACAAAGCAAGACAAAAAAAAGATGGTAGTATGTCTAAAGGACCCAGGAGCGAACCAGAAAGCTCTCAATAGCCCAAACTAGAAGAATTTGAGCAACAAAATGAATAATGATAGTATTGAACTATAACCCAAAGAATCTGACCACATTTGTTGTAAATAAATAATTGAATGAATAAATAAATAGGGAAGAAGGCACAAATCTTGTTTACAGGAGAATTCTAGATATATACTACTCCCCTTCCAGCAGATGGAGCTTAAATTCCCTCTGCTGGAGTGTGGGCTAGACTTAGTGACTCACTTCCAGATAATAGAGTATGGCAAGGGAAAGATAGTAACTTCACAGTTAATAAACTTGGCAGACATCTCCTTAACCAAGTGATCAAGGTTAACATCACCAGTAATGCACCTTGTTGGTATTATGTGACCTCAGAAATGGAGAGAAGGGCATTTCACTTCTGTGGCATTCCCCCCAAAACCCAAAGCCCCTGTTTAATCATGAGAAAACATCAGACAAATCCAAATTGAGGTACATTCTACAAAATACTGTACCAGGACTCTTCAAAAATATCATGATCATGAAAAGGAAAGGCAATCGATCACTGACCAGAGGACAGTTAAGGAGATGTGACATCTAAATGCAACGTCAGATCCTGGATTAGATACTGGAATACAAAAAGGACAGTCAAGAAAACATTGGTGAAATCCAAATAAAGTCTAGAGTTTAGTTCATTGTATTGTACCAGTGTTAATTTCTTAGTTTAACTGGGCATGATAGCACTTGCCTATATAGTCTTAGGTCTGTTTGAGGTTATAGTAAGCTATGATTGTGCCACTACACTCCAGCGTGGGCAACAGAAGCAATACCCTATCTCTAAATAAATAAATAAATAAATTTCTTAGTTTTGAGAACTGTGCCATGGTTATGGAGGATGTTAACATTAGACGAAACTGTTTGAAGGGTATATGGAAACTGCGCTATCTTTGTAATTTTCCTGTAATTCTAACATTATTGCAAAATTAAAAGTTAAAAAATTCTTCCCTAGCAATGGACAAAATAAATACAAAATATAGAAAGAAATTTAAAAAGCCGAATAAACATGGGAAAAGTTTAGTTTGCCTAGTAATAACAAAGGCAAAGTTACAATAATGAGATAACCATTTTTTACCAACCAAATTGGCAATTTTTAAAAATAAAAACCAAATACTTAGTTTTTTTTGTTTGTTTGTTTGTTTTTTTTTTTTTGTAGGGTGTGAGGACCCAGTCATGCTAAACAACCCCTGTTAAGAGCACAAATTGCTTCAAATATCCAAAGGGCATTTTGGCAGTATAAGACCAAATAGTTCTACATTTTTACCTATAAGTACCCCTTTCAAGAATTTATACTAGTAAAATAATCACTGATATGGATAAGGATCTAATATGGTTTGGCTCTGTGTCCCCACTCAAACTCACCTTGAATTTTAACAATCCTCGCCTGTCAAGGGTGGGGCCACGTGGAGATAATTGAATCACGGGGGCAGTTCCCCCATACTGTTCCTGTGATAGTGAATAAGTCTCCCGAGATCTGATGGTTTTATAGATGGGAGTTCCCCTGCACAAACTCTCTTGCCTGCTGCCATGTGAGACGATCCATTGCTCTTCCTTCATCTTCTGCCATGATTGTAAGGCATCCCCAGTCATGTGGAACTAAGTCCATTAAACCTCTTTCCTTTGTAAATTACCTAGTCTTGGGTATGTCTTTATTAGCAGCATGAGAACAGACTAATACATGTTTACTTACAAGGATGCTCTTCACTGTATTGTTTGCAATATTAAGAGATTGGAAACAATCTAAATACACAAGAATGTGGGAATTGGTTCAGTAAGTTATGGTAGGTACATCTATGCAGTTATAGATGTGTATATAAAAATATTTAAGTGATAAACACAAAAAATGTTTATAAGAGTATTTTCTGAGTGGTTGGATTACCAGTAATTTTTATTTTCTTCTTTGTGCATTTCTACATTTTTCAAATTTTCTATGCTGATATTTCTTGCTCAAAGGGCCTATATGCTAAGCCCCTTCTGGGGGAGTCACAGTACCTGTGGTTGACATAGTAAACATTCTGAGTCCTTCCTTCAGGACAGAAATCTTTCTACTTTAGTAAACTGAAATATGTTTCCCTGAATATATTTCATCACATTTTTTTCTATTGCTTTATTCCCAGAATTATGCTTAGTGCATAGTAGACGTTCAATATATATTCTGTGAACGAATTAATGCTTATGATGTGGTGGGAAAGGCATGGCCCTAGACCCTCGTTCACAGTGCAGCCTCTTCCTGCCTGTTCTAATAGCTTCTCCAGTGGATCAGCTTCTCTGCCTCTCTGTGTGTGACCCTAGGAACTTTTGTGGCACCAGTCATAGAAAGCTGAGCTCCAAGAAGTAGGCAGAAGAGTGAGGTAAACCAGGTTAAGAGAAGGATCTCTGAAGCAGTCGGAGAACCAGGCTTGAGCCACCAGTAGTGCTCTGCAGATAGAGATCATCCCTGATGAGACAGGGGGAGCCCAGAAAGTTGGCTCAGGTATCAGGAGCAATTGGCATTCTTGGGGTCAGACTGCATGGATGTCCCAAGAAGCCCCAGAAGGCAGCAGGTCCCAAGTTCCCAGAACCCAAAGTCTTTGTGGTGGCATGTGATTCTGAGTATGTCCACTGCTTCATGGCACACAGCATATGAGCCTCCCATGACCACCCATTCCTGTGTGGGCTGATTCTACACTGATCATTAGCTTTCTAGGAGAGTGGCCCAATCATTCTTCCATGTGGTAGCCATTCACATCGGAAAGAGCATAATCCAGGATCCCCTGAACATTCTCCTCTGCCCACTATTCATCCCATTGCCCTTGAAGGATACAGCTTCCATCCCTGCAGGGCCCTGGGGGAAGCAAGCAATATATTCAAACACAGCTGCTTTCAGTTACTCTGCATTTCTGGCTATGGTTCTGGAAGTTCTCCTTACTTTCTTTATTTTCTGTCCAGGTGTCTTCAGTGTATGCAATGAAGGTGGAGGGAAACTGTCATGTGTAGGTCTGAATGGCCATGGAAGGTGTCCTTTCTCTAAGTCAAGGTCATTGCTAGAGGGAAGGCCCCAGCCAGGGCAGCTCCTGCTCAGCTGCCCCACCTCCTGCTCGGCTGCCCCACCTCCTGCTCACTGGGCTCCAGCTGTTTCCATGCTCCTTGGCCTTTTGTGGCTGTGGGGAGGGCAGGTTTCAGGACAGTGGCAGCTAAGTGTTTTTCCCTTCATTTCAAGAGCCTCCTGCCTCCAATTATGCGTGCCTGCTCAGTATGGCAGGGGAAGGGAACCAGAGAGGGTCAGATGGTGACAGACAGCACCACCATGGCTGAAGGAAGTCAGCATCCTAGAGAGAAGCTTGAAGGGAGGTTGATTTGCACATTCATTTGCCCGCCCAACAGACATTTCCTGGTGCCTCCTAGGGCATAGTGTGCACAAGAGCAAGCCCTTTTGCCCTGCAGGAGCAAACGCCCATCCTCTCCCAAGGACATAGCCCTGCTCCCTGGGCCAGAATCCCAGGCCTAAGAAGATGAAGCCGTGCCTCAGGGGAATGTTCCCTGAACAACTTTATTTATGCTCAGTGTTGCCAGATCCTGGGCTACATGCTGGAGACAAAGATGATTGGAATAGCTCTTGCCTCAAGCAACTCAGGACCTGGGAAGTACAGGTGGATGACTAAATGATGACATGTTAGAGGGTTCATGGTAGATATTTGGGGGCATACAGAGTGGGAGGAACAGTCACTTCTGCCTGGTAGAAGTGTAGAGAGTGTATCTGGAAAGGCTTCACGGAGGAGGTGTTCCTTGAGCTGGGTCTGGCAGGCTGAGCAGGTGTTCCCAGGTGGTCTGAGGAGGGACATTGAGGAGAGGGGTAAAGAAATGCTTTATGCCTGAGAAAAGCATAATGCATTGAGGAAACAAATTAGATTAGTAGGTGTGGAGTATGGGGTTTAGGGGTGGGGAGGGGAAATGTGTGGCTAGTGAGGTGAGTAGGAGCCAAATCAGGAAATGACTTGTATGCCTGTTATACTGGCTAGGATTAGATTTTCTGCATATAACAACAAACTAAAATAACAGTGGCTTAAACACATAAGAGTTTAGTTTCCTCTGTCATAAAAGAACCAAAGGGAGCCAGTCTAGCCTTGGCGTATGATAGTGCCACAATATCAGCAGTATCCCAGGCACCTTCTCTCTTTGGCCCCTCCATCCATAGAGAATGATTTTCATTCTGAAAGTGACCTCATGTCTAACATGGCTGCTGGAGCACCAGCCATCATATCCATTTTATATAAAGAAACTAGAAAAAGGTGGAAAGGCCATGCAGCCCTCTGTGCTCCTTTAAATTCGCCTTCTTGGTAGTTCCACCCAATGATTCACACTTACATCTTATTGATCAGGGCTTGGTCATCTAAGCTGCAAGGAATGAGTGGAGGTGAGAGTTTGCAAAACAAAATGCTCTGTTTCAGCAAAATGCTAAGGGGTTAGAAGGCATTTACCCGGCAAAGAAAGGAATGCAGCGTTCCGGGAATAAAAAGCAGCTAGTGCACAAATATGCAGGTACAAAGGAGCCCAGGCTATTGAAGGAACAGTGAGCAGACCTGACTGGCTTGAGTGTAGACTCGTGTGTGTGTGTGTGTGTGTGTGTGTGTGTGTACACATGTGTGTCTGTGCTGTGGGGAGAGAGTTATGGATGACTATGGATGACTAGAGAGACAGAATGGGGTTAGCTGATGAGAGACTATGACTGCAGCGGTAGGGAGTTTGGACTTTATTCTACAGGAAAGGGTGAATTGTGCAAAGGCTTTCAGGAGGAAGGTTAATTAGATGTGGGTTTTTGGAAGATCAGTCTGTACACCAGTGTGGGCAAGAAAATGGTATGGGAGTTGGGAGTCAGAATGGATGCATCTTGTCTGTGGGGCCATGAGGGAGCATGTGAGATGCTAGGACAGGTGTTACGGACCAGGAAGATAAAGTTGGCTTGGTGGGAAGGGGCCACGTTGTGGAGGCCTGCAGATTTGCAGTGGGAAGAAACAGGGAGTGGCTGAAGGTTTTGTAGTCGGAGAATGATGTGTGTACTCACAGATAGATAAAGAGCTTCCTACATAAGGATTCTCCCATACCTTTGGCGGGAGGTGCTTGCTCTTGCTCTTAGGGGAAGAAAAAAGGAAACTCACATTTAATCCTCACAATCTGTGCACTAGATTTACCACCTCTTATCTCAGTTTGTACATCTGAAAACAGAAGCACAGAGGGATTAAGCAACATTCCAAGGTTACATGGTATGTTAATCTGTTTGTGCTGCTATAAAGTAATATGCGAGGCTGGATAATTTATACAGAAAAGAGGTTTATTTGTCTCATGGTTCTGCAGGCTATACAAGAAACATGGTACCAGCGCTGGCTCCTGGTGAGGGCTTCAGGCTGCTTCCACTCATGGTAGAGGGCAAAGAGGAGCTGGCATGTTCAGGGATCCCATGGTGTGAGAGGAAGCAAGAGAGAGAGTGGAGGTGCCAACTCCTTTTGACAACCAGCTCTTGAGGGATTGATTACCAAGCCATTCATGAGGGATCCACCCCATGACCCAAACACCTCCCACTAGGCCTTCCCTCCACCGCTGGATCCAATTTCAGCATGAGATTTGGGGTAATGAATATCCAAACCACAGCACACAGTTAGGAAGTGGCAGAGCCAGAGAAGCCAGTTTCACCATCCTCTCTGACCCTAGAGTCAGAAAGTAGCACCTGACCTTGTTTTGTAAACGAGTTGCTTTTACTCCATGGGATTATCTTGTTTGACACGGCATAGGATTTGACCTGGCTGTTACGTGTGATCCTGTCTGATGACAAGTTGTCTATGCATAAGCTTCTTTTATGTGTACTTATTTAAATGCAGCCCTGATGAGTCTGTCGAGGAGGTAGAATGACAGAAGAGGGAGGGCAGGGCATGGTGCAACTGTCTGGTCCCAACCCAGCTGGTGACTACATTGTTGACCAAGGTCTGAGCTCTCTACTTCCTGTTTAGAGTTTCTTCCTCATGGAACTAGAGGACTCAGACTAGATCAATAGCTCTCAAATAGTCTGTGTGCTCCATCTTGGTGATTCATGCCACACTAGCCTATCACCTAGACCAGTATTTATTTACATTCTTTAAATATGTTTACGTTGATTTAATTTGTTTACTTAGCTTTGACCTAAACAATATGGTCTGCAAAATTATGAGCTTGATTTTAATTTTCTGTAGATCATTTTAAATTTTCTGCAGGTTAAATTAAAATAAACTCATAACCATCACTCCTTAGCATTCTGGCTAAGATCAAGTGTAAAATAAACTCACAGCTGCAAATAAAATGCTAAAATTGGTCTTCATGACAATGGTAGCTCACAAATGTTGAACTCATGCCTTGTACGCATGTGAACTCATTTCCTCTCCTTAGTCACTTTGTGAGGCGGATGCTTTATTATCCCCATTTTACAGATGAGGAAACTGAAGCATGAAGTGGTTACATAACATGCCCACAATCATGTGGCTACATCCACCTAAAACAGTCTTGTTTTAGGTAAGTGCCCCCCACTTTGGCTCCATCTGAGGTGCCACAATTCTACACCTACCTCCGCTGCTGTAGGTGTAGTCACATGAGCTGTGAGGTGAACAGACCAGCCCTGACCTTGGTCCAGGGAAGACGGCGGTATCCAAGGAGGGTGCCTGCAGCTGCTGTGAGGAGCAGGTGAGGAGTGCACAGGGTCATCCTGACTCACTGGGTACCTGGAGGGACGAGGAGCCGGGGGGCAAGGTGGCTGCAGGCTTGCGCTCTCACGTTCCCTGGAGCTGGGAAGAACCACAGACAGAAAGGACATGGATGGCAGGGGATGTAGGATTTGGCCTCAGTGGGAAGAAAGCTGGGCTCAGCTACCAAGCAAGTTGAGAAGGAGGAATGAGTTGAGAAGGTCATGCAGCTGGCTGACATGGCCCCTCCTTTCCACGGGGATGTTCCTAGGCACTTATTTGAAGTTTTCCTTATTCCATTAAGCATTCATTCCTAGCAGAAGGGTTTACACCATTCCCAGCTTTCTTCAAATTTTGCTCTCCTGGATGAGATACAATATGGAGAAATCCACCGGCCAGGGCACTGATTACCTGGACCACATCCCAGGACTGCTAGCGGGATGCCTGTGACTAACCTGTGCTGCTCTGTAGCAAATGGGCTTGGCTGGGTCCCAGAGCGCATCAGAGAGCAGACTCCAGGGTGCTTTGATGCCTGTTGGGAGGGAGAACAGCCTGAGCTCTCTCTCCTGCTCGGGCCTTTCTCTCCCTCCTTCCCCGGGGCCCCTGGCTCCTGACCTTCTGCTAGGGGTCACTGGCTGGGTGGCCTTGGGTGGCCACTTTGCCTCTCTAAGCCTGTGCTTATCTGGATGTAGTACAGACTGGCTCCTACTGATTCTGAGGAGTCCTCTAAGGGGTCTTACAGATGCCCACAAACAGGACCATTAGCCGCAGTGACCACGGGCATCTGCTCCCCTCCTGCTTTCCTGCACTGGCTCCCACCGAGGCACATTGCTGCCCTGGAAGCTGCTGCTCCCCACTGTTGGGAGGTGGCCACTCCTTGCAGTGGGTTGTCCCGATAGTCTCAAGCCTCCAGTCCTCAGGCCCAGGGCAGTTCTGACTCTGGACAGAGGTGGGAGGCTGGGTAGACAGAGGGTGGCACCAGGTCACCCGAGCCCCAGAGCAGCTTCGCTTGAGCCCAAAGTCACATGAAATCCCTTTGAGGAGTTCCCTTGGCTTCTATCTCTGACTTCTCTCTCCCCAGGGGCTCAGAACCCACCAGGGGAACCTGGGGACATCCAACCCGCCTCCTCACATATTTCTTTCACTACCTCTGCCCCCACTCCTCACCTAAAATTCTCTCCCCCCACAAAAATTACCTTGCAGGCTGGAGGCAGAGGCTCATGCCTATAATTACAGCATCTTAAGAGGTTGAGGCAGGAGGATCACTTGAGCCCAGAAGTCTGAGACCAGCCTAGGCAACATAGCGAGACCCTATCTCTACAAAAAAAAAAAAAAAAATTTTTTTTTAGTTAGCTGGGCGTGGTGCTGTACACCTGTAGTCCCAGTGATTTGGGAGGGTCACTGGAGCTCAGGAGTTTGAGGCTGCAGTGAGCTATGATCATGCCACTGCACTCCAGCCTGGGCAACAGAGCAAAATCCTATTTAAAAAAAAAAAAAGAAAGAAAGAAAGGAAAGAAAGAAAGAGAGAGAAAAGAAAAAGAGAAAATCACCTTGCATGTGAATGAAGCCATGTAAAAATTCATCAGCTATGTGCATGGAAGGGGCATAAGTATACGTAAGGAGGTGGTATGCCCAGATTGGCATTGTCTAGCATGGTAGTTGCTGAAAATGTAACTGGTACAACTGAGGAACTGAACTTGTAGTTTTCATTTACATGTACATGTAAAAGCTAAAGCAGTATAGAATATGTTTCCATTACACACAGTTGCACTGTTTGGGAAGTACTGCAGTTCACTTTCACCTTTGCGTCCCATCAGATACTCTTGCAGCGTAGTGTGTGCATCAGACACAGGCATTATTTTAGTACCTTATTCATAGTTTTTTATGTTTATTATTCAGTAAAATGATAGCATTTTGGAACATTGAGTTAAAGGAAATATATTATAAAAATTATTTTCACCTGTATCTTTTTCCTTTTTTAATATGGCTACTAAGAAATTACATATGTAATCCCAGCACTTTGGGAGGCTGCGGTGGGCGGATCACTTGAGGTCAGGAGTTTGAGACCATCCTGGCCAATATGGTGAAACCCTGTGTCTACTAAAAATACAAAAATTAGCTGGACGTGGTGGTGCGCACCTGTAATCCTAGCTACAGGGGAGTCTGAGGCACGAGAATCGCTTGGACTCGGGAGGTAGAGGTTACAGTGAGCTGAGATCCTGCCACTATACTGCAGCCTGGGCAAGAGAGTGAGACCCTGTCTCAAAAAAAAGAAAAAGAAAAAAAAGAAAATTACGTATGTAGCTTATATTATATATTTTTCGGATGGTGTTGGCCTAGAACAGGGGTCAGCAAGCTTTCCTGGTAAGAGGCCAGGTAGTGGTAAATATTTCAGGCTTTGCTGGCTATACAGTCTCACAACTACTTAATGCCACCGCTGTAGGGCTGAAGCAGCCAGGGACAGTACATAAATGAATGGGTGTAGCTGTGTCGCCATTAAACTTTATTTACAGAAACAGGCAGCATATTAGATTTGGCTTGTGGGCTGTAGTTTGCAGACTCAGTCTGGAGTAACAGCAGCCAAACAGACATGGACTCTAAAATCAGAAGTGATGAGGAAGAAATGAGCAGCCTCAAGGCTGGGCTGAGAAGTGGGGCAGGCCCTGAGCAGAGGATAGGGTAAGAAAGGCCCTCTAGAAAGATCACAAGACAGGAAACTCACCTCTACCGAGTGCCTTCCTGGTGTGCACCAGGCATTTTTCACCTACTTCACCTCTATTGACTCCTGTCATCCTCAACAAGCCTGTATTGGGGTGGATGCAAGTATCATTAATGCTCCCGTTTTTTAGATGAGAAAACTGAGGCAATGTGGGGCCAGGTGACCTGCCTAGAACCGCAGTGTAAGCTGAGCCAGGATCCACGGCCAGGCAGCCAGTCCTGACCCTCCATGCTGTGCCACCTCACGCGTGCTGTCTTTTTTTCCCTCACTACATCTCCCAACAGTCTTATGAGGTAGGGTTTAGTAACCTAATTTGTTTTGTTTTGTTTTGAGGCAGAGTTTCACTCTTGTTGTCCAGGCTGGAATGCAGTGGCACGATCTCGGCTCACTGCAACCTCCATGCCTCTCAGGTTCAAGCAATTCTTCTGCCTCAGCCTCCTGAGTAACTTGGATTACAGGCACCCGCCACCATGCCCAGCTAATTTTGTATTTTTAGTAGAGATGGGGTTTCACTGTGTTGGCCAGGCTGGTCTCGAACTCCTGACTTCAGGTGATCAGCCCGCCTTGGCCTCTCGAAGTGCTGGGATTACAGGTGTGAGCCATCGCGCCCAGCCCAGAGAAGGATTTTTCTATGTTCACATATAAATTGAGAGAAAATTAGCATCACAATTTGCATACAGCTTTATATTCTTGGTGTTGTCTCATTTAATATTGTCATGGATAATTTCTCAGACGAATAAATATTTTCAAAGCCAGACATTTTAGTGACTTCTCAATATTCCATTTTATAGAATTGTCAGAATTTATTTAACCACTATTCCTTGTTGGATGTTGAGGCCATTTCTAGTTTTTTCGTTATGTTAAATAATACTATGATAAATATCTTTGTATGTACATTTTTGGTCTGTTGCTCCTTTGATCTATCCTAAATCCCTATAAGTGGATTTATTTGCTCAAAGTATGTAAAATTCTGATGCAACCTTCCCCATTCTCTGCCTACTCAGTTGGTTTTAGGACTTTTGGGGACTGATCAGATGATGGGCAGAGAGGAAAACTGAAAACAACTTTTCTCATACAGAAGGGCCTGGAGGTGTGGAAAGAGAGAACAGATCCCAGGGAGAAGAGGGGCTCAGAAGAGCTTGGCCACAGAGGAGAGAGGGAATTAAAGAAGGAAGTCAGGGCAGGTTTGAGGAGGGGAAAGAGAGTGATTTGAGCAGCCTCTCTAAAAGAGAGAACTATGTCTAAAGGACCTTTTAGAAGAAGATTTTCCGTGACTTGTGCAGGACCATCTCCCTTTGCTGCCCTCTTGGGAGATCTCAGTCAACAATTAACAGTATTTTTCAAAACTTTGGGGAACTGGATTTGTGTTTCTTTTGGGTGTATCTGCATGTGGAGACAGGCATTTAGGTCCAGTTTTATTTAGATTATATGGTTTTGATAAAAATTTGTAAATTATCTGCCAGAAAAAAAAAAAACGTAAAAACTTACATTCTCACCAGAAACCTGTTTTGTGGCTAATAACTGCAAAAGAGCATTTTTCTATGTAAACGGAGATGTGGTTGTAAGAAGACTACAATAGAATTTACAAGGCTTGATGCTAGCCCAAGCTTTTCTCCTTAATTTACTTGAGTAAGTCATGGAAACTCTCCAGCCTCCATCCCATGGGGTGTGTAACCAGCTTGCCTGCCCCAGCCCCTCACAGTTTGGGGTGTTGCTCCTATACCCCAAAATATCCCTGAGTGCATAAGTGTAAGCTCCCCACCCACCTAGGCATAACAGCAGTGGGTCAAGAGCAATTGCTCTCCCTATTCGGGGTCCCAGGACTCCTCTGGAGCAATGCTCTCCAGTAGAATCACAATGTAAGCCGCAATGTGAACCACACGTGTGAGTTTAAATGTTCTGGTAGCCACATTTAAAAAAGTAAAGAGAAACAGTTGAAACTAATTTTCATACTTTATTTTCTTTAACACAATATATCCAAAAGGTTATTTCAGCATGTAGTCAATATTAAAAAATTAATAGCAGATTTTGCATTCTTTATTTTTTCATAATACATGTTAAAAATAAAGTGTGTGCTTAAACCTTACAATATGGCCTAGCCATATTTCAATAGCCACAAGTGGCTAGTGGCTTCCGTATCCTGTGGCCCTGCCCTAGGGCAGGGGAGGCAGAACCCTGGGCTTCCCCCAGGAACCCTGCTCTCCCTAGAAGCACAGCTTCCTCTCTCCTGGCTATAGGTTCCCAGAGCAACTAGGCCTGATTGTGTCACGTGCCTGTCGGCCCCTCTGTAAACCCAGAATCCCCGTCCTTCTTCCCTATCTACTCCCTACAGAGCCAGGCAGCTTTTTACTTTTAAAGTGTTTTACTTTTACTCCTGGAGACCCAAGAAGTCTGATTCTAAATCCACCCCCAGAAAATGGACAGTAGATAATACCACCCCTAGCTGCACCCATTTTGGAAGAGTTTCCTTCCATGATTTTGCTGCATGGCCACTTGTCCTAAGAGACCATTGCCAGAACAGCAACTTCATTGGTTCTAGGGAGCAGCCTTACCTTTCTCTCGTTCTGAGCAGGGTTCAGCCCTCAAGAGGCCCTGACTGATTTTCTGGCCCCTTCATTCTGAAAAAGAAATACCCATGAATGTCATCTCCAGCAAGACATCTCCTGTATGTATAAAATCAGGCTGCCGCTCTCAGAAAGTTTGGGGGAAGGATCTATGCGTGTGTGTGTGTGTGTGTGTATATGTGTGTGTATGTGTATGTGTGTGTGTGTGTGTGTGTGTGTGTGTGTGTGTGTGTGTGAAGGAGCACAGAGTATCTAGTGACAGGCAAGAGTGTCCTGAAGGGCCCTGGTAGCTGTGAGGTTGCCCGCACCCCTCCCATCACCCTGCGAACCCGCCGACCTGCGCCACCTTGCTTCCCTCCCTCCCACTCTCCTTTTGTTAAGTGGCACACGGAGATGTTATTTATTGTAGCATTCTGACAAATAAAAGCCATTCCTCTGATTTACAACCCTGCCACCCCGTCTCTTTGAGTCAGTGTGTGATTCATCTTTTTAATGTGATCCTTCCGAAGCGTGTGGCTCACTAGGGGAATGAATACGGAATGAATCCTCTCTGCCAGCCTTCCTCCTCTGGCTTCTCACCACTCCTCCTGGCCCCAGCACCCACACCCAACAACAGTCTAGTCCGTGCCAGCCTCTGCTGAGGGCTTACCATGTTTCTCCTTTTCTCCTGTGATTCTGTTCCGTTGGTGACTCTGTACTCGGTTCCCAGGGGAACTTAGCAGGGGCCCTGAGGACAAACACCCACCAGAGTCAGCTGCAGCCCCTAAGATTCCGTTTGGTTTGGGAGGAACCCAGGAACCCTGGAACCTGGTTTAGTTTCCAGGTTTGAAAACCATGGCCTTGGCACCCTGAAGCCCCTCTGCTGATCTAAAAAGGAGTGCCATTGACAGAGGGTGCGGGGGGAGTAAGGTGCTGTGGCCCCCACCCCAGCCTCCAGGCTTCTCCATTCTGACCTGGTCACATCATCTCCTAAGATTTTCCTTGCTTAACTCCTCGTTCATTCATTCATTATATCGTGGTCTTAAACTCCTCCGTAGTCACTTTTCTTTTTGTAAAATTGTGGTATACATTATAAATTTACCATCTTGCCTTTTTTTTTTTTTTTTTTGAGACATAGTCTTACTCTGTTACCCAGGCTGGAGTGCAATGGCTTGGTCTCAGCTCATTGCAACCTCCACCTCCCTGGTTCAAGTGATTCTCCTGCCTCAGCCTCCTGAGTAGCTGGGATTACAGGTGCCCACCATCACGCCTGGCTAATTTTTGTATTTTTAGTAGATACAGGGTTTCACCATGTCGGCCAGGCTGGTCTTGAACTCCTGACCTCGTGATTCACCTGCCTCGGCCTCCAAAAGTGCTGGGATTACAGGTATGAGCCACCATGCCTGGCCCCATTTAGCCATTTTTAAGCATACATTACAGTGGCATAGTCACATGATTATGTGACCATCACCACCCTCCATCTCCAGAACTTATTTTGCCTCTCCAAACTGAAACCCTGTACCCATGAAACAGTGACTCCCTTTCCCTTCCGCCCACAGCCCCTGGCAATCACCATTCAACTCTCTGTCTCTATGAATTTGACTACTCTAGGTACCTCACATAAGTAGAATACAGTATTTGTCCTTCTTTTCTACTGGCGTATTTCTCTTAACATAATGTCTTCAAGATTCACACGTGTTGTAGCACATGTCAGAAGTTCCCTCTTTTCAAGGTTGAGTGCTGTCCAGAGTGTGCATATATCCATGTCACATTTGGTTGAATGATTCATCCATCAATGGATGGATGCCTGGGTTGTTCTCGCCTTTTGACTATTGTGTCACACTCTTCTCCATCCTGGGCATTTCCCAGTGCCTAGAACATTCTTTCCTTTTGAGGGGTTTCTGGTATGGGAGGAAGGCTGACTCCTTATAATGTATAGAGATCACCTGGGAGCAGAGGAGAGACACCTTAGAACAGCAGGAGGTGACAGGAGAGCTGAGACTTGAAGAGCAACAAGTGACAGAAGGACATGGCAGCAAAAGAAATAGCATGTGCAAATGCTCAGAGGCAAGAAAATCTTGGTTTCTTCCAAGCCTGCAAGTAGCTAGGCCTGGCTACAGGCAAGGAGGTGTATTGAGGAGCAGTGGATATGGGGCCCATCGTTAAGGGGCGGAACACCTTTCTGTATCCCACTGACCCTGGGAAACCACAGTAGGGTTTTCAGGAGCCTTTAGAAGGCAGAAGAGCTCCTTCTGTGGCCATATGGAAGATGGTCTTCGAGTGAGAAAGACTCCAGCCAGGAGGCCAGAGGGAGATTGTCACCTCAGTCTAGTGAGAAACAGAGTCTGAACTATGGCAGTTGGCTAGAAGAGGCAGCCATTTCAAGAGCCCTTTAGGAAGTAGAATAGATAGGACCCAGGAGCCATTTGGATGTGATGGACTCATTTCATTTCAGCAGCAATTATGGAGCTGGGTAAGGAGATATTAAGAAATGGCACTTAGGGTTTAGTGTGGAATGAGCAGCTGGGAGGAGCTGGGAGTGACTCTGAGGCTTCTAACATGGACAGCATTGTACGTTGTCATGATGATAACTTTCCCCACCTAATTGTGTACACTCGTAGGATAGGAACCCCTTCAGGTGTGGTCTGGTCCAAGCATGGATTTTACTCAAAAGGGAAGACAAGCTCAAAGAGGTGCTCAGTCCACCCAAATGCACACGGCCTTCTCCTTCCTCTGGTCAGCCAGCTATAAAGCCAAATGAAATTTCTCCACTTGCTGCACAACCCTGTTTGTTTTAAGAGATTTTATTGCCAGTTACCACTGGGAGATCTAGAGACATTAACAAAATCACGAACAATGGGGGAACAAGAACTTGTAATTAAAATTCTCTGTTTTTGTTACTCCTGCTCTTCATTCAAGTGTCAGTGGAGCTAAGTTAGTAGTATTCTTTTCTTTCTCAAATGCTTGTCTTGGTGGCTTCTGGGGAGGTCGTTTCTGTTCTTGTCTCAGGAATCGGCCGCGCACTACCTTCTGTGCCTGGCTTAGCATAACATTCCTCCTTGCTCACCAGAAGCCCCTAGGCGCAGGTTTGTGAGGTTTGACCTGGTTGCTGATCTGGGCTGTTCAGACTCCTGAGCCCCGGAGAGAAGCAGGTTGGCCTCCCTTGGGTCAGCTGGCACCTCCAGTTTGGTCCTGCATTTGTGTCTACTCACTGGTTTGAGCTCTGTGGGGCAGGAAGGTCCTGCGTTATCTTTTCCCCAGAGCCTCCTGCAGGGATGTCAGGGGGGCCTGCTCCATCTGGAAGTTTAGGAGGTGGTCCCTGACCATGGCCACTTTAAGACAGACAAGGAACATCCCCAGAATAAATCAGCACAACCAACTCAGCCTCAGAACAATCCTTGCCCTGCCCTGCCCTGCTCCTAGCTCAGCACTCATCTGGCTCAGGTCTGACTTCTCTAGATTTGGCCATGGGTGTCCTGACTCTATTTCCTCCACTACCCCTTGGCCCTGGCTTTCAGCACCTGGTGCTCCCTTTGGCACATGACACCCCCTGCCCCCAGCCTTGGCAGAGTGGCCCAGGCCCCACCCCCATACCACACAAATCCCGCGACTGGCCCAGCTCTCTCCTCAGGGCAGTGGGCCTCTGCACAACGTGAGCTGGCTGTCACCCACCTTGACCCCCACTTTGAGACCCTGAGTCTCTGCTCCCCAGTCTTTTTGGCTGTCCACTTTGGTTCTCTCCTCCCTGATCTGCAACCTCGTCCCTAGCAAGGTTGGTTCTTCGCATCAGTGAAGCTGCCTGTCCTGGGCCAGTCTCTCCGTGATTTTGTCATTGTCGTTTAATTTACCCCTTTTCAAACCCAGTGGGGGACAGATCATGATTTCCATGTGGAAGTGAGGGAAATGAAGTTTAGAGAGACTAAGTTACTTGCCCAAGAACATCCAGCTGGGGCGCACATCTGCATCTGTCTGACCCCAAAGCCAGCGCCCTTTCCCACTTTCTCCCCATGCAGCAAGCACCCAATTCTGGTCACGCTTCCTGGTAAGGAGGGGCTTCTGGCCAGGTGTGGTGGTACACACCTTTCATTCTCGCACTTTGGGAGGCCAAGGTGGGTAGGTCAGGAGGTTGAGACCAGCCTGGCCAATATGGCAAAAACCTATCTCTACTAAAAAATACAAAAATTAGCCAGGCATGATGGTTTATGCTTGTAATCCCAGCTACTCGGGAGGCTGAAGCAGGAGAATCGCTTGAACCCTGGAGGTGGAGGTTGCAATGAGCCAAAATCGCGCCACTGCACTCCAGCCTGCTGGACAACAGAGTGAGACTCCATCTCAAAAGAAAAGAAAAGAAAAGAAAAAGAAGGGGCTTCTGTCACCTTAATATTTTTTCATGAATATTTGCTGAGTACTATTCCATATATACTTTGCACATGTAACTCGTTTAATCTCACAATAGCCCCTGTGATAGGCACTATCATGTCCCCATTTCCAGCTGAGAAAACTGAGTCACCAAGAGCAGTTTACCCAGACTTCCCCAAGTAGGGAATGACAGATTTGGGATCCATCCAGGTAGCCTGACTCCAAAGCCAGAACTTTAACCACTCCACTGCAGACACCACCCATTGGTGCAAGGAGAGCGTGCAGAGGTAGAGAACAGACAGATACGCCTAGTTGGGGGGCAGCAGGAGGGGGTGGGAGGAGGGCAAGTGATCCAGGCAAGTGGGCACCATCTGGGGTTGGAGGGTAGGAAGCAGCAAGCTGAGGCCCAGGCCCAAAGATGCAGGAGGAACTGATGGGCCCAGCTGCTGGCAGGAGGGTATGAGGTATGGAGTAGGCCCTCCAGCCACACTGGTCTCTCTACGTTCCTGCCTCCAGGCCATATGCATATGCTGTTTCCTCCACCTGTGATGCTCTTCCCTCAGATACGTGCCTGGCTTTCTCCCTCTCGCCCTTCCTATCTCTGCCCAGGTATCTCCTTCTTCCAGAGACCTTCCTTACCACCCGTTGTATCATAGACCCCTCATCGTGTTCCATCTCCTTACCCTGTTGTATTTTTCTGTTTACCACTTACTGCCAGATGATACATATTAATTCACCTCCCCCCTAGTACAGAAGCTCCCAGGAGGACAGAGATAGGCCTGTTTTGCTCCCTGGGATTTTCCCAGCCACTAGGACAGTACCTGGCTCGTAGTCCTGCCCAGTAAACATTATTTACAGAGGGAATGATTGAATGAAGCAAGAGCTCAGCCCCGAAAACTATGTCAGAGCAGGACCAACTTTCAGGCTGACCCGCCCCACCTCCAGCAACAAGATTGAATCCCTGAGCCTGGGGCGAGGCTGAGCCTGTACCTGGGGACTAGTGAGTCCCAGCTGCATTCGCAGGTATTCACTGTCATTTCAGATGCTCTTATCAGGGACCCTTGGTAGCCAGAGGACAGTGATATGCCAAGCCGGGCAGATTCATGGGGCTGGGTGATGAGTGTCAGGAGCTCCACCGCCAGGGCCTGGAGGGCCACTGGAACTACACTGGGACGCTGAGTTTCTGCACTACTACAGGAGAAAAGCAAGTTCTACTCTTTTGCCGTGTTGGATGGGGCCACTCAGGAGGTACCTTGTACTGCTGGGGCAGAGCAGATGCCATCCAGTCAAACGCCAGGAAATGACAAACACCCCCTCTGCTTGTCCCCTCTTCCTTCGTTCATTGCTGGAGATAAGGAGAAAATCAACTTTTCAGTCAATGAAGTGAGTGCAACTAATGGCATCATCTGCTGTCTTTGAGCCTCTGCTGTGTTTACCAGAACAACACCCCCAGGAGGACAGGGATTTGGTTGATTGTGCACAGTGACTGGCACATAGTTGCTGCCAAGAACCCCTGCTGATTGAATAGATTTATTGAAAGTGTGATGTGGCAAGCTCCACCACACCCTGCATGAAGGACTCGGTAATCTGATGCATACCACTGTTCTGGGGCCACATAATACCTTTTACCAAGATTCCACCAGCAACATCTCCTGCTGTCTTCCCAGAGGGCAAGGAGCTGGGTGGACTATTGTGGGGATTAAATGCATGACAGGTGTGGGATATAGGAAAGCGCCTGATACTAAGAAGCCCCCAGCAGATGTTTGCTTTTAGAACTGACGGCTACTGTTTCCATTTGACAGATGATGACAGGCTTGGTGAGGTCTAGCCGATGAACTGCCTTGACTTTTAACCCAAAGCTCTTTCCTCTGTACACACAGAAAGTGAATGCATGTGAACTGTTATATGCAGTTTTAACTTAATCAGATCAGGGTGTGAACCTCCCCAGTGGGGTGTTAGGCTATATAATAGTTAAATACCAGGGATCTGGCTTCACTGGGTGGTGGGTTTGGGGGTTTGAAAGAGGGCCTGTGCCTCTGTTGGCCTGCCCCATGAGGCCTGGAGCTGGAGGGTCGAGAGAGCCCTGGGCACACAGCCGTGATTCTGAAAGCTGACAAATGCCCAGTGTTCCTGCAGACAGGCTGAAGAGATGGGGCTGCGTGGCCGGAACAGCTGGGTGGAGGCTGGTGGCAGGAGGCAGTGTGAGTCCCCGCTTTGTTCCTGGGCAGTCACGGGGACAATCAGAAGCATAGAGAAGCCCCTTTCCTTTCCCTCTGGGCTGCAGCCCAGCATTTGGAGCTTCCTGCTTGCCAGCCAAGGAGAGCCTCTGGGAGAGCCCCAGATCAGGCTCTGTACCCAGGCTGGCAGGCGACCAGCACCCTAGGCTGCCCAGCTGAAGCCAGGACCTCTTTTCTCCCACGGCCCTCCTGTTGACTTGGGGAGTAATCCAGGGGAAGAGAGCCCAAACCAGGAGTCCAAGTCCTGGGCTGGAGTCCAGTGTAACTGCTCATGTCTGTGGCTCTGGGCAGGTTACTTAACCTCTCCTCCCTCGTCCCTCCCAGAGCTGTCATGGGGGCTCAGAGAAAGAGCTTAGTTCCATGCCTGCCACCCACTACACTCACAGTAAAGATCTGCTGTAAGAGTCCAGGGAGGGAGGAATAGCAGGTGTTCCCTAAATATTTTGAAGCAGCTGAAGGGGTTTCCAGAAAGACGGCAGAGAGAGTGCCTGTTTTCAGAACTTCCTTCTCTGAAGCCTCCAAAATGAACAAGAGTCAGAAATGGAGAGGGAAACACCTTCTTTGCTGAAAGCAGACAACAGCTATGACCTCATACCCCCACCCCTGAAGACTATCATAAAACCAAGAAATCCGGGTAAAGTGAAGTTGGGGGCTAAAAACCAACACCCCCACAGGCTGGTCTGCAGCCTCCTCTTCACCTGCATAAGGGCAGGGCCACCTTTCATAAGCAGACAGACCCAAAGATAGACCCGGGCGTCCCAGGGCCAGTGGTAGAAAGAGATTCTCTCAAGGGCCCAGTCAGCCTGACCCTGCCCCCAGAGCATATGCACACACCTCACTGCGCAAAACACTGGCACAAGCATGGACAAGGCCAGTGGTGCATGGCACAGAGGGCATGCCCAGGGAATGTCTACGCCTCTGAATTCAAACCTGTCTCAAGAGAAGGCTCTCTCTTTTTTCTTCATGGACATGTGGCCAGTGTTTTAAGTTCTGGGCCCAGTCATCAATGAGAAGAACAGGTTTCTTGCCTTTGTAAACTCTAGGGTCCACGAGATTTTCTTTTATGGACTACACAGGCCGGGCCTGCTTGGCAGCGTCTTTCCTTTTGTTCACTTTCTGACTGAGGGCTTTGTTTAAATGCCAAGGAGCTCATCCCTTTATTATTATTGTTATTTCAGCTGCAGGAAACCCAAATCTTTGTAGATTTCCCCTTGCAGCGGATCTCCTGTGATGTGTTCTTCACTGACAGTGGACACATAAAAATGGATGTGGAGGCACATAACTGTATCCACATGTAACTGCACATAACTGACTAGGCAGAATGCTGGGCTGTTGGGTTGTCTGCAGAGTAGGATGCTGGCCCTTTTGTGGGTGTGATGTCAGGAGCTTATTTTGCCATCCATAAAATCATGGACTCTCTATGTTGGAAGCTCAGGTGTCAAAACCACTCCTTCTGGCTGGGTGCGGTGGCTCATGCCTGTAATCCCTGCACTTTGGGAGGTGGATCACATGAGGATCAGGAGTTTAAGACCAGCCTGGCCAACATGGTGAAACCCCATCTCTACTAAAAATAAAAAATTGGCCAGGCATGGTGGCGGGCGCCTGTAATCCCAGCTACTTGGGAGGGTGAGGCAGAAGAATCACTTGAACCCAGGTGGTGGAAGTTGCAGTGAGCCAAGATCACACCACTGCACTCCAGCCTGGGTGACAGAGTGAGACTCCATCTCAAAAAAAAAACCCAAAGGAACAAAAAACAAAAACAAATAAACAAACCAAAAACACTCCTTCCATCCTCTTAGAGCCTTGAGGTGATCTGAAAGGAGGATACAAGGCTGTTTTGGGGCAACTCAAGAGTTTTGTTTAGATTCTGAAGCCAACAACGCTACTAGAAAGAATAGCATAGTGTCTGAAGTCCCTCTTAAGGGAGTATATTTCCATTCAAATTTATATGCTCCACAGAAATTTCTTCTTCCACAAAGACTAAGAGGAGAGATTTTTAATGTTTGTCTTATATCCAGAATATGATGGGCGAATGGATGGAGGGAGGGAAGGAGTTTGTTTCAAAATATTCATGTTTCAACACCAGAAAACAGAATGTGATGTGGTTATTCTGTTTACCAAAAATAGTAAATAAGGATACTTGTGGCTGGGTACGGTGGGTCACACTTGTAATTCCAGCACTTTGGGAGACTGAGGAGGGAGGATTGCTTGAGCCCAGGATTTCAAGACCAGCCTGGGCAACATGACGAAACCCTGTCTCAACAAAAAATACAAAAAGAAAAAATTAGCCAGGTGTGGTGGCACATGCCGATAGTCCCAGCTACTTGGGAAGCTGAGGTGGGACGATCGCTTGAGTCCAGGAGATCGAGGCTGCAGTGAGTCAAGGTCATGCCACTGCACTGCAGCCTAGAGCCCTGTCTCAAAAAAAAAAAAAAAAAGATGCTTGTGAAAGCTTAAGTGAAAATTCACACATGACTTTAATTAGAGGCAGTGATCCTAAGAGCTCATCTTACTCTAAAACGTATTATTTAATCATCCTCTAAATTGACTAACTCCTTTTATTGGGAAAGATGTGATTTATTTTCTATTTCTGACTAATCTACACAGATATCCCTAGGAGTTCCATAATATGTATGGCCCAGGATTTACTGATTGCAAGCCTTTCTGAAAAATGTGTATGTAAAAGTATTTCTGGAAAATCAAAATACTTTCTAAGTACTTGCCCATTATGTGCCTGAATTCTTTCTCACAAAACGATGTTTAATTAGAAGCTAGAGTCCTTTAACATTTTAAACTCAAATCATTTTTATTCTTCAGATTGTCAAAGCATTCTTTCTTCCCAGTGCATCAGTTGGCTTGTGCTATAGAAAAAACAACCCGCTATATTAATAACTTATGAAAATAAATATGTATTTTCTTGCTCACATGATGTGAGGATGGTGGCATCTCTGGACTCTGAAGGCCCTGTATGCCTTCCTATTCAGGGACCTTGGCCAAAGGTGCAGCCAAACCCGAGACACACCGTTCTCTTGTTGCAGAGGCAGGTGCAGGAGCGACTGTGCTGAACCTCACAATCACTAGAAACAGCTTTGCCTCAGACCCGGCACACAGCACATCCCCTCTCATCTCATTGGAAAGTGTCATACAGTCAAGTTCAAAGCGGAAACATCTGCTCCCAGGATACTCAGGCAGGTCACATGACAATGGGCAAGAGTGTTACATTTAACTCAGGCCTACTGAATCTTTGCCAGTAGCATTGATTTTGTCTTTAATTAATTGACAAATCTCATTCACAAAGATTTGTCCTTCATCTGTGACATTTTCTAATTTAGAATTTATCTATTTTAGAATTCTTAACTCTACCTAGGATAAAATTTTCTATTTAAGTGACTAAAAGCTAGAGAATGGAGACAGCCCTTGACCAGAAGTCAGATGACTTTGGCTTAAGCCTAGCTCAACTCAGCTTTATCAGACAACCTCGGGCAGTTTTTACCTGCTCTGGGCCTCAGCTTTCCAATCTGTGCACATCAGAGGAGGTAACACTACAAGAACGCTTAGGAAGGAATGAAGCACCAGAGGAATAGATGGTTGTTAGAGAT
This sequence comes from Colobus angolensis palliatus, assembly GCF_000951035.1. NCBI lineage: Eukaryota > Metazoa > Chordata > Mammalia > Primates > Cercopithecidae > Colobus > Colobus angolensis. Next base: position 320,098 of record NW_012117365.1, read on the forward strand.
GACATTCCAAGCATTTAACAATTGGCCGAAGTGGATGTATGCCACAGCACCAAAGCAGCATCTTGGAGGACTCAGTTAAAATTCTTTAGATACTGGATTCCAGAGTGTGTCTGGGAAGAAGGAGCCAGGGCAGTGTTTGAGGATGCTCAGAGCAGTGGCTGATTACCAAGTGGTACAGAGGCATTTCAGCGCTTTCACAACCAGTACAGTCATTTCAGCACATCTCTGCTGAACGCCAGCCCGTGTGATGTGTTTATTCACATTCCTGCAGATGAGGAAAGGCAGCCTTGCCCAGCGGAGAGAATATTGATCTGAGAATCACAAGACCTGAGTTCTGGGCTTAGTTCCACCAGTCACTTGGCAAGTGACTTTGTGTGCTCCAGTTTCTCCACCTGTAGAATGCAGTCAATAGTCCCCACCTTCCAAAGCTGGCATTTAGATGAAATGGGGCCTTGTGAGGGAAGCACCCAGCACAGCATCTGGCTGACCAGTAGGTGTTTGCTGAATCTGCATCTGAACTTGATCATATTGTTTGGGTCCTAGCCCTGCCACTAACTGATTCCATGAACCTGTTTCCTGTAAACTCCATAAAATGGGTCAACCTATGGGGCATATGCAGTGCACATAGTGTTCAGAGCAGTGCCTGGTAGACAGTAAGTACACAAATTGATCCTATTTTATTTATTTATTTATTTATTTTTTGATACAGAGTCTTGCTCTGTCACCCAGGCTGGAGTGCAATGGCACGATCTTGGTTCACTGCAACCTCTGCATCCTGGGTTCAAGCAATTCTCCTGCCTCAGTCTCCTGAGTAGCTGGGATTACAGGTGCCTGCTACCACACCTGGGTAATTTTTGTATTTTTAGTAGAGACGCCATGTTGGCCAGGCGGGTCTCGAATGCCTGACCTCAAGTGATCCACCTGCCTCGGCCTTCCAAAGTGCTGGGATTACAGGCATGAACCACCGCACCCGGCCCTATTTTATTCTTTGTTTGTTCTCTGTTGTCACTGATCTCCACATCAGATCTGCTGAAACCATCCCCATAGCCGCTTCCACCTTTTTCTTCACTGTCATTTCTGATGTATTTTGCTTCTGATGGCTGCCACCTCCTTCCCTCTTCTGTTGTTCTTTGTCTGTTCCTTTCCCTGCTACCTCTCCTGTGCATCATAGTATTAGCTTTGAGAGCTCTGATGCATTCGGCTGCAAGTGCCAGAAAACCCACCTCCAGCTGGCTTAACCTATGTGGAAATGTGCGTGTCATACACCAGGAAGGAGGGCACATCTCATGGCCCTAAAAGTCATGAAGAGACTAGTTCATCACAGCTCTCACTCTCCTCTCAGCAGGATTCCCCATGATTAGAAGATGGAAGATGTCAATGGCAAATGGGGCTGAATGTGGCCTTGTTCATGCCCAAGTGTAGATTTCCTGGTATATAGAGGAATCCTGGTGCAAAGAGTGAATGAACAACCCTGGGTGCCTTTTTAGTGGCATCCTATAAGATTGCTGCCTGGAGGAGTGACCACTAGGACCTGGAGGTCAAGCATGGCCTACTTGAGATGGCATCACTCACAGCAGGGGCTGCAGGTAGAGGCCGCTCATGGCAAGTGGGAGTCTCTGAAAAACCCAAACCAGACCCAAGAGAGGGAGAGTCAGTTTAAAAACCTGCAAGGGACTGGATATGGTGGCTCACGCCTGTAATCCCAGCACTTTGGGAGGCCGAGGCAGGCAGATCACAAGGTCAGGAATTCGAGACCAGCCTGGCTAACACGATGAAACCCCATCTCTACTAAAAATACAAAAAAATTAACGAGGCATGGTGGCATGCACTTGTAGTCCCAGCTACTTGGGAGGCTGAGACAGGAGAATCACTTGAACCTGGGAGGTGGAGGTTACAGTGAGCCGAGATTGTGCCACTGCACTCCAGCCTGGGCAACAGAGTGAGACTCCATCTCAAAAAACAAAACAAAACCTGCCAAGCCCTGAGAGTACTGTCAGTTCCTGAGAACAACAGTCAAATCCAACTCCTCCTTCTTCCTTACCCCTTCTAGCCCCTCCTGCCAAAACCACAAAGCAGCCAGAGACAGCCCAGCAAGGAGGGGTAGACACGTGTGGCAGGGAAGAGAGGAGAGAAGAGGTCAACCCAAACTGCTTTCCCATCGCAGGGGCCAACTTGAGGCAGGTCTGAGCTCCGGAGGAGAGAAGCTTTAATTTGGCTAAAGTTTAACTTTTTTTTCACCTGTTATTATTACTCCAGGTCAGCTTTGTTAATTATTAAATTGAAACTGTTTTACAGCTACAAGTGACCAGAGGATTATTTTTTAGTAAATTAATTTTTTGGGGTGGGGTGAGGTGGGGAGGTAAGGCCTTCACAGACCAACTTTTAGAAACAGCAATTGAAATTATTTTTTGAAATAATCTTCTATTTATAAGGGAATTGCAAAGATGGTACCTCTAGATCAGGATTTCTCAACCATTTTTATTTTCATCATTGCTCCACTCCCACCTCAGGAGTCTGTTTAGGTGTTTATTTTTATGATTGTTCTCCCATAAAATTTTAGTCCCACAGATATGCTGGATATCTGTTTATGTACCGTGGCCCTTTAGAGGGCCACAAACCATTGTGATTTTTTTTTCTACCCAACAAACAATTTTCTCCCCTTGGGGACCATCTTACTCCCATTGAGAATGCATGCTCTAGGAGTTCTGGTGTACCTTTCACCCTGTCTCCCCTAATATAACCATCTTACAAAGCTATTGTGGTAGGTGTGTCAAAGCTAAGAAATTAACATTACCACAATAGCATTCTGGAACAGGATCCAATTCAGGATTCCACATTGCGTTTGGGGATGGGGGTCATACATCCTTAGTGTCCTGCATTCTGTGACAATTAGACTTTTCTTGTCTTTCATGATGCTGACACCTTTGGAACATACTGATCAGGCATACTGTAGAATGTTCGTTCCTCACCTTGGGTTTGCATAATGTTTTCTTATGAGCAGACTGAGGTTACGGACTTTGAGGGAAAATATGGTAGAAGTTCTGTCCCCTTCTCATTGCATTATATGGGGGGACACATGACAATAACACAATTTATTGCTTGTCATGTTAATCACTTGGCTAAGGTGGTATCTGCTGGGTTCATTGCGAAGTCACTATTGTCCCCTCTCCATAATCTGTCATTAGAAGCCAGTCAGTACATCCAGCCCACGCCCAAGCCGGGGAACGAAGCTCCATCTCCTGCAGAGAGGAATATCAAATCATTTTCGAACATGTGTTAAAACTACCACAGTCATTAGAAAATATTCTGGGGGAGATATGTTGAGGCTATGCAGATATCCTGTTTTTCCTTAAAGCTTTACCTTTTAATTTTAGCATTCATCTGTAATCCCAGCACTTTGGGAGGCCGAGGCGGGTAGATCACGAGGTCAGGAGATTGAGACCATCCTGGCTAATGTGGTGAAACCCCGTCTCTACTAAAAATACAAAAAAAAAAATTAGCTGGGCATGGTGGCGCCCGTAGTTCCAGCTGTTCAGGAGGCTAAGGCAGGAGAATGGCGTGAGCCTGAGAGGTGGAGCTTGCAGTGAGCCGAGATCACACCACTGCACTCCAGCCTAGGCAACAGAGCGAGACTGTCTCAAAAAAAAAAAAAAAAAAAAAAAAAAAAAATTAGCATTCATCAGTGAATCTTGCCTGCTGCCATTTTTACTGTGGTATTCTAAGAGTGATTTTTCTGCTTTCCTCAATTTTTCATTTATTATTTAGAATTCTTTTGTAAGAAAAAGTTATCCCTTCTCCCCCCTCTATCCATTTATTTACTTATTCGATACATTATTTACATTAGTATTGACTCGAAGATTTTTATTCTTTGAGTCATAATACATTGCTATTGTTATTTATTTTGTTACTCAAATTGTTCTACCTTTGGAATATCAGTCATTGGATGTTTTGATCATTGGAAACTTTTTCAGGTTAGATGTTTTATCCGTTTTACTTTCTTCCTTTGTTCCTTTCTTCCTTCTTAACTTCCTTTTTTACTTCTTTCTTATTTTCTGGCACTACAAGTTGCTCCAGGCTCATCTTGTATTTTCTGAGCCCTAGCCTTAGAATCAGTGCTTTCTCTAAGGAATCTTGGTTCCTAGAAGACTTTTAGTTACCCAAAGAGGGACCAAAAACATCATGGGATGTGCCCTAGATTTCTTCCAAAGGGCAGAGAACAACCAGGTCTTCAGGACACATTTAGTGGGACAGGGGGAGATAAAAGTGAAGTTACTTTTTGATTGTATACTACATGACCCTTTGCTTCATGTAGCAGTAACTCTGAGTCACTAACCCCCCATAGGGTTGGCCAAATGGGCTGAGGGAGGTGCACGTGCTTTGGAAAGTGGACAATGCTTTCCAAGTGTAAAGGCTGATTTCTGTGGCTGACTTTTGATACACTGTTGTTTTGGTGTCCAAGGTACCTGAAAGTCAAGGAGCAAATGAAATGATTCTTGCTACAAAAGGGAACCATTTGGTGTGTGATTTTTAGCCCCTCAGGGCCATGATGCTAACAGATATTGATCAGAAAGCACTTGCATTGCAACACACTGGCCAAGTGCTTCTGCAGCACAAGGGACAGGAGATTGGCAGGCTTCATAATATCACAAGGCCACTCTTTTCTGTAAGGGTTGGAATGGGAGTCTTGTGGGGAGACCTGCCGGATGCGGCCTGTGGTCCTGAGGAACAGCCCTGAGCTCAGACATCAGATTGCACTGGAATACTTCTGGTTAGGACAAGCAAAGCCAACAGGATGGGTTTTAGACTTGCAGCGAAATGTTCACATTAAATATGGAATAGCATAGGCAAAAAACCCTCAGCTTCCTCTCTGTGAATGACCAGAAGCAGCAACTCCTCAGTGTAGAGGAGGTGAAGGCAGTTCCTCTTCTGGACTGGTAGATTTCCTCCCAGCCCCCAAGAAGAGTTCCTCTTATCCCCAAGAATGGGGGTTTCACACTCCAACAAGGGAAGCTGGTTGACAAGGGTCTATACATCAAAGGAGCTAGCTGCTGTGCTGCTAAGATCAATTCCAACACCTTTTTATAATTCCACAAATTTACAGATTGGTAGAACTACCCAGCTGGGTCTCCACAAGAAGCTTACCTTAGATGGAGATATGGTTTGGCTGTGTCCCCACTCAAATATCATCTTGAATTGTAACTCCCACAATTCCCATGTGTCATGGGAGGAACCTGGTGGGAGGTGATTGAATCATGGGGTGGGGTCTTTCTCGTGCTGTTCTTGCGATGGTGAATAAGTCTCATGAGATCTGATGGTTTTAAAAAGAGGAGTTCCCCGCACAAGTTTCTCTCCTTGTCCGCTGTCATCCATGTAAGATGTGACTTGCTCCTCCTTGCCTCCTGCCATGATTGTGAGGCCTCCCCAGTCATGTGGAACTATAAGTCCATTAAACCTCTTTTTCTTCCCAGTCTCAGGTATGTCTATCGGCAGCATGAAAATGAACTAATACAGATGATGTCAGCTTGAGGGGAAAGAGCAACAAGCCACAGAGCTAGGCCTGGGATGCAGTGCTTTTAGTCTTTTGGCCTCCGTTTCTTCATCTGTAAATGACAATGAATGATGTCTGCCATCTATATCTACAATCCTTCATGGCTTCATGAGCATGAAGGATTGTTATAAGGAACAAATGCAGAACTAAGAAGAACGAGGTAATAATGAATCCTGGGCAAACTCAGCCTGAGGCTTCTTGTTCATTTCCTGACAAACACAATCCAGTGGAAAGAGACTGTGCTAAGGATGGACAAGTTTGGGCCAGATGATCAAAAGCCCTGCCAGCTCAGAGAATCTGTAACTCCAGCTGATGCTGGGTTCCTAACATAAAACAGGCACTATATGCAGATAAGTCAACTGCATGAACTGAGTGAGGGAGAAGCAGGTCGGTCAATGTGCTTGTTCTGGGGTGTTTCTAAGGGAGAGTCCTTCAGCTCTGGGAAGCACAGCAAAAATGGAGGCTAAGATTCCATGAGTCCTGATAGAGAGCCAGGTGACAGCCAGGCCCTCAGGACAAAGGCTGGGCTGCAGGAGGACCATGGAACCCTCCAGTATCAGAGCTGATGGGGCCCACACCCTCATTCTTCCCAGTGTTGTCTCCTCTGGGAAGCCTCAGCTGCACACAGGTCAACCACACTTCTGCCTTTGTGCATGTCCCTAAGGAGGGGAGCCTACCTTACTGTGACCCCATTGTGGAAAATTCACTCTCACCTTGAAACCAGTGCTCTGGGGGTTAGGGGAGCTGTATTTGCTTTGATTCGGTGTCCTCTTTAATCTCCAGCATGGTACTTCCGTCCTAGTGAAGGCTTGGTAGAATTTGAGTGGAACTGAGTGTAAAATATGGAAGGAAACTTGGGGCCCAGAGGGAGGAGTCCAAATAGGAGATGGAATCACGGTGCATAAGGATGCCCAGATGATGCACTTGATGAGATGTGGGTGTCAGATAGAAAGGCCAGAGGTTCAAGACCTAAGTAAGAACCATCATGGACCACAGAGGACCCAGATGGGGCAGAGGAAGTGGGATCTGGGGCTGAGTGGGACTGTGGCTGGGATCTCAGCCAGCTGCCAAAGCTGTAGTCTAGTATGGGTTGGTGTAGATTGTCCACTGGGTAGGACAATGTTGGGGAGTCTTTCCTCCTGTGGGGTTGCATGGGGCACTGCTTAGCAGCAGGAAGGAGGCCAGACAGATGGGGAACTCTGTGACACTTCCAAGAAACTTGTCATTCTTGACGTGGCTTCCACAAGGCTGAGAGTATATGGATACATGTTGGAATCCATTAAGCGGATCTGGCCGGACTCCAAGCCTAGCAGAGAATGGAGCGCTCAGCAGGAAAACCAAAGTAGATGCACTGCCCCCTGGACTGAGCCAACACAGCAGAGAGGGAGTTGGTGACGCAGGTGCTGTCCAGGTGTGCCCGGCGGCGCACGAGAGCAAACCCTGCCTGTACCATTGACTAGCTGTGCATCATTGTGCGAGTGAGTTCACCTTCAGTCTCTACTTCCTCATTTGTACAATGGGAAAATGGCACTCCCTGTCTCATAGGATGGTAGTAAGGATTAAATGAGAAAGTGCATGTAAAGTACTTAGCGCAGCCTCTGACACACAGCAGGTGGTCAATTAATGGCAGGTATTGTTATGTTTAATGAAACTGCCTAAGGCTTTTAAATCTCAGTACTATTGACATTTTTGGCTGAATAATTCTTTGATGTGGGATGGCTGTCCTGTGCCTTTACGATAGTTAACAACATCCCTGGCCTTTACCCACTAGATGCCAGTAGTAACCTCTAGTTATGAAAACCAAAAGTGTTTCCAGATATTGCCAGATATCCCCTGGGAATCACGGGAAGCAAGACACCCCTGGTTGAAAGCCACTGCACTAACTCCAGAGCCTCCAGGTGCTGGTCTTCAGACAGTGAGTATTTTTCTGGTGGGACTGCAGCCAGAGAGTACATACCATGGCTCAGGCCCAGGGCCCACCTGACCCTGCCCAGGACTCATCAGAGGAGGTGAGGCAGAGGATGGCCCTCTGCAGCAGCAGCCAAGCCCAGCTAGGGGCAAGGGCAGCAGCAAATAGTCATCAGTGCAGGATGGGTGTGTCAGCCACCATGGGCCAGGGCAGGCTCACAGAGACAGCTGGAGAGAAAGAAGGGGCAGGCGCACCCCAGACAGGGGTGCTCCCCACAAAGAGAGGCCACAACTTTAAGTCCCTACTGCCTGAGGGCAGGGACGTTCTGTGACATATGGACCCCATGAAAACCATCACACAGGTCGGGGGAAAGGCAATGGGATAGGAAAGATGGAGGGGGTGACATTATTGAGCACCTACTGTATGCCAAGTGTTGTACCAGGGGATTGGTAAGGTGGTGTGATTATATATAGGGTAGACCTTGCTTAGAAGGTCTAAGGCTTACAGTCTAATTTCTGTTTTCTTCTTTCCTTAAATTTGCCAACACAGTATTTGAGACTCAAATACAAAATAAATCAACACTAAAGGTTAACTTCTAAACAAAGAGGGAACAGTATGGTGAACCATCCTATTCTTAAGGATGCTGATCCTTGGAGTCCTGCCCAAAGACACTCAACAACCAACAGGGGAGGAGCCAGATGTTGACTTCTGGCTGACTTAAGAGCTTGTGCTGTTTCTACTGTGCCAAGTTTCAGGACACATCGGGGTTAAACAACATCAGACGAGTCTGGGTAGATAATGGGGACCTCCCTCTCTGGGGAGACCTTACAGCAGGAACATTCAACAGTGAGAAAGGAACAAAGTCATAGGCCAAGGGAACAGGGGTTTATAAATAGCTGGGGAAATGAGGAAGTCTGAAAAAGGAACAAGGCTGATGGAGCCAGGAGGGAAAATGTTAATTAATTAAAATAAGCCAAAGCACACTCGGAAATCTAGAACCCTCCTCCCCACCAAATTTCTGGGAGCGCCCTAAATCCAAAAATAAAGGGAGGTCAAAGAAGTTCAAGAGGCAAGAATAAAGGGGGTTGCAAGATCCAAATTCATGGTGCTGTGCACTCTGAGGTTGGCTTGCTTGGTAAAGGGTGACACAGTTGACATCATAGTTTTCTCTAAAAATACAAGGTCATGGGCACCTAGCATCTATCCTATGCCACCCACACCTGTGATGATGGCCCTGAGTTGTGAAGAAAGGTTGGGATTCCTCTCAGGAGATGACTCTGGCTGCTGAGCCAGGGAGAGTGTCACCGCCATGAACCCTCCTCTGGCCTCTTGTTGGAGCACTCAGCTGACAGATTGTCAAAAACCTCTTTGTGTGGTAGTTTCCCTTCTCTACTGAGGGCCCCTGAGGACAGGGGCAGCATTTCTGGTTCCTCTCTACATTCCCAGTGCCTGGCATGATGCCTTCCCCATAGGAGGGATGCAAAAATATTTGTCAAATGAAGATAAAGACCTGTTTCCATCAAAAGTGCAGACAGGTTTAGCCCTTGGCGAATTCATCTTTTTTATAAATCAACCAACAACCCAGACTCTCTTATCCTTTAATTGTCACTTCTAGACAACGGAGACAGACCTCACAACGTGAACTTTCCTTGCAGGTTTCCCTCTGCAGCCGTCCCTCTGGTCACTGAGCATTGAAGGTGGACTCATCTTTCGCTCCTCCTGTCCTCACGCCCCCCACCCACACCTTGTCCCATCAGTGGAGGCATTCAGTTGAATCCGCTCCTACAGTGTTTCTTACACCTGCCTCCTTCTTTCCCTTTCTCTTCTGATTTATTTCAGGCCCTCCTGCCTGGGCTATGATGGTTGCCTTCTATTTTCCAATCTTACGCTCCCCTCCTAGATTAAAAGGCTCCAAACCCAGTTGGACCACGTCTCTTTCCTCCTAAGCAATCTCCATTGGCTCCCCTCATTTTTTCAGTTTTGTGCACATTCCCCACACATCCCTCGGGTATTCAGAGTCCCTTCTCTATCATTTGTCCCCAACCCACCCTTCCCATTTCATATCCGACTGCTTTTCCCATATGTAACTGGGACACTGGGGCTCTGGGCCCCTGCATCTGTCCTGTGCTTCTCTGCTCTCCAGCCCCTGTGCCTTTGCTCATGCAATGTCCTCTGCTGGGAGAGCCCTTCCTTCCCACGGCCACATGGCTACATCCTGTCTTTTAAGATTCAGCCCCAAACTCAGTCCTCTGATGAAGCCCTCCCTGATTCTTCTCCTGCATCTAACATTCACAGCATTTAACCTTCACCTCTATTGTGACATTTGTCACCAAACACCAGATTGTAGTTATCGTTGTTCTATATATTTTACCTCTACTAACACAATCTCTAAATTTTATTAATTGCATACTCTTCCAGTAAAAGTAGTTTTGAGAACATCCTCCAGCATTACTATATGATATATTTTGTACATACTCACACACACATATATAAATTAGGAATTTGCAGAAGGATATGATAAGTAGAAATAGAAGCCCTGGTATTTTCTTCCTATGTTCAATAATGGTGTGTACTGTACTTTGGAGACTACCAGTCTAGTGAATGAACAGTACTTAGGCTGCAGGGGACATGAAGTCAGGGCTGTTCCCAGGTGGGGCATCCAGCTTCGAATGGAAGCAAGCATGAGAGCCAGGCAGGTCTGGGAGAGGATGAGCACTCCCTGGATGGCTGCTGCTGCAGCCAGATGGAGTGTGGCAGCTGGGGAAAGGTTCAGGGACCCCTGCGCAGGAGAGGGACAGCAGCTGGGCGTAGTGCTTGCCCCAGGATTCCAGGCTTTCTTCAGTTGCCAGGCCATGTTCTCAGCAAATAAAGCCTCGGGAGAGGGGGTGGACTGTCAGCAGCTTGTCCCCTTGAGCATGCTGGGGCAGTTCTTAGCAGAGATGTTAATGCAACGTGAAAAAGAGGATCTCTGACTCCCTTGTTATTTGATGGGTAGGAAACTAAAGCCCCAGAGAAGAGACTTGCCCAAGGTGACCGTGACACTCTGATGTGTGAACTCTCCTCTCACTTGGCATCTGGCTTGTATATTAGTGTTCACACTCTCAGGCATCCCCCAGTCACCTTGGCAGGCCTGCAGGCCCAGCTGCCCAGACCTGGCTGCACATGTGAAAGTAAGCCAGTGGGCATTACTTTCACAAGGAAGGAGTGGCCAATTCCACCTGTTCCCCTAGCTCAGCCCCCTAACATGCAAGCACATGCATACACATACATGCCTATCTAATGCGGGATATTTTCAGTGCCGCTTTACCAGCCAGAGACCTTCATGACTGGTGATGCCTCTGCTCACTCAAACCACCAGGCTGTGCCTGGCTTGCACTCCAGCACACATCCCATGGCCACAAGGACAGCGCACTCAACCCATGGCAGAGTGGGTGTGTGAGCAAGCAAGTGCAGGGTCCAGCTGGCTGCTCCAAGTGCCAGCACAGGAGCAGGTTTTGTGCGGGGCTTGCTTTTGGACCAGGCATGTCATGAGCGACTACTGTGGTGGACTCTGGCATCCAGGTGAGGGGAATGCGGTGGCACCCAAACAGGGATGCCCACAACCCTGAAGCCCCAGGCAGGTGTTAGAGCACGCTAACAGCTCCTTTAGTCCACTGCCCTGCTCCAGTCTGTGGATCCAGGGCTGGCCTGGTCCTGGCACTGCTTCCTGCTGCATGGGGATGGCTGCCCTCCACTGATGAAGAATGGGAGGGTTACACTGTTACAGCCTTCTACATACCCACCTTCAGTGGGTCCCAAGTTCTTGTCCCATGTCCAAGAAGAATGAGATTACACTGACAGTTGAAGGGTGAGAAGGGCAGAGAAGAGTTTTATTAAGTGACAAAATAGCTCTCAGCAGAGAGGAGATGTGAGGTTGGTCCCCCATCTGAAGTTGGATGGTCTCTCTCCCTCAGTGTGGCTGAGTCCAGGGCTTTTATGGGCTCAGAATGGAGCACTGCATGCTGATTGGTTTATGAGTATGCAAAAAAGGCTAAAACAAAGGCACCACTCAAAGGTGGTCATGACAGTGTAAAAAACCAATTAGGGAAGGGTAGGTATATGTAAAAAAGGTGAAGAGTGGGGATCAATCAGAGGAAAGCACGTCAAATGGGAAGAGAGGTTCTCAATCCAGTCCGTGGATTTACCTGGGACTTGTAACTTGGCTTTCAGGCTTTAAACTGTCTTTGATTTGAAAGTCAGTTTTTCATTAGGGACCTTCCCCTGTCTGCCTAGGGATTTGTCTGCCTCCTGCCATTATCATATCCACTCATACACTCACACGGGTACATAAGCACACATGCACAAATGCACATGCATGTGCTTACATATATACACCCATGCACTCACATAGGCATAACACACATGAACACATACATATACATGCACACACATATGCATACACACTTATTTACTCACTCATGTATACACATGTGTACATGCACATTCATGTGCATACACAGCCACATCCATGCACTTACATAATCATAACACACACGTACACATACATGCACACATGTATATACAGGCACACATACTTATGCATACACACCTGTGAACTCATACACTCACACAGGTGCATGCATATACAAGCATGCATGCACATACACATGCATACACATACGCACCCATGCACTCACACTCAGGTGTATACACACACATGCACACACACGGACACATGCGTATACATGCGCATGCCTATGCATGCATACCTATGCACTCACACATGCACACACACATACATACACACTCATGCACTCATACACTCACACAGGTACATACATACACATGCACTCATACACTCACACAGCTACATACACACAGACATACACACACACAACCATACACTCACACACTCACATAGGTGTATATGCACACAGGCATACACATGTACATGCATACATACACATGTACTCACATGTGCACACACACAGGTGCATACACATATGTACATGCATGCACATACACCTAGCTCAAGGACCACTCTTGGTTAGGATCCCTTCACGTTCCTTCCCAATGTCCCTGTAATCTCTCTGCCCTGTAGTCTCTCTCACCAGACTGGCAGGCCTCAGTGACTCCAGGTCTGGCAATGTACACTTGTTCTCAGAGCATCTTTTATTTCCAACAAAGAGAAGGGAGCTGAGTGTAGGCTCAAATGGCCTACATTTGAGAAGACAGGTAAAGTGGGGAGACAGATGGGACATGTTTGAGGGTTGTGGGAGGAGGGCCTATGCCTACCCATTGCCACCTTCTGAGCCCAAGAGTGCTGAGGAAGGTTGGGGAGATCAGGTGGCTGGGCCTTGTCATTGCTCTGCTCCACTCACTCCTGGATCCTGAAGTGACCTCTCACTGTGCTGCTTGGCAGACTGTGACACTGAGGAGAGGCATTATGGAGCATTTGGGCATGCCTCTGGCTTAGCTGTGGAGAGGGCCCCCAAGCCTCAAGTCCCTGTACTGTGATCAGCCCCATGAGCCAATTCCTCAGTTGAAGAGAAATGTTTTATTTCATTTATTCAATCAGCAAGGATCTATTGAGTATCTCCTGTATAATAGGCCCTAGAGAAGATCCATAAAATGAACAAGCCAGAGTCTACACTCAAGCCAAACTCAGCAAAGTATGCTCTGCAGGGCATGGAGCACAGAAGAGGGATTAACCAAGGGGTCAGGCTGTGCATTGACCTGTGCATGTGAGAGAGAAGGATCCAGCAGAGAAGCACAGAGGCAGAAGTAGAGAAGTTGAGAAAGGAAGGGCTGGAACCTATGTGCAAGCTGAAAATGTGAGCGCCACCCCACCCCTGGCCCCCACCAGTATTGCTAAGCATTTTCTAGCAGTTAGCTAAGTTGGTATGGCTTTCCAGTGAATGCTTTCCATGAATTGACTGTTTTAACACTAGAGTCCTATGAGGCAGGTGCTCTTATTCACCCCATTTTTAAAAATACAGGGCCTCACTATGTTGCCCAGGCTAGAGCTATGCAATGGCTGTTCACAGGTGTGATCATGGGGTACTGCAGCCTCCAGCTCTTGGGCTCAAGCAATCCTACTGCCTCAGCTTCCCTAGTAGCTAGGACCACAGGCTTGCGCCACTATGCCCAGCTTATTCACCCCATTTTATAGATGAGACTGAAGCACAGGCTATAAAAAATTGCTCAAGGTTTTACCATCACTGAACAATAGGACCAGGTAGAGTCCTTACCCCCTACTACTCTAATATGGTACCTCTCATTTTATCCATAGTTTCACTTATTACCTGATTCAATATTTAGACCACACTGTGAGGTCCTATGTGGAAACCAAAGTATGAAGAATGACCAAAGTACAAAGAAATGTCCAACCCATGGTGTCACAGCTTGTAGAATCACACTCTGACCTACACCCAGATCTCCTAACCGTTAATACACTGCTATAGGCTCCCAAGGCACAGACCGGGGTGCCTTGGGTACCTGTGCCAGGGCACAGGCTGAGATGTCAGATGCCTTATAAGAGTGAATGTGGGTGGAAAACCTTTGGAGGTTCCTGAATAAGTTAAACATAGAATTACCATATGACCCAGCATTTCCACTCCTAGGTCTATACCCCAAAGATTTGAAAATAGGTATTCAAAGAAAAACTTGTACAGGAATGCTCATATCAGCACTATTCACAATAGCCAAAAGGTGGAAATAACCCAAATCTCCATCAACAGATGAGTGAATAAACAAAATATAAGGTATCCATACAGTGGAATATTATTCAGCCATAAAAATGGATGGAATTCTGATACCTGCTACAACATGGATGAACCTCGAAAACATGCTAAGTGAAAGAAGCTGGATACAAAAGGCGTATGATTCCACTCATATGAAATACCCAAAATGAGCAAATCTACTGAGATATTAGGTTGGTGCAAAAGTAATTGCAGTTTTTGACATTAAAAGTAATGGCAAAACTGCAATTACTTTTGCACCAACCTAATGGAACGCTGACTGGTGGTTGCCAGGAGGTGGAAAGGGAGAAATGGGGAGTTACTGCTAATGATTATGGAATTTCCATTTGAATCATCAAAAAGTTCTGGACCTTGATAGTGGTGATGGTTGCGCAACACTGTGAAAGCACTTAATGCCAGTGAATTTTATACTTTAAAATGGTTAAAATGGCAAATGTTGTGTGTATTTTATGGCAATTTAAAAAAGATGGGAGTGAGGGAGTCCTTGGGACTCACCAAGAACTTCTTTCTGCAAAAGAGAGAGTCACAGTACACAGTGGAGGAGCAGTGGGGCCAGTACCCCCCATTCTCCTAAAAGGGAGGTAAGATTCTAGTAATATCTTTAAATTTTTCTGAGTGCTTCAAAGAAAATCTTACAAATCAATCACTGCTAGTTCCCATATCCTTTCATCACAAATGACATAACTATTACCAGTTTGTCCGACATGATGCTGTTTTGGCTTTATGCCCCCAGCCTGGAGGTTCCCAAACCCCATGATGTATCACAATCACCCAGGGAGTTTGTAAAATGACATTCCTGGGACTCAGTCCCAGCGACTTGGGTTCACTGGTCTCTAGAACTTGGCTTCGGGTCCCAGAGACTTGGGTTCCAAGGTTGGAAATCTATATTTTATAAAGCTTCCTGGGAATTGTGATGCAGCCTGTCTTCAGACAGGTCTTTTGGGAACCACTATCCTGGCCCATTGAAGCATGGAAGGCTGTGCATAAGATAGCCCCTGGTGGGTAGATGTGTCCTGCAGATTTCTGTCCTGTGCCCTCCCCCAAACCCTCCCCAGAGGAGATTTGGACCAGGGCTGATGCCTTCTCTCCCCATTCCCTGCATACTCGGTTCGTCATTCTATCATCTCTCTGGCTCATAGAGGGTCTCACTGTTGTCAAGATCTCTTATGAGGGTTCTCACTCCAAACATAGTGTCCCTCAAACCAGAGCCCTGGGAACGGTCTTCAGACCCCACCAAAGCCTGTCTGGGCCAGGCAGCCTTGGTTGGATGTCATCCAACTGCACCACCCCCAGCTTTGCCCGATCAGGCCAGAGATCTTCACAGCACATTCTGCACTTTGTGATTGTGTACTTTAAAAATATATATTCCATAAACAATATGTAAGTATTATTAAAAAGCAGAAAACAAGCTGGGTGCGGTGGCTCACACCTGTAATCTCAGCACTTTGGGAGGCTGAAGCAGGTGGATCACCTGAGGTTGGAAGTTCAAGACCAGCCTGACAAACATGGAGAAACCCCATCTCTACTAAAAATACAAAATTAGCCGGGCATGGTGGTGCATGCCTGTAGTCCCAGCTACTCAGGAGGCTAAGGCGGGAGGATTGCTTGAACCTGGGAGGCAGAGGTTGCAGTGAGCCAAGATCACACCATTGCACTCCAGCCTGGGCAACAAGAGTGAAACTCCGTCTCAAAGAAAAAAAAGTAGAAAATATAAACAGACCGAAGGGGCTATCTGAAGGACCTGTAATTAATCAACCAAATCAACCAAAATTCTTCTATTACCCTATTCTGAGATAATCATTGTTTTGGGTTTTGTTGTTTTTTGTTTGTTTATTTGTTTTTTGAGACACAGTCTCAATCTGTTGCCCAGGCTGGAGTTCAGTGGCATGATCACAGCTCACTACAGCCTCACCTTGGCTCAATTGATTCTTCTGCCTCAGCCCCCCAAGTAGCTGGGACTACAGGTGAAACCACCACACTCAGCTAATTAAAAAAATAATTTTTTAGAGACAGGGTCTTGCTATGTTGCCCAGGCTGGCCTCATATTCCTGGCCTCAAGTGATCCTCCCTCCTCTTTGAGATACTGCCTTCCAAAGTGCTGGGATTATAGGCATGAGCCACTGACCCTAGCCGACCACTGTTAATATTTTATGCAGAATAACTTTCTAGACTTTGCATATGTGTGTGTATATTATTTGTTTGTTCAACAAATATTTAATCAGTGCCTACTTTGAGTCAGGCACTATACTGAGATCCAGGCATACTGGAGTAAATGATATAGACAAAAATCCCTGCCCTCAGGGAGCTTGCAGTCTATGTATTCATATAACTTTTTTTTTTTTTTTAAAAGAATCGTATGGTGCTTTTAAGTAATCTTTTCCCTGTAAAAGTATATTGAGAAAGTCTTTCCATATCAACAAATGTAGAACTACATCATCATTTTAATAATTGTATGATATTCCATTGGATATATTTTTCCTAGTCTATTTAACCAATTGTTTGCATTAAGAGGTTTGTTCTAAGTTTCCACTGTTATAAACAACTTTGAAATGATCCTGGGGATCTAGGGATCTTTGGTGCCTTTTTAATATTACCTTAGGATAAGTTTGTAAAAATAGGATTTGGAAAAAGAAGCCTGTGCTGCTTTTGCTGTTTTCATGATAGTTCTTTTTCTTTAAATGATTTTTAATTTTGAAATAATTACAGACTCATAGGAAGTTGAGTTGCAAAAATAGTGCAGAGAGGTCCTGTGTACATTTTATCCAGTTTTCTCTAATGGTGGCTTTTTTTTTTTGAGATGGAGTCTTGCTCTGTCACCAGATTGGAGTGCAGCGGTGCAATCTTGGCTCACTGCAACCTCTGTCTCCTGGGTTCAAGTGATTCTCCTGCCTCAGCCTCCCGAGTGGCTGAGACTGCAGGCACATGCTACCACACCCAGCTAATTATGGTATTTTTAGTACAGACAACGTTTCACTGTGTTGTCCAGGATGGTCTCCATCTCTTGACCTTGTGATTCACCACCTTGGCGTCCCAAAGTGCTGGGATTATAGGCGTGAGCCAACATGCCCGGCCTAATGGTGCCATTTTATGTAACTATAGTACATAGTTACATATCCCTACTGTATATACTGATATAGTACATATCCCTACTGTACTAGGCATATAGGCCCCTGTCATTTTATCACGTGTAGATTAACCAGAATCAAGATACAGAACTATTCCATCACCTAAAAGATCTTCTTACTGCTCCTCCTTTGTAGTTATACTCTTCTCATCCCCCAATCATCCCTGACTATTGGCAACCACGGTTTGTCTTCTGTCTCTATAATTACACATTATATGACCTTTTGAGATTGGGTTTTAAAACTCGCATATTGCCCTTAATGTTTATCCAAGTTCTGTGTAACAACAGTCTGTTCCTTTTAATCACTGCATAGTATTCCCTGCTATGGATGTACAATCCGTTTAATCACCTGTTGTGGGCCAGTTGTTGGCTTTTACAAACAAGGCTGCTGTGAACATTCAAGTACAGATTATGTGTGCAAAATTTGTATGTGTTTGAGATAAATGCCCAGGAGTATTACTGTCAGGTCTTATGCTAACTGTATGTTTAGTTATTTTTAAAGAAACTGCGAAACTATTAATCTTTTTCAGTGTACATATATCATTTTACATTCCCACTGGCAATGTACAAGAGATGCAATTTCTCTGCATTCTTTCCAGCATTTGGTATTGTCAGTATTTTTAATTTTAGCTGTTTTGATAGCTGTGTAGTGATATTTTATTGTAGTTTTAATTTGTATTTCCCTAATGGCTAATGACATTGAACATCTTTTTACGTGCTTATTTGCCATCTGTATATCCTCTTCAGGGAAGTGTTCATTCATGTCTTTAGCCTATTTTCTAATTAGATTGTTTATTGTTTTGGGTGTTTGTTTTGACTGCTGTGTTTTGAGAGTTCTTTGTATGTTCTAGATATGAGTCCTTTGTCAGATTTGTTGTTTGCAGATATCTTCCCCTAGTCCATAGCTTGCCTCTTCATTCTCTTAACAGGGTCTTGTGCAAAGCAGTTTTTAATTTTGATGAAATTCAATTTTGTGGATTTTTTTTTCTTTTATGGATTGTGCTTTTGATATCACACCTAAAGACTCTTCACTGGGCCCTAGGTCCTGAAAATCTCCTGTGTTATCTCTGGATGTTTTATAATTTTGCATTTTATGTTTAAATCTATTACCTCTTTTGCCTTAAATTTTGTATAAAGTAGAAGGTTTGCATTGAGGTCCATTGTTTTCCTTACGGATAGCTAATATTTCTAGCACCACTTGTTTAAAAAAAAAAAAAGCCTATCCTTCCTTCATTGAATTGCTTTTGTGCCTTTGTCCAAACTCGGATGACTGTAGCTATGTTGAACTATTTCTGGGTCCACTATTTTGTTCCAGTGACCTATGTACCTGTCCTTCTGCCAATACCACACACTCTTGATTACTGTAACTGTCTCGTGTCTTAACATCAAGTAAAGTGATGCTTCTCACCTTATTTTTCTTTTTTCAGAATTGTTTGAGTGTTCTAGTTCCTTTGGCACGCGCTTTTTAAAGGCTTGCGATAACGTATTACCAAACTGCTCCTGAAAGGTGGTACTAATTTAAACTTCCGCTGGCAGTGTAGGGGGTGCTTGTTTCCATACACCCACACCAACCCTGGCTGTTATCATTTTAAAAAATCTTTGCCTATCTGATAACTGAAAAATTATTCACATCCTTATTTTAAATTGCATTTCTTTGGTTGCCTTTGAACCTAAGCAGACAGCCAGTGCCCCCAGATCCGAGTAGAAGAGTTTGGTACCTTGTGATATCAAGCTTCACAGTTGAGGTTTCAGAAATGTCCAACAGAGTGAGCAGGCAGGCTTATGTGGCGACCCCTGCTGACTCCTTTTTTCCCTCTGAAGACATTGCACCCTCTCTTCCTTGCTTATTGTCACGCATCTCAGCTTCTGGAGACTAAGTCGTCTGTCCAGGAAGCCACACGTACCACAGGCAGGCATCGCTCTGCAGAAAAGCCCAAACGTACTTTCAAATTGCACTCAAAAGCTGACCACTTCTCACCTCCATTGCCACTACCTTGGCTCACTTGCTGCTATCTCTAGCATGCAAATACTATTGTTGTGATAGCCTCCAACAGCGTGGCAGTCCGATCCTTGTCTCCAGTGCTCTTGTCTCAAAGGGCAGTGGAGTCTCTTCACCACCCAGAAGCCAGAGGGTTGCCTCTAAAACACAAGTCAGGGGTCCTCCTCTGCTCAAAATCCTCCCTTCTCACCCAGAGTAAAAGCCAAAGGTCCTGGGTGGCCGGCAAGGTCCTGCATGACCCTGATGGCCAGGTCCCACCCTCCTTGTTGGGTCACCCTGCAGCAGCCGCTGGTGTCCTTGCCATTCCTCAGACCCACCCAGAATGCCACATGCTCTTCCTCTCTTGCTGTTTCCTTCTGTCTGGAAGACAGTTCTCTCTGCCTGGAATGTCTTCCTCAGCTATCCGCAGAGCTCACTCACTTCCTCACCTTCTCCCTAGTCTCCATCGGCACTTACCTCCAGCACTCCCTTTGCTGCCTTCTCATACCCCACCACCCGCTGACCCACAGCAGATATTGCGCTTGCTTATTGGTTCCCTGGTTGTCTTTCCTCCCAGAGGACAGAGATTTTGTTCATTCATTCACCTCCTGCTGTATGCCTAATGTCTAATATACTGCCTGGCACATGGTGCCTGCTCAATAAATACCTGAATGAATGAAAATGAATGGTCACCTAGTAAACAGCCCCTTATTATAAACACTTCCATGGTTTCCAATTTTAATTTATTTCTGAGACAGAGTTTCTCTCCTGTCGCCCAGGCTGGAGTGCAATGGCGTGATCTCGGCTCACTGCAACCTCTGCCTCCCAAGTTCAAGCGATTCCCCTGCCTCAGCCTTCCAAGTAGCTGGGATTACAGGCACACGCCACCACACCCGGATAATTTTTGTATTTTTAGTAGATGTAGGATTTCACCATGTTGGCCAGGCTGGTCTCGAACTCCTGACCTCAAGTGATCCTCCTACCTTGGCCTCCTAAAGTCCAAAGTGCTGGGATTACAGGCATGAGCCACCGTGCCCGGCCCATTGCTTCCAATTTTTAAAACAAACAATGCTGACATGAATATCCTTGAAGTGAATTACTCATACACAATCATGATTATTTCCTTAGGATTAATTTCTAAGATTGAATTGCTAGGTCAAGGGGAGGCACATTAAAAAAAAAAAAAAAAACCACTTTTGACAGGTATTTCTCCAGAAAGGCAGTATCAATTTCCATACTTACCAGAAATGTGTGACTGTGTCCTTTCCTCCACACTCCCACCAATGCTGGGTCTTGTCATTTTTAGAAAGTCTTTGCCAAGTTACCTGCCACTGTTCTCACGTGAGTTTCTACAGAAGGAGCTTTGTGTGACTTGATAGAATACAACTGCTTTGCAGCAACTCAGAGAGTCTTTCTGTGGTTGTAACCACGCTCAATGAAACCCAAAGGCAGTGCCCAGTGATGTAGCCAGTGGAGCAGCAGCCAGGCTAGTCGCCAGACCCAGATGTGGATCTTTCCCTGAGCCTAACACTTTGTAAAGGGAGCACTTAGATTGTCCAGCGGAGAGAAGGGACACCAAATTATTTAGAACACTTTCCTGAATTGTTACTTTTCCTAGCCAAGCTTTGACTAGAACCCAGACAGCTGAGAGTTCAAGGTTTTGCTGTCTTCTAAGGCCTACCCTAAACCAAGGATTCTCAAACTGAGAGTGCCTGAGAACCACCTGGAGGACTTGGGCTTGTTAAAATACAGACTGATGGTTCTGTCAGTCTGGGACAGGCCCAGGGATTTGCATTTTTAGCAAGTTCCCAGATGACGCTGATGCTCCGGGTTCGGCAACCGTACTTTGAGAACTGCTGGCCTGGAGTGTTGGATGTGTTTTGTCTGCCTCCCACTGGGTCTTTCCCCCAGCCCCGCTAGGCTGGGTTAGGCACCAGCCTCTGTGCCCCATGGGATCTCCATCGCCGCGCTGACCACGTTGTAGTCAGAGCTGCAGTCTTCCCCGGTCTTTTTCCCCTATTTGGAGGCGGACCCAGGTCTAGGCCCCCGATTCATCTCAGTCCACCCAGAGCCTGCTGAGCTGCTTGGCACAGAGGCCTTCAATGAGGGCTCCCCAGAAGGGTGAGGAGCTATTGTGGAGCCTTCACGGGTGATTGCCACAGACTCCATGTGTGCTGACCAGGGAGGTGCAATGCAGAGGTCACCCTGCGGTTTTGAAAGTCATTCATCCGGGATTCATTCTCACTTCCTCTGACACTTGGATTCTGATGTCATCAAGAAGATTTTCAGAAATCAAACAGAAAGGCAGTCCAGTGGACTTGTTTTACAGTGAGGAACCAGAGGAGAGGGACTAACTCAAAGTCACACCCCTGAGTGATGACACAGGTAAGACTTGAAACCATCACCTCCCCAGCAGCCTTCTATAAAGAAGGTGGAGCAAGAAGACAAATGTGATACGGACACAGGATCATACTGGAGAACAGGCCTGGACCTTCCACCATCACAGGCCTGGACCCTCCACCATCACAGGCCTGGACCCTCCACCATCACAGGCCTGGACCCTCCACCATAACAGGCTTTGGACAACTCCCTCTCTTTGGGCCCCCACTTGCCCACCGGTAGCCTGAGTATGATACCATCTGTGATGCTTTTGTGTGGATTCAATTTGGTCACTTGTGCAAATGGGCCTCGTGCTGTGCCTACGGGAAGCATTAGACACTCTCCTATCTCGCCATGACTTCTGCTGGGTTTTTCATGGTCCCTTGCCCACCACTAAGTGCTGTTGTCCCAAAGGGCAGTAGCGTCTCTGGTCACACTTTGGCTGGGTGAGTCTCAAGCTCCAAGAGAAGGACAGGGGAGAGATTGAAGAACGCACACCTGAAGGTGCAGGTGGGGCCTCATGTGATGTCAACCCCGCTCATTTCGTGAACTTCCCTTCCCTCCTCACCACATCCTCCTGGGGTTTTCGGTGTCAGAGCTCAAGGGGAAGGTGCAGGCAGAAGTTAAATATAGAAAGGCACCTACTCATGGTGAAATGCGTGGGCTGAGCCCTGGGTGAGGGGGCGTAAGCACCTGCTAAATTTAGCAGGCTGACTTCCTCTCCTCTTCCCTTGCATGGCATTATGCAAAAAAAAATGCTTGTCAGTTTCCCTCAGGGGATGAATTCAAAGGGTGAAGAGGAGAAGTTGGAAATAAAGCCTACCAGTTAATCATGACCCCTGGCCCCTGGATGGTCCCATCTGCTGTCACCTTTTATCCTCAGAGCAGTTCTATGGGCTGGACAGGGAGGGTGTTGCTGATCTTGCTTTACAACTGAAGATGCTGAGCCCCAGAGAAGCCAGGGACTTGCCCAGTCATCGCATGATAGAGCCTAGACATGAACCTCAAGTTTCACACGGATGCCCATGTCCATTCTTAAGAACCTAGTCCAAGGGTGCACTGGGGGCTGGGTGCGGTGTGGTGGTTCACACCTGTAATCCCAGCACTTTGGGAGGCCGAGATGGGTGGATCACTTGAGGTCAGGAGTTCGAGACCAGCCTGACCAACATGGTGAAACCCCATCTCTACTAAAAATACAAAATTAGCCAGGCGTGGTGGCGCACACCTGTAATCCCAGCTACTTGGGAGGCTGAGGCAGGAGAATCACTTGAACCCAGGAGACGGAGGTTGCAGTGAGCCGAGATCGTGCCACTGCACTCCAGCCTGGGCGATGGAGTGAGACTCGTCTCCAAAAAAAAAAAAAGAGTATACTGGGCTTGGTAGCTCAGTAGGTAATAAAGAGTGCCCAATCTACAGAGGTTTTCAAGGGTCTTGAGTGGTTTGGTAACTGCAGGTGGGAAGCCCACAAGCTAATGAATATGAGTGGCAATGAACCAAGGCCTGGCTACTCAGCCCAGCAGCAATGGCCTTGCCTTGGAACCTGGAAATGCCAAGGCCCAGTCCCAGCCTAGACCTGCTGGATCCGATTCTGCCTTGGAACAAGGTTCCCAGATGATCCATGCACACACTGGGGCTTAGGAAGCCTTGGATTAATGCTTTGAGTGGACTCACTTAGAGAATCAACTAATGGATTTTTGGACTCCAGTCATTCATTCCTTCACTCCCTCGTTTATTCAACTGCTGTTTGTTGATGAATTCCATGTTAGTGGGCTCATGTTAGAAGTTGTGATAGAAAATAGCTGCTAACACTTACAAGTGCTTGCTGTGGATCTGGCGAGGTGTTGTAGGTATATTAATTTGTTCAATCATCACAGAGACCCTATGGGGTAGGTGTGTGCAGTTTGTAGAAGAGGAAGCAGGCTAGAGAGTTTAGGCAACTTGCTTAAGGTCATGGCGCTTAATGAGTGGTAGAGCCAAAATTCCACCCAGGTTCTGGCTCTTAACCAGGAGGCTCCACCGCCTCTAAAGATTACAGAACCAGAGCAGCTTGGTGCTGCTCAGGGCTCAGACCTCAAAAGACAGAAAGGATCCAGGTGATCATCTGGGCCAGGGTTTGGTTTCAATTTTGGCTTTAGGCTACAGAGCCATTTGCTCACGTAACATTTCATGCAGATTCTGTGAGAGCTAGAGCTGCTGCGGTTGGGCAGAGGTGACCCCCACATACATTCCACCCCAAAGGCCACCACTCTCCCCTGTGCCCCCGGAGCTCCATAGAGCACATACTGAAGCCGCTCACAAGTCCAACTTCTTTGTTTTGCAGATTGGAAGAACAGAGGCTAGAAAGGCAAGATGTCTTATCCAAGATCACATAGCTAATGAAGACCAAATTAGTTAGGGCTGTATGAGCCCCAGATGAACTCTGTTCCGTGGGGTGGGGGGATGGGGGGATTTCATGCCAGAGAGCACATGGCTGATCTATGTAACACTTCACAGGGAAAACCCTTTGTCATAGCATTTCTAAATTTTCTTAAGAATGAAGGAACCCCAGTGAAACCATGTTGACAGCTTAACAGCTACAGGCCCTCTCTCTAGAATTATTCTCATTCTCTCTGTGTCTTTCTCTCTCTCTCTCTATCACACACACACACATACACACACACACACACATTTTTTTCTAAGATTTCGGAGAGTCCAGAGAGCCTTTGAATCCTGGAAGAAACCCTCAGGTCAGGAATCATATGCATTTTTTGCCTTTGCTGAAACCCACCCAGGGGAAGTGAGAGGGGCTTAGGGGTGAATGGTCATGGATGCCAGAGGGGGACCCATCCCTACCAGGAGTGCCAAGTGTGAAGTCACAAATTTCAAACAAACCTCTTTTTACATCCATCACACCTTTTTACGCCTTTATACCTTCCAGTGGGTGGCCTTCGCTGTCTGCAGCCTGTTGGAGGGTTGGAAGGAATCCCTGGCATGGCTAAAAATAGAGACCCCTTGTTCTGTCTCTCACCAGGGTGGACAAGAGAGGGACAAGTGTGTACTGACTGGGGGCAGATCATCTTTGTGTGGGCAGCAAGCAGCCCTCATTTATGGCGCCTGTCTCAGATGCTTGTGGAAAGCACACCACACTCTGAGCCCAGCTGAGTGGTGGTCCTCCTTTGTGCACTGCTCCCCTGAGAGTCCTCGCAGCCAGTGAGATGGAAAGTGGGTGTCCCCATTTTACAGACAAGGAAACTCAAGCCTCAAAGAGGCCAAATAAGCAGCCCGAAGGACCCCACTGGTGGGCGGCAGGGGGCCTGTGGCATTCTGACCAATATCTGTGGCTTAGAAGAAGGCTGCTCAGTTCAAACTCCAACAATTCAGCAAGCCAGCTGGGTGACCTCTCTGAGCCTCCTGTCTCCATCATACAAAGGTGACTGTGGTAGTATCAACGCCATAGATCTAGCATGAAGATTAGCATAACCTAAGCACTTAGCATAGTACCTGGCAGGTGACAAGTGCTCAGTAAATGTTAACCGCCCTTATTGTTGCCGTGATGGTGATGACAATGATGATGATGTTACTCTAAAGTCTCTATTCACAGTGCTACCCCCTGATTGCTTTGTGCAGGTGAGTGGACCACAGTTTCCCATTCAGTAGTTGGGAGTAGAAGGAGGTGGGGCAGAGATGGGGAAATGACCTCTCCATGGTCATGAATAAAACAAAGATATGTGTGGCTTTGGTTCCATAAAATTAGGGTTTCTGGTCACCTGCCTAGCCCCTGACTTCTTCATTTACTCTCCCTGAAGCTGAGGGAAAGTAATGAGGATGGACAAGAGAGGGACAAGTTCCTCACCCAGAGGAACCTACAGCCAGCATTCCAGGGTTGTAGCACCAATCCAGCTTGTGGAAAGGCCCTGCGTGACTTCCGACGGGCTTCCCACCTTGCATTTGTGACCAGTCTCACCTTTCATTTGTTAGGTGCTTAGTCCATGCCAGGCACTCAGGACTGAAAGACAAATAATGCTTATATAGGAACCATGTGCCTCCCCTGGCCTTAACTCAAGAATGGGGGATCCTTCTATTGCTGTCTGGTTCCTGTTCTCTGGATTCTCTGGATCATCTGTACTGGTGGCATTCTTCCATCTGATTACTGCCTTAAGACCAGCAAATGCTTCCGAGTGGAATCACTGGGTCAAAGGGAATGGTATCTTTTTGAGCCTTTTGATCCATGTTCTTATTGACCCCAGAAAGACACTATTTTAAAGATGCTCATTGCAACATTGTTTACTGTAAAACCAGCAATAGTCTATCAGTAAAGTTGATTTACATAAAATGGGAGCCATCTACACAACACAATACTAGGCAGCTATTAAAGATGGTGACATACGTGTACATTCAATGACTTGAAAGATACAGATAATATATCAATAAGAGAAAAAAGTAGTATAGCTGGTAGATGTGAAAAATAAAATCAAACTGCATATGTGTCTAGAAAAAGGTCTACCAGAAAGGACACTCACATGTGAATGGTGGTGATCTCTAGGATAGGATTATAAATCATTTTTATTTTCTTTTTATATTTTCTGAAATTTTCACAGTATGTACCATTTTTATAATCAGAAAAAAAATGGATTCCCTCCCCTTTCTTTATCCCCTGCCAGAAATGCAGGTGGGAGTCACAGTAGCCTTGGAGGTGCCAGACTGGGTCCTGGGTGACTGGCACTGCCATGGGTGCACGGTAAGAGCTGGCAGGATCAGTCGGGAGCTGGGGATGCCCTGCAGCACTCCTCTCTAGATCCAGACCAGCCCCAACATGTTCTCAGGATAAAATGCCTGTGCTGGCCCAGCGTACCACCCCCCACCCCTGCTGCCCTTCTTCCTAGCCCTGAAGTCTGCCTATTGGCACTTAGCTTCTTACCCTCTCCCCGCCTCCCTCCTGCAGCAGGTGTTTGGCCTTTAAATCTGACAGGCCTGCATTCCTATCTGGCTGCTGGCTCTCACAGGTGGGAATCCTCAGTTTCCTCATCTGCACAATGGGAGTCATAGTGCTCACTTTGTAGGACCGAGGGTTGATTTCGCATCTTGCACTTAGCACGCTCCCTGACCCATGGATCCTCAAGCTGGGGATGATGCTGTTACATCAGGTCACATGCTGGCCCTCCTGACTTGCTCATTCCCTGCTCTGTGCATCTGTGAGGGAAGCAGGGCATTTATACCCTGCACCCAGCAGCCATTACCTGAGGGCTGGCCCACGGCTGAGATAGTGGGGTCCATTAATTCCCAAGCACTTCCAGTCCTCTGTGCCTGCAAAAGTGAGGCCAGGAGGTCAGGCTAGAGTGCAAGGAAATGACAAGAGACAGGGGAAGGTGCCAAGCTCCAATAGTGTCTGCTGCAGACCTGGGCAGGTTGGCTTAGCTAAGTGCCATTGCCCCATGCCACGTGTCTCCCCACACCAGACCACTCATAGGTTACAGCGGTCTAGAAACAAATGCCTTGAGTCAGGAGCCACCAAAGCTCAATCCGGACCTGCCATCCCCATGCATAGCTTTCCTGAACAGAAGCTCTTGGGCCCCATGCTCATGGGCATAAATAAATAACATTTAAGTGCCTTAGACTCTTCTTATTGGAAGGAATGTGACGGGGAAGTTGAAATGGGGAGGGGAGCAAGTCCCCACTGCCCTTTCTTCCTGCGCCAAGCAAAGGAGGAGAGAGGACTTCACAGCCTTTCCCATTTCCCCAGCAAACATGTCACCTTGTGAAGCCCTTGATTTCTAATCTGAAGCAAACAGGGTTGATGGAAAGTTGTCATGATAGGTAAACAGATAATAAATGCGGGGTGATTAGTAGAGACCCAGGCATTTCGTACCCATTATTACTGAAGATTTTTTTTTATTTAAATACAATTAGTGGTTTATAATCCATGGCTCATTTTACTGCATTAACCACAGAGGGAAACCATGGGGGCAGCAGGCAGTCCATCAAATGATTGCTTCAGAGTGGAACAGAAGAGTGATGGAGGCACTGCCGATGAATGATTAGGGCCAGAAGCGCCCCAGAATCATCTTGGCGGGGGGCTGGCTGCTGGTGCTTTGTGACTTAGCCATTCACTCATTGACCATTCCTTCATTTATTCATTCAGCAGATACTGATTGAGGGTTCTTGATGCCAAGCATCATGGTAGGGACCAGATCTCCTAGGAGCCACTGACAGGCCCTGAAGCCTCGGCATGGAGGCCTGTGAAACAGCCGCCTCTGCTTTCTCAGGGGATGTGTTATATTCCCTCAGGTGGAAAGAGGAGAGCCTCTGGCCAGAACATTCCTCCCATATTCCCACCCCCACAAACCTGCTCCACTTCAGGCTTTTATCATCCACGTCATCCTGTCCTTCACTGGGGTCCTCAGAGACATCAGCTGCCTGGAAAGGGGGCCCAAGAGCCACAGGGACCCCTCCCTCTGTCAAAGAAAGACACGTGGTGTGTCCATAGCAAGTCACAATTAGAATTCCAGGGGTCTCCTCTACCCTGTGCTCTCGACTGTGGATGCCCTTGTCCCCAGGGTCAGAGCAGAATGCTGGAGGCCTAGCGGGTCCACCGTGTAGACCTGGCCCATCTTTCAGGTGAAGAATTGAATACTTGTATATTTTACCACATGGGTAGATACATGCATAGATTGCAAAGCAGAATTTTATACATGCATGGCTTTTAACGATCAAACAGGAGACTAAAGCCCTTTTGGCTTATGGGGATTGCTTTGGGGATGTCCCTGGAGCTCCCTGAGGGACATCTTTCAGCATCGTCCCACCTTAGGGCTGCTTTTTCACCATGTGATCTGTGGGGGCAGTGACCTCCTGTGCTCCACCTGCTCAGTGAGGTGAGAAAGGACATGGCAGACTTAGGTTAGAGAAAGGGGAAATGTCTTGAGTATGGGTTGTGAGAGGGTTAAAGAAAGTCACCATCTCTGAGTCATTTGGGCCCAAAGTCCAGAGAGAAGAAACTGAGGGAAAGGAACCATCTCTCTCCCTTGGTAGTGCTGGGACCCCCAGGTTCTGGCCGGAGCTTGCACCTTCCAGAACCACAATCCTGAGATCCAAGCTCTTCTGAGATCTACACCACTGGCTTCCTGACTTCCACAGCCTCTGTTCACATGGCACCTGATCAGAGACCTTACTTTCCCACCCTTCCCCCTGCCCCCTGCCTTCCACTCCTGTTATCCTCAAACAAGGCTTGGTTTGCTTCTCAGTACTTGGAAGCACCTGGCAGGTTAGATATGTATGTGCTGGAATGTAATATGTTAGATATGTATGCATTGGAATGTAATATGTTAGATATGTATGCATTGAAATGTAATGTTACATATGTATGTGTTGGAATGTAATGTGTTAGATATGTATGTGTTGGAATGTAATATGTTACATATGTATGTGTTGGAATGTAATATGTTAGATATGTATGTGTTGGAATGTAATGTGTTAGATATGTATGTGCTGGAATGTAATATGTTAGATATGTATGCGTTGGAATGTAATATGTTAGATATGTATGTGTTGGAATGTAAGCTCCATGAGAAGGTGAACTGTCTTCTTGTTCACCCCTTGAATAAGCCCACCCTATAAAACCCTGCTTAGCCACAATCTCACTGATCAGTACATCGACTGAGTAGAATTTTCAGAAAAACAAAAGCAAATCAAACAAGAAAATCCAGCTAAATCAAGAACATGAGCTTCCGTTAGACATTTAATACCAAAACATATCTTCTGAGGAGTGTCAGGAACTCAACCCCATTTGACATAATCTCCTAAGTCTCCCATCTGGCCAGCACACCCTGATCAGACTGGCACCTCCCCAAAGACTGGCACCTCCAGCATGAGGGAACTAGTTTGATTCAGCTCTTCTGCTGCATGCAGTAGGCACTTAGCAAAAGTTCAGTGACATAAATTTTAAAAGGCTGGCTGGGCCAGGCGCAGTGGTTCACACCTGTAACCCCAGCACTTTGGGTGGCCGAGGTGGGCAGATCACAAGGTCAGGAGATCGAGACCATCCTGGCTAACACGGTGAAACCCCGTCTCTACTAAAAATACAAAAAATTAGCCAGGCGTGGTGGCAGGCACCTGTAGTCCCACCTACTCGGGAGGTTGAGGCAGGAGAATTGCTTGAACCTGGGAGGCAGAGGTTGCAATGAGTCAAGATCGCACCACTGCTCTCTAGCATGGGCGACAGAGTGAGACTCCATCTCAAAAAAAAAAAAAAAAAAAAGAAAAAGTAAAAGAAAAAAAGAAAAAAAGACTGGCTGGCCTCTGAGCTCAAGTCAGAAGGGAAAGATTCTATGTGTTACCAAGGAGGGGAGGTGATTAAGGATGGAAGAATTTTTGACAAGAGTAGAAATCGAGATTTCTGGTGAATCCTCTTCACAGAATATCCAGGGAGTCCCTCCCTCCCCCATTTCCCTTCCATCTCCCAGTTACTCTGCTTGACCAGGTTTGCCCACATTTACGCAAAGGTGCCTGATGGTAGGCATTCAATGCAACCACTCACGAATCTGCTGAGCCTGCTAAGGACCAAGTCCCCTGTACCCAGGATCAGAGAGGGAAGAGAGGCAGATCCTACCCCCACATTCTAGTCATGGAGAAGAGAGAAGCTTTTATGAGTCAGACAGTATTCACCAGTGAAGGACAAATGATGAGCCCCTGAGCGTCATCTCCAGCGGTCTCAGGCCTTGAAGGAAGGATAGGACAGGACATTCAGAAAGGGGCAGCTGTTCCCCCACCATCTCCTTATCCTGTGGTTTGCAGCTGCGTAGCAAACACTAGTAGTGATTAGATTTGACATGTTTCACCAAACAGCTACTCACTAGTCATTGACTGAACATGTAACATTCATTCATTCATTCATTCATTCACCTAGTGTCTGCCAGATGTCAGGCCCTGTCCTAAGGGCTGGGGATTTGGTAGCACTGAAAGAGACAGACAAGGTCCTTTGCTTTACTTACGAAGCTGACGTGGTGGCCAGCTCACAGTTGGTCTACTTTGTACCAGGCCCTGCTGAGGTCCTTTTCACGGGAATTCTCACTGGGGGTGCAGTTAGTATTTTGAGGGGAAAGTTCTTTGATGTGCAGGCTGTGTGGCATGTTGCAAGATTTAGTGCCTCTGGTTCCTGCCTCGTGCTGTCAGTGGCACCCTCCCCTTACCCCACCTCAGCCTTTGGAACATCCCTAATATCCACTTACAGTTAAAAATGCCCCCTCACGATGTGCTATTGCCCACCATTAGAAAAACAACATGATCTCATGTAATCCTCACAACAGCCCCATGAAATTAGTTCTGGTACTGATCCCCATTTTACAGATGTGAGACAGACACAGCGATTTTCAGCAACTCGTTCCACACCACACGGTTAGAGTGATGGATACGAAACCTAGGGGCCCAGCTTTAGAGGCTGCACTCCTCACTACCCTGTTATACAGCCTCTCAAACCAACACAGACTGCAAATTCTAGACAGTGAGGGGAGCGATGGTGAAAATGGATCAAAGATGATGCACCAGAGGGAGACAAGCTAAAGTGGGAAGTGTGTCCATGTGTGAAGCCTTATGCTGACCCAGTGGGCAGAGTAGACAGAGTACAATCAACTGCAAGCCCCACACAGGCCCTAAATCCCCATTAAAACTATGAGGCAGGCAGTATATACGTGTACACATTAGGGATATGTACCTTAGTGAAAACCTCTGCTCTTATGGGGAATACCCTGTTCATCAAGGAATAATTGTTCCCGGGAAAGATAGACACTAGGAGACTTGCATGTGGAACACAGAAAGGCAATGTCAAGCAAGCCAGATGCTGGGAGGGAGGCAGTGCTCTTCCTCTCCACATCCGACCAATGGAAAAGTAATTATTAGCTGCCTGTGGTGTGTGTCTGAGTCAACCGCAGTGGAGTACACGGAAGCTGTTGAAGCTCTTTTTTGTTCGGAGCCCTTGCTGTGGCTGGCATATGCTGGGGATTCAATCATTGAGTGGATGAGTGGATGAATGAATGGATGGATGGATGGATGGATGGATGGATGGATGGATGGATGGATGGATGGATGGAGTAATGGACAGATGGATGGATAGAAGATTGGACAGACAGATGGAAAAGTAGGAGAAAAGATGAATGGGTGGATGGATGGATGGACAGATGAATGGGTGGATAAGATTTGGTAGCAGCCCCACATGGAACTTCTGGCTGCAGAGGCTGGATATAGTCAGGGTCCAATTCACAATGGTATAGAATTCAGGGCTAAACTACAAGTCAAAATCAATTCTAAACAGCATTATCTTGCCACAAATCGAGTCAGGAATAGGAAAGCATTTCATTTCATTGGACAACCAATGTAAACAAATGTCCTGGCCTTCAGCCCTCAGTCTATCTTAGACAGTTGAAGGGAAAAGCTCAGATTTGCTGAGTACCTACTATGTGTCTGGCATCCTACAGAGAGGATGGCTTCTAGTCTTCAAAACAGCCCTGTGTTTGACAAATCGGGATGGTTAGGCTACTCAGATAGGTGAAGCAATGGACACAAGGTCACACAATCAGTGGTTGAGCCAGAAATGAAAATTCAGGCTGTTCATTTCCAGCGCCCCTTTGCATCCCAAAGCCCCATGGGAAATCAGATGGATAGGGTAGCACTTCTTTAGGCAGCAGATCCAGGTGGCCGCAGCCTCAGCATGACCCATCTGTATCACGGGCTACCTCTCTGTGTAACACAGGGCCTGGCTAGAGACCCCAGGCCAAGGATGGGGGGTGAGGATTAAAGAGTAAGGAACCTGTGATTGTTTCCACTTTGCACCCTGCGAGGGCAGCTTAGTCAGCGGCAGGGCCCATTAGTCACTGAGACAGAGTGGGTGGGAGAGTGGGGACGGGTCAGGACTCTGCAGGAGAGCACCTCGCACTGTGGAAAGACAGCCTGGGACCTGGGCCCTACTAGGAGAATGCAAGGGCGGGGAGCAGGTGGGTTCCTCCACACCTGCCTCCTGGTTCCATTGCTCCTCCAGTGCTAACACATTCTAGCTAAGCGGAGGAGGAAGACAAAGGAGCTAGGAGACCCAGGAGAAGAAAAAGGAAGGAACAGCTTCCCCTCTTTATTTGAAAGCAAATGGATCTGCGTTCCTATCACAGTTCCTCCCTGCTCTAGCTGTGTGATCTGGGGCAAGTCATTTCTCTTCTCTGAGCCTGTTTTGGCCTCATTTTGTTGTTATAGAAATTAGACAAGATACCACATGTGAAAATGCTTCGCCAGGGCTGGCACATGGTAGAAATCCAGAAATCGTTCTCTTCCTGCCCTACCCTCTCTGGGTAAGTCTGATGAGAGGACAGAAAAGCACTAGCCTCTGGCCAGTCACAGGAGACTGAACCCCCACCCCCTGTCAGCTGTCCCTGTTCCTCCCTGCCTTATATAGGCCTGGCTGTCCTCCCCAGCCATGCTTCTGCCCACTGAGGGCAGTGGTTGCCTGGGCCACACATCTGGGGATGAATGGCAGAGCCAGGGCTAGTATCCGTGACTGCAGACTCCTTGTGCAGTGCTCCTGCTCCCGTTTTGCTTGCCTGTCTGCCACAGTGGTGGGCACAGAGTGGGGGCTCCCCACATGTTGGTTGTCAGGATGAGTGAAGGAGGAAGTGTGAGAGCTCCTAGCCAGGGCCTGTGCAGTGGTGGGTGTTTATGAAACGTTTGTAGAATAAATATAAAGGACACATGCCCCAGACCCAGCCTCTCTGTAAATGGCAGTTTTTAACCTTCTTCCCCACTCTTTGCACCCAAAACTGCTGTCATGGGCTTGCCCTGACAGCACTGGAGAGAAAAGCAGGCAGTGCCATTCCAGAACCTTTGGGCTTCCCAATGTCTGTTCCCTCCTCTCCCAATCACACCAGGTTTGCAAGGTGCAGCTGTACTTGTATAGGCAATGGCAGAGAGGCAGAGAAGCCAGGGGTGTCCTGTCCCACCTACGTGAACTCATCCACTCTCTGGCTGCCCAGCCTCCAGCAGGTCTTGCAATAAGCTGCTTTCAGAATGGCCTTGGAGGCTGAGTGGTCATCAGAGAAAAGGGGTGCAGGGCCTTAGGGCCCAGAGCAACGGTGGTGGCCGGGGAGGCCGTGGCCACACCATTGCCAGTGCCCACATCTTCATCCTGTCCACTGGCCAGCAACGTGGATGGGTAGGTTGAGTATGGGGAGAACTGGAGGACTTAGGTTTGAGTCCTGGATCAGCCACTTCTTAGCTGTGTGACTTTAGGCAAGTTACTTCAACTCTCTCATCCCATTTTCTCATCTCTAAAATGGGAATAGACAACTTCTGGGTATGCCATGGTTGTGGGTAGGAAAGGGCTGTTCATGGCCAGGTGCTACGGTGAGAGTGAAAACACTTTGGAAATGCTGAAATACTGTCATGTAGGAATGTCATGGCCACTGTGCCGTTACTAGTGCTCTCTTCTGAAGCACACTGGGGAGGTAGGCCAGACAGTCTGGACTTGAGCCTTTGCCTTAGACAAGTCACATGGTCTCTGAGAGCCTCAGTTTTTCTCATCTGTGAAGTGGGCATGATTACGCTGCCTGTCTTACAGGGTTATCTGCAAGCAGGCAACATGATATGGGGAGTCTGGGGTTGAGACGTGCTTGGTAGATGTTAGGTGGGTGGGTACAGTGGGTGGAGTGGAAGGAGGGCCTAAGGAAGCCAAGACTTCCTTCCAAGAGAGGCAGAGGGGGTGGGGGCAACCCCAACTTTTTGTCTGCCGAGCTGGGTAACTCCTGGGGACACATTACTCACCTTCCCTGAGCCTCGGTTTTCCCATCTGCAAAGAGAGCTGCGAGTGCCCGGTGCTTGGTGGGCGGTCACTCGGCTGCCACTGGGCTGTCGTGCTGTTCCTCTGCTCCTGGAAGGAGTGACCCACTGAGACTGGGCCTCCCTCTCTGGCAAGTTAGGCCTACAGCTGCCACCTACCCTCTGACCTCACTCGACTCCTGCCTAAATGCCCCCCAGCTCCAAGTACTTCTCTGAAACAGCCTGGCTTCCTGGAGTTCCCCGTTTGCCACCGGCTGCTCTGTGCACGTGACCTCCGGCTCGAGATGTCGAAATCCTACTCCAGGCTGCCCGGAAACCCCCGCCGTCTGGGGCTGTGCAAGGGTAGAGGCGGCACAGGCTCCTTGGGCATTGCCACACTTTGCGGCAGCAAGTCGCGGGCATCGATTCACGTTCTATTTTCAGACATTTCTGTTTCCTCCGCAAGAAGCAGTGGGTGGCCGAGGGAATTCAGTCTTCCGGTGACTGTGAGATGATTCCAAGCATAATATCTTCGTATGGATGATGTATTTCAGAAACTACGTGAAATGTTGTGGTCTGATGGTGCCATGGTTCACTACCAATGGAGAAAAGATTTTAGAATCTACCCCCTTGGGGATCTGAGTGCTGATGTGGGAGTTTTCTCTCCACAGGTTTCTTTACCCTGTTTGTAGGGAGAGGAGACAGACAGGGAGGTGGGCATTTATGGTGGGCCCAGGAATCCCTATAGCATTCACTCAACATTCTGCCAAGACGGCTGCCCCATTTTACTGACGAAGAAGCTGAGACACGGGGAAAGGAACTGATCAAGCCAAAGCAGCACAGTTACACAGCAGCAGAACTTGGACTGGAATCCAGGGCTTCCTGACCACAAAGCCACTGGTTTCCAAGCCTGAGTCCAGGTCCTGTGAGCTGACGGACTGTGGGAACCTGAGCAAGTCACTTGATGCCTGGGACTCCAGTATCTTTCTGCTTTGTGGGAGGGTTGGATTAGCTCAAAACTTCTTAAGCTTTTCCACAGAGAAGAGTCAATGAATTTCTTTGAGTTTTAAACTTTCTTATGCTATAGCATATATCAAAACTTACTTCAGGAATTTTTAAGTTGTTTTCTTCCCTACATCTCCAAGTAGAATTAATGGTCTGAGAAGATGCCCCACTACCCCATGGCTCTGTGCTGAGGCTGCCACCTGGATTGAGAAACCCAGGGCTTTACTGATTTCTGAGGACTGGTTCAGTGACAGTGCCTGTGATTTCTGCGTAGTCCGAGGGCTTGGCCAGAGTTTGTGAGACCCAGCGGCGTGTCTGTGTGTCTCCGGGGACACTGCTTATTGCTCATTCTTCCTAGAGGCCAAGGCCTGGGGCAGGCCTTCTCCACATGGGGGGGTGCCTCCCACTGGCAGCACAGGGCTGGCCAGAACAGGATGGAAGAGGACCCTGCCCTCCCAGAGGTGGCCAGTGCTGAATTTGAGTTTCAGTGTCACCAGCTCTTGGCCTTGGACAGATCACATGGCTGAGCTTCATGGTCCTCTATAGACATGACATGGATCCATATCCTTCTTCAGGATTTCAGTGACGCAGAACAGAACAGGTGCAGGAAAGGCCCCAGCACAGGGCCTGGCATGTGGGATGTGCCAGAACAGGTTAAGTGACAGCTGCTATATTTTAGGGCCTCAGTGCCTCACAAATATCTGTAAGCCATTTCCACAGTAAAATCTCCCTTTCCAAATATATCTCCCTGCCCAGTTTTGTCGTGAGCCTGAGGTCTGCATCGTCACCAAGGCCTTGGGTTGATGACCTTTGTTAAAACACAGTTCTTACACAAAAATGCTAGACTGAGTTCCCTGCCCCACCTTCTGTTTCATTAACCACGTGACCTTGGCAAGTCATTTCTCTTCTCTGAGCCTTTATTCCTTCATCTGTAAACCGAGGATGCTAAGGAGCAAATGAGTTGCTGCAAATAAGACTCTTTTTCAGGTGTTAGCAGCTGGTGGGACAACAGATGATTTAATGGGCCATGGTAGCCTAGGACACTAAACCCAGTGATGGGTATACTCAGCTCTTTGGGGATGCAGATGCTTTGAACCTCCAGTCTTGGAGAGTGAGGGACCCTTCATGGCAGAGATGGAGGTCTCATCTCAGATATGAAGGACGACCACAGCCAGCCACAAAAAAATGGGACTGGCAGGGGGTTGGAGGCACCACGGGCAGTGGGAATGGCAAGAGTATCGGTCAAGTGCCTGCTTGCACACATAGTATCTTAATCAGTCCCCCAGACAACCCTGCCAGTAGTACTGTTCATCCCATTTTGCAGATGAGGAAACCAGGCTGAGATACATTAAGCGGCTTTGCTGAGCCCACATAGCTTGTAAGTGGCTCAGCTGGTCTTCAAACCCCAGTCAGTCAGATCCAAAAGTCTATGTTCATGAGTGGGCACTCCCACTGGTGGGCTGGGAACGAGGGGAGCCATGTTTCTCAGCAGATAAAGGAAAGGGCGGAGAAGGTCTCGAACATTATTTGTGGCTGGTGCCTGGAGGTGGGGCAGGAGTAGTAGGCGCCAGGGTCTAAGAAAGGTTGGGTGGTGGCTGGAGCCTGAAGAGTCAGCCCTGGAGTGAACATAGTGCCCTGGCCAACCATTTGAGCTTCTCTGGGTAGAGAAAGAGCCAGAACTCCTCCTGGTCCTTCAACCACATCCCTCTGACTTCTTTCAGGCCACATCCCTCTGACAGGCCACCGTGCTGCTGCGGTCATGATGGGGCCTCTGCTCTCCATCTGTTTCTTCCTTGGGACTCTCAGCCGCCCAGGACACACATGATCATCTGTGTGCCTTAACCCCCCTGGGCATCCAGTACAGGGTCTGGAGGCAGTGGAAGTTTGTGGAGGGAAGCCAGAAATGCATGCCCTGGTTCCTTGGCCTGCGTCTGCCCATAGTGAATGCTCACCCTGGATCTGGAGCATGGAAGGGTGGCATGTGATGCAGACCTCTCAGTTAACAGACAAGAAAGCCAGGACCCAGGATGGCTACTTTTCTCAAGACCCCTGCTTAGGTTACGTGGGGAGCCTGTTTCCTGTGGGAGAAGGAATTGGGGGAGCAGTGGCCCTACCTCCCTTCTCCCAAAGCCAGGAAGCTTTGCCAGGGCCCCAGGACCCACCTCCCCCTCAACCCCTTCCATGGGGAGCTGAGCATCCCTAGCTTGTCAAGGGAGCTTGGCCTGTTTTCTTATGGACAGAGAATGCACCTGCCAAGGCTCTGCAGGAGGGAGAGATCTGAACACCACGGGCAATGCAACTGGAAACTGGATATTGGATTCTTGTTCATTTCCCCCAGAACGAATGCCATGGAGGCATAAAATCCAGGCACTCCTTGCTTCTAAAAGTGGGGAGGGATCAGAATGTTGGACCTCTCGAGATTGCTTCCTAAGTGGGAGCGTGAAGGGCTGTTGTGATAACCATCGGCTCCCAGACACCCTGGGCAGGCACTGGCTGCAGATGCTGCCTCACTGAGCATGGAAAAGGTGGCTCTTCAGAGGTGGTGTCTCCCCTGCACACCCACAAATCATTTTTTTAATAAGTTGTCACTTTGACGGTGGGGCTAAGTCTTGGGCCTGATTCAGTGTTCTTGCCTTTTTCTCTCCTCTTCCTTTTTCCTCCAGCGCCCCCACCCTCCTGCTTGCTTGCTTCTCTCTCCAGCCTCCACTTACTGGAAATGCAATCTCTCAGCGCATGAATGGAAGGGAGGGAGGGAGGCGCCAAGATCGAGAGGCGGCTTTGTCTGGCGGTGAATTTAGATAGCACGTGGGTGGCCAGGGAGCAGGCAGACATCCTCCATCCGCCTGCCATGGAGTTTGCCTGCGCTGGTGGAGGAGGAGAGCAGGGTTTAATTCCCTGGCAATGCCTAAGTCCCAAATCTCCAGGCTGGAGATATAGCTCCAGCATGCCAGCCATAGGGGAGAAAGGCAGAGTGGTAGAAAGTTGCTAATTTGGGGGAAGAGAGTGAGCAGGGCCTAGATGGTTCTATTTTAGAGCAGTGAATGAGCTCTGGGTGACACTGACCTCTGTGTCCTGAGCTCAGCCCTCATACTGCCACAACCTCGCACACTGTTGTGGCTCATTTTCCCCGTAGTCAAGGGGGACTCACCTCCTCCTCCTAGCATTGTCAAACGGATTCAATCAGATGTGAGAAGTGCATCCTTATCCCTGTCACCTTCATCGTCATCATCTTCTTCACCATCGTCACCATCAGAGCGAGTGTTAATATGCATGCTGTGTGCTAGACACGGTTCTACATGCCCTTACGTAGGAAGAGCTCTCCCAAACCACAGGCACTCAATAGAAATTATTTGCAACTGACTCCAATTTTTGCTTTGTTGATAATTTGTTGGGCAAGATGATTCCACCTCTCTGAGCCTCAGGTTTCTTATCTGTGAAATGGAGATGACAATTATAGTGCCTTCTGCAAAGGCTTATTGAAAACAAATGTGTTGAAGCACATAAATTACTTGAAAAAAGTCATGGTCCTGGCAAATGATTTGCTGTTGCTGGAGCATGTTGGTGGGGCACTATCTTGGTGCTGAAAGAGGGATGTGTTTGATGTCACAAATGTTGTACCCCACAGACAACACCCTGAACACCCTGTAGGCACCCTCTTAACACTCCAAAAACCCAATTCCTCATTTCATCATTTTCACTGCTGCAGACCACAGCCCTGAACCTGCCTTTCCTCTTTAGATCACGTCTCACCCAGTGGCATCAAGCAGCCACCCACGTCGGTGGCTATTTTCCTCTATTCTGTCCCCACCCTCAACTGCCTTCCTGCCCCGGGGCTGGCTGCTGTGAGTCCTGCTCCTGAGTCTCTGGCTGGACTTCCTCCTGCCCAGTTCACCTGCCCAGCCCTCCACTCCTTTACAGAGCTGCAGCCACCTCCTCTCTGGTCTCTTGGCTTCTGCCCCCTCCTTCCCAGACTGCCCTCCACCATGGCAGCCCGAAGGGCCTTTCTAAATCACCCAGTGGCCCATCCTCCTTGGCTGAACACCTTTCAGCAGCAAGAAGGAATCAGTCAGTGAAATGCTTAGTGGCCACTGACTATGTTCAACACCGGCCTGGACCCTGGGCATGGGAGGGGGGGTGCTGGAAACATTTGCCTAGTTAGTCTAGTCATTGAATGCATGTCTATCTCTCGCCTTCCCTGGGCCAAATGCTGGGCCATGTGCGTGCCAGCTGGTTCTTTAATTTCACCTGTGCAGGAGGTGTCCACTCCATTTTTCAGATGAAAAGAGAGGTTTACTGGCTGGCCAAGGCAACACAATTAGAATAGGTGGCGGTGACTCAATTCAGATGCAGGGGGCTCTGAAGCCAAAGGCACCATCCACTCAATGCAGCAGAGACAGCTGCAATGCACATGAGCCTCAGAGAGCCCACCCCAGGCCTGGTGGGTGCAGCCTCTGCTCACTGGCTGGAGAGGGCAGGAGGGGTGAGGTGGGAACTGCAGTGGATTTGGGGACATGGAGAATAGAGTGAGGAGGGGGTGAGAGCTGAATTGCACCTTGCACAGCAGCCAGGCAGGAAGGGGAATGGACTAGGGAGTGGGGAGTGTGAGCTTGTGCTGGGGGAGAGGGTGGGGAGTGTGAGTTCTGTGCCTGGGCTGGAGAGGAGGCTGGAGGTTGAGAGGAGTGGGACACCTGGAGAAGCGGAGGCCTTGAGAGCCGAGGAACAGCCTGGGAGGAGGACTGGGCTGGAGGCGGGCCTGGGATGCTGAGAGTGCTTCTGAGAAGGTGGCAGGGGGACGAAGAGAGTAAGGAGCCAGGGAGGCCTGTCCCAGAGCCTTCCCCACATCCCTGTCCTCTTTCCAGAATCCCTTGGTTGCCACTTCCCTGCCTGGCACTTTCTTTTGCAGAACCAGTTCCCCAGAGTCACTCAGCCACAGTGGACCTCAGAGCACAGGCTTGTTTCCCAGGGCAAGGCCCCAAGAGCCAGGCCATGTTTGGTGAGCGACAGAATAGGAGATGGGAGCTCTGGCTTCCAGTCCTAACTCCACCACCAACTCTCAGGTGAGCTTTGAGGGTCTTGGCTCCCGGCCGGGCCTCAGTTTCTTCTTGGATATAGGGAGAGGCTGGATGGCCACTAACAGCCCTTCCCACAAGTCCTATGGCCTGTGATGTGACTGGGGGAGGGTTCAAGGTTAAGGCCTTGGGTGAAATCTACATCCTCCACTGTCAAGCTCTCTGCTTTTCACAGTAGTTACCACTTAGTACCTGAGAGTTGGACATTGGCTGTCAGCACTTGGGTTTCAGAATCCAAGGACATCCCACCCCTTGGCTCTGCTCCTGCTTGTGCTGTCGTCTTCCCCACCCCCTCCACCCTGTCACTTTGTCTTAGCACAGCCACATATGGAGTGTTGCCCAGTGCAGCCAGGAAGATGCCTGCAGTCCCTGGGGGCAATGACACAAAAGACCTGGATTATCAGGGACCAGCATGAAAATTCATGGCCGGAACATTTCCTCCGTGTGATTTCCCAGTGTGCTCTGAACTGCTTTGTGTTTGCAGGATGGAGTTTTGTGTCTGCTGGTTTATTTATTCTATGCACATGTATTGAGTACCTGCTGTGTACCAGGCCCAGGGCTGGGTCCTAGGGACATGGGTGAACCAGACCTTGGGGACTAGGCAGGCTGGGGATGCTCCTGCCTCCCACGGGGGCTGAAACCTGGTGTCCTCTGCCCTCCTGCCTACCCCTAGTCCCATCTGATTACTGCAGGGCCCTCTAGAGAAGAGAGCCTCTGAAGACTGTAACTCGAAGTGCTTGGGGTTCTGTTGGGGGAAGGCAGGCCTGGTCCTTGGGAGCAGAGCATCACGGTCCAGGCGCCACACGATGGGGAGTAGGCAGAGCTGTGTACGGGAGTTGTTCAGCCCAGGCACAGAGCCCAGCAAGAGCATCCTGAGACGTGAGGCTCTAGCCGGGGTGAGGGTGGCTTGGGTACAAAGTCATGTAGTCCTCAACTCTGGCAGGGCCTTTGTCACCCCCCACGCCAAGGCTGCTATTGTTATCTATTGCATGTGATAAATTACCCCCTACTTTGCTTCTTAAAGCGTTAGACATTTCTGTAGGTCAAAATTCAGAAGCAGCTTAGCTGAGCAGTTCTTGCTCAAGGTCTGTCATGAGGTTGCAGGCAAAGAATTGGCCAGGGCTGCAGTCATCGGAAGGCCTGAGTGGGGCTGGAAGACCCCCTTTCCAGATGGCTCCCTCACAGGCTTGGCATGCCAAAGCTGACTGTTGGTAGGGGACCTCCATTCTTCCCCAGGTGGGCGTCTCCATAGGCTGAGTGTCCTCATGACATGGCAGATGGTTTCCCCCAGCAATTGGGGTCCAAGAGAGAGCAAGGTAGAAGCCACAATCTCTTGATGATGTAGCCATGGAAGTCATGCCTGTCATTCCTATGACATCCTGTTAGTTACATAGGTCAGTTGCCTTCAGTGTGAATACTCAGAGATGAGAACCATTTGGAGGCATCTTGAAGCCTGACTACCCCCAGCACCTACTGTGCGTGGGCTGGTTTTTCTGGACTGCTCGCCCTGAGTGTTGAGCACAGAGATGCAAAGTTCACAGGTTCACAGGGGCTTACTGGGGCCCTGGAGTGGATTCAGGGGGTCTGCCACTGGGGTAGGCTGTGAAGACTGGCCAGGTTGATGGCTCTGGAGCTGCCCGAGGACAAGGAGAATCCTCAGTATTAGAACCCAGCATCTGTCTCTCACAACAGCCCCTTTTTCCAACTTGCCCATGCCCCCAACAATCAGTGGCATTTGCATTCTTGACAGCTGTACACAGTACACCTGTTTCCCAGCAGTCACACTTGTTCAAAGAATGGGCATGTGTCCCTCTAGGAGGTAGTGAGTTCCTTGTCCCTAGAGGCACTTGCTGCAGAGCCACTGGTCAGAGAGGCCAAAGAGGAGAGATTTTGACAAATTTCACTCAGCCCTGGGTTTCTGACTTCCCATTTTCTTTGTGATCTGGCTGTGAGAGTTGTGTCCTTGCTCCTCTTCACAAACGAACTCACCCCCTGCAGGAAGCCTCAGCTAGCCCCATTAGATCCCCTGAATAGGGCCCTGGCCTATGGAAGCTGTCCTCTTGCCCCACCCCCCAGCCTCCCACCTGTGGGGTCTAAGTGCCCGGAATCCTGGCTTCCTGCCCATGCTGCCCACATTCCCACTGGGAGCCTTCCCCAGATAATCAGGACCATTAGAGACCTCCTAATGCCACCTGACCTCGGGCCTGTGATGGCCCCCGCACCGGCTGCCCATGCATTATTAACGTGCAAAGAGCATGAAAGAACTGCTTAGATGGATTGCACCCTGGCGCCCCTGGTGCATTAGTTGCTGCATTTGTAGCACGCCCCTGGTGACCCCATGATGTCCCCCTCCAGGGTCTCCCCCAGCATTGCCAGGCCCAGCTCTGCCCCAGGACTGAGGGCTGATGGGGAGCTGGCTCTTCAGGCACCGGGAATCTGGAGCAGGGTGGGGCTAGGAGCACTGGGGCCAGGGATGCAGGGTTGTGCAGGCCCAGCACTTCCAGGTCGAGGAGAGCAGCAAACTGAAGGATCAGCTCATCTACCCCTCACCCCCTCAGCTCTAGAGGGGAGGACACCAAGGCTTGAGGGGAGAAGTGACCTGTTCAAGGCCACAGGTGAGGGGCAGAGGCCCAGGTTCCTGGTGCTCCCTTCCAGGAGGGAGGAAGTATGAAGGAAGACTTCATACTGAGTCTTCCTTGAGCTGAATCATGTCGGCTCCTAGAGCCTGGGGTGAGGCCTCTCAAATGGACAAAGGGGAATCCTTTGCAGGAGGAGCCTGCCTAGTCTCTTGAGGGCCCCTGTTGGAAAGCAGGTGAATTCCCGTGGAAAGATGAAAGCCCCTTGCTCTGCAGTCACATTTCCTAAGGTTAAACACGCTCAACCCCGACTGGCTGGAGGACCTTGGCCGACTCACTTTCCCTCTCTTGGCCTTCGTGTCCCCATCTGGAAAACAGGCACAGTGTTCCCTGCCCTGCCCTTCTGCCTCCCTTCCTGTCTCCCTCCCTGGGCTGGTGTGAGGGTCCAGAGTGGTAGTGGAGGAGAAGGAACTGGAAACTCACATGACACTTCATGTTGAGAGCAAGAACACACCTCTTCCTGGCTCCAGCACCTCGCACCTTTCAACACAGAATCAAAAATCGGGCTGGGTTACCTAGAGTTAACTGGAGGTAACTAGAGGAATAGGGACACATGGCTGAAAGGACTGTCACCTTCAGGAGGCCCTGATCCCAAACCTAGGCCTGCTACTTACAAGCTGGTGGCGTCGGTCAGGGCCCTTCTCCCTCTCTTCTCTTCACTTTCTCCTTCTGTGAAACGAGTGGCGAGTTGGAAAGGAGGAGATTAGAATTCCTCTAAGAATATTCCAGCTTTAAAGTCAATGGGGGCCCATTCAGAATAAAAGGTCGGTG
The DNA here is from genome assembly GCF_000951035.1 of Colobus angolensis palliatus. Lineage (NCBI taxonomy): Eukaryota > Metazoa > Chordata > Mammalia > Primates > Cercopithecidae > Colobus > Colobus angolensis. The sequence continues at coordinate 364,019 of NW_012117365.1, forward strand.
ACGGATATCAGGTCCTTTGGTAACAGCAAGTTTGGAAACCCTGGGAAGCCCATGGTCCTGGACATAGAGTTGAGGGAGTGAGGCAGTGAGGATGAGCTTTGCCAACCTGAGAGCCAGTGCCTGCTCAGTTTCTTGCCAGTTTTGCAGATGAGCAGTTGATGTACAAAGAGTTGGAGTGAGTTGCCTTAAGTCACAGAGCCAGGGTGAAGGATAGCACGGGCCCCAGTCTGCCCTGTTCTTCACAACATAATGTTGGAAGTAGAGGGAAAGGCAGGGAAAGGGGCTGCCGGTTACTGATCACCCCTGTGCACTCGACTCTCTGCTTCCTCCAGGATCTCCTTTTATTCCCACAGCTACCTTGGGAGGTGGAATCCCTGAATGGAACCCCTGAGGGTGGCGGAGACAGTAGTCTGATTTCTGGTTGTTCCTGGATGGCTGTGTGTAGGGGGAAGCACGTGGCCAAGGCAGTCTGGGTAACCCCTAGTCCATGTGGGAGATGGTGACTGAGAGCGAGATTGCAGCCACGTGGAGATTGTGGGCAGCAGTGCGGCTGGGACAGCAGCTGCTCTCTCTATGCAAATGAAGGCCTCAGCACCCAGCATCCAGCACTGAGCAAACACCCAGCAGAGAAACCCCCTCCTAAACCTCTCTGGGACCCTAGCCTGTGCCTTCTGACACCTTCACCGCAGCAGCTGCCTATACCCTAAGCCCAGTCCCAGGCCACAGCAGTTCACAAGAACCATGCCCACCCCTTGGGGGAATTCCCGCATCTGTCTGGAGACAAACTGCAGCCCAGGCAAGTCTGGCTGTAGAAGCTGACCCTAGAAGCCAGCCCTGCATTAAGAGCTGACTGTAGCATTCCCAGTGGCATGTCCGTATCACTTCCAGGGCCAGTCTGAGAACTGTCTGTGGGGCTGTAGGTTGAGAACAAGTCTGGCCTCATCCACCCTCTGTGGTTCCCAAGCACATCGCCTTTGGCCCCACCTCTGCACTTTTGCTCATGCTCCCCCCCGGGATTACATTTCACCTCCGCTATTCCCCCTGCTCTGTCGCCTTGGCAGAACCAGCCCCGCATCCCCTGTCCAGCACTGAGTGCCCCAGGCCTGGGTGCTGCCTGTCATTACAGCCTGCTCATGTCCTTGGACTCCAGCTCCCCTCTAAGCTGGACACTCCCTGGGCTGGGACTGAGGAATTTGTGCCTATGCCTGGCTCTGGATTGAGTGTAGTCTTATTAAATCCCTGCAACCTAGAAGACAGATATGCTTATTGTTCTAGCTTTATGGGTGAAGAAAAATACTTAGAGAGGTCAAGTTACTTGCTCAAGGTCACACAGCTACCAAGTGAGAGAGCTGGGATAAGGAGCTGGAGTTGCATGCAGAGTCTGTTATTGGGAATAGACTGGCCCTTATTCAGCCCTTTGTTCCCAGGCCTGATAAAGCCTAGGGTGATTAAGGACCAGCAAGTGTTGAGGCATTCTTATTCAAGCAATAAGACGGTGGATGCTCCCCCTGTCTGTTCCCCGGGAATCCTGAAGGTGCACCCTGCCGCTCTGTGCACAGCCCACGTCACCCCAACGTGCACCCGTCAGGCCCTGGATGACGGCTTTGGCTCAGGAAATCCTTCCAGCAGTGTGGTGGGCTCAGGATGGTTATACCCATTTTATAGATAAGAAATTGAGTACTAGAGAGGTCTAATAAATGTCCCAGAATCACCCAGCAGGAAGTGGCTGACTATGACTCCAACCCAGGGCTTGGGGCTCTGCGTCTGGTGCTCCTTCCTAGGCTGGCGGGATGAGGCTGTGCTTGCCAAAGTCACCCGGGCTGCCTCTGGCCCAAAGTGACGGAGCAGTTGGTCAGCTTGTCCTCCACCCCGAGCCCTCTGAGAAGAGAGGAAACACTGGTCTGCGGGGGATTCCTCTGGCGGCGCCGCGCCCCTCGGCCACTTCCTCTGGACACTCTCGTTTTCTTTGTCACTTGTTTTAGTTTCTGCTTTTCTTCCCTCGTTCCTTTTTCTCAAGGCCACTTTCATTTCCGTCTGGCAGTGTCCCCCCAGCCCACCCCTACTCCTCTGTGCTCAGCTCCCACTGCCTGCTGCCACCTTGGGATCCCAGAGACCTTGCCTGCCTGCACCACGTTTCCCAGCTGGCAGGGGTCAGGCACAGGAAGGCGCTTCCTCCCGGCTTCATCTCTTGTGGAGGGGAAGCTGAGGTGGCTGTCAGGTGGCCCTGGGAACCCAAGCAGCCTCAGGCTCCCTGCTTAGCCTCTCTGGGCCCCAGGCTCTTCCTCATCTGTGAGATGGGAGGAACTCCACCCTCAGAGGGTGTGAGGAGAGAAGGAGATGACACACGTGAAGCTCCAGTAACTAGCATATAGAAAAACCCAGACCTGCCTGTGAGTTCAGTCTCCTGGGCCTGCAGTCTTCTCCTCCAACACTGGGGGCCCACACCTGGCCAAAGGCAGACTTTGCCATCTGTGCCTGCTGCGCTGAGACACCAAAGCCTGTAGAAAGGTGGTTCTGAGAAAGGAAGAGAGGATTATCAGCTACGCCCTCTGGAGTCTGTATGTACAGCCCTCTACCACAGCAGGAGCCCCTGGGCCCAGCACAGAGGCATCATTTTCCCTGCAGACTGCCAGTCACCAGGCACTCAGCACTCAGGCTAGGGCAGCCCTCCGTTGTTGGACAGTTCTGCTTTTTTGAAGAAAGTTCTTCCCTCTAGTCAGCTGAGACCTGCCAGCCTCCACACCTGTCCTCTAGCTTTGACCATCCCCAAAAGGACTGATCTCCTCTCTCCTGTTGTTCTAGATGTCTCAGTATTGCATTTGGGCCTCTCTAGACTTGCCTCAAATCCTTCTGCTCCAGTATGAGAAACAGTATCCCAGAGCGGTTAAGATTTTGGACTTCAGAGCCCAACTCCCCCAGTTCAAATCGTGGTGAGGCCACTTGCTATCTATGTGACAGTGGGAGTTTCCTAACCCCTCCACGCTCAAAAGGGGGTAACTGTGGGACTTAACATGAGCAGATGTGTAAACATCACCCACTGCCGTGGCTGTTTATGATCAAACATCTAAAAATCTGTAACAGCTACTCAAAGGGCCTCACTTTCAGCCCCCTTCCACGCCTGCTTGCCTGTTGGTTTTATTTGATAGTTTCCCTGTTACAACTTAGACAAGGCAGCCAGACATTGAGGAAGGAGCCCTGGTTTTGGAAGCAGACCTGTGTTCAAATCTCAGGTCCATCCCGGGTTTGATTTACCTGGGAGACACCATGGGCCCATGTGTCTTCTCGAGAGCTCATGAAAATACTTGAGACCTGAAAAGAAAAAGGTTTGGTTTCAAAATATGTAAACTGCTCATCAAAATTAATAATTAGTCAATATACTCAAGCATAATGAATTGTGTGATTTAGTTTTTATAGAAACAGCCCTCCCTTTGGGGGTTAGCATGCCTCGCCTTGCCAAGGTTCCTGATTACAGACAATGACTGCTAAGAAATCAGAGCAGATATTCATCCTACAGGTTACTCACTGCAAGTCATTTCAAAAACAAAATTATTTTTCAAATGTATAGTTTTTTCCAGCAAAATATTACATTCAGCAAGGGATACATTTGATAGAATGTCGGGGAGGCTTCCAAAAGTAATGCTGCTTGAGTCTTAAAATGCCTCTGGGACGGATCAACTCATCTCTCTGAGCCACTATGTCCTCATCTGCAACATGGGGACAATACACCTGTTTTCCAGCATTATTGAGCCTAGCCTGCAGATCTGATAGTGCCTGCCTGTCTTCTGGCGGTCACTGGAGGAAGGGACAGAGGACTGTTGGCCCTTGCTTTTTATGGAGTTTCCATACGGATGCTGGACACTGACCTGTTTGCTTTATCAGTCCTATGTGTCTGGGCCTTTCGTCCCGGCTTCTGCCCATCCATCTTAGAGCACGCAGTTACCATCAGCACCGACAACAGTTTGGACTTTGGGAGGTGGGAAGTCCTGAGAATTCTTAGTTACCAAGCGGCTGTTGCATTAGGTAGGTCCGCACATGCCCTTGAGGATTGAACATCCCTCCTGGGTTCTAGTGTGATTCAGGAAAAAGAGATGTCTGTTCTCTTGCCTCTCGACAGCTATTCCTTGTACGGAACCATCATTCCCTTGTCTCTGTGACTGGGAGAGGCTTGTGGCAGGAGTGAGGAGACATCAGCTGATAAGTGGCACCAGTTAGGGGCCCAGCTGCGTGTTTGCGTGTCCCGAAGCGTTCTTGATTCAGGGATGCCATTCACAGCCTGAGAGGTGCCTCTTATATGCCCATCCTGCTTAGGGTCAGTTGTTTCATTCAAAGATGGTAGAAAGTGTTGAGTCTCGGGTTTCAATTCTGCCTTTCTCATTCACTTGCTGTATGACTCTGGGCAGGTCACTTGACCACTCTGAACCTCAGTTTCCTCCTCTGCCACCTAGGAAAACAAACAGCTGGTCTCTCTTCCCTGAGTTGGTGTGGGATTGTGGGTGAGAGAGTCTAAGCAGACCATTGTGAAACTTCAGGAGGGAGATGCTATTCTTTGTCTTGGTGTGAAGGCACAACTGGAGTCATTCACAGGCTTCTGCTGAGTGCCAGCCAGACTCTCACCTCAGCCTGGTCCAGGCCTGGGGACCACCCTGGCAAAGGAACAGAGCCGTCTCACCTGGGCTGGAGCTCATGGCCTCAGGTGAGATTTGGCAGGTGTCCTTAGTGCAGACCAGATGTTCGGCCTGTGTGTGATGACTGGGGAGGGACTCACACCTCCCAGGTTTTTCCGTGGTATCAGCACCTTAATGTATCACATCTCACTGACCTGGAGCTGCTCCTGTCACCCATGACCTGTGCATCAGCTCAGAGTTGGAAGCCTCCAGTCTCCATCGTATGTCCCAAAGAGCCAGAAAGGGTAGGTATGGCCAGATATGCAGGAACCTCCTGCATATGTAATCCAAGCCAAGTCTTTGTTCTCTGGTCCTTGGTTTTCTCATCTGGAGAATGGTCTTCTGTGGTGGATGTTTCTGTTCACTTTACTTGGCAGCAGTAGTAGGTCAGGAAGGAAACCCCATCTGATTGTTTATTTAGCCCTGGGAATTCCATGTGAAGGCCAGCCCCTTTCTCCCTAAGGGGACCAACCAGCTTTGTCAACTGTTCTCAGAGGAGGATCCCAGGAGCAGTATTCTGGTGAGGGCTGGGAGCATACAGAAGACTTATCTTGAAGCTGCATTTGTAGAATAAGCACACTTTTAACCTAGACTTTATGTTTGCTCATTTAGAGTGGCTTTGGAAGGTGACAGTGGATAGTGGTGAAAGGGAATGTCAGAGTCCACCCCAAGACACTACTTCAAGCTACTGCAGCAAACCTGGAGAAGAAGATTCATGCTTGAGCTACCCCTCACCTCTCATGACCTTGTGATCCCAAGAGAAACTAACATCTGTATTACCCTCTGAGTTTACAGGCAGATTATGGCATTTGAAGGAAGTTAGGAAAGCCTACTTCCTCTCCATCTCTAAAGCCGAGCTGCTAGTACCTCCAGGCGGGATTAAGCTACTCTGGTGGTCATTCATTCCTTACCATGATCTGGTAAATCAGTTTGCTTTCCAGCCTTGACCAGGAGAAACCTATGGGAGTGCTAACCCTAACCCTAACCCTGACCCTGGGCTCTGAGGGCTGTGCTGAGATGTTCCACTGCTACACTAAACTGGTATCTATCTCTTCCCAATTTGCAGTAAAGGACAAAGTTATTACTTATCATTATCTCAATGTTCTGCTTTTCTCCCATTGGCTTTTCATAAGCTCTGGGCACTTGCTACTGCTTGACTGCTAATGAGTGATCATAGGCAGTAAAATGAAATGTACAAGTAACAAACAAATAATAATGAGGAATATCAAATCAGCCAATTCTATGGAGTTTTGCAGCATATTTTTTATGGTTGCTGTGTGTGTGTGTGTGTGTGTGTGTGTGTGTGTGATTTTATGGTATGGGTGCATTTTCTGCTAGTGGAAATGTTCCCAGTTCTTGTGATGGAGCCAGAAGTTTAGTATTTCATGGAGTTCCCCCAAGAATTCCATGACTTTCCATTACAACAATGGGATAAGGATGGGGATGGTGGCAGGAAAGAGAGGAGCCCCATGGAAGGGATGAGATGACCCAAACTCAGGGCTCATTCCTGAGCCCCCAACCCCCAAGGAAAATCATGTGACTCAAGATCTGGCAGATGTGTCCCTTCCTCTCACTCCTACTGCTAACAGCCTTGTCTTACCTGGATTTCTGTATACGATAAAGTATCATTCATTATAAGCAAATGTTGCACAGCAGGTCTCTAGAGCTTAGTCAACTTGCTGAACTGAACATTTATACTCGTTGAGCAGCAACTTCCCATTTCCCCTTCCTGCAGCTCCTGGCACCCACTATTCTACTGTCTACTTCTGCGAGTTTGACTATTTTAGACACCACGTCTAAGTGGAATTATGCAGTATCTGTCCTTCTGTGCCTGGCTTATTTCACTTAGCATAATGTCCTCCAGGTTCATCCATACTGTCACATATTGCAGGATTTCCTTCTTTTTTAAGGCTGAATAATATTCAACTGTATGTATGTACCACATTTTCTTTATCCATTCATCTGCCAATGGACATTTGGGTTTTTTCCACATCTTGACTGTTGTGGGTAATGCTGTAATGAACATAGGAGTGCAAATATCTCTTCGAGATCTTGTTTTCAATCCTTTTGGATAAATACCCAGCAGTGGGGTTGCTAGATCATATGGTAGTTCTATTTTTAATTTGTTGAGGAACTTCCATACTGTTCCCCATAGTGGCGGCACCATTTTACATTCCTGCCAGCAGTGCACAAGGGTGCTAATTTCTTCTCTTAGGAGCCTCTTGACATCAGAGCCTGACTCTGGTCTCACCTGTAGCTCCCTCAACTCCTCCATAGGGATCACACAAAATAGGCTTTGAAAAGGTAGAATAATAATGCAGGATACTCAGTGCTGGAACTGGGTGAGTCAGAGCTGGATGAACATGTTTCTTTCTAGACAGACCCAAAGCTGTTCCCGATGTGTCCAAATGGAATAAACCTGTGAACAAACCATTCTATTTGTTGAATGTCCCAAATGGGGAAAACTATGGGATCTCCCTTCTTCTTTAGTCTCTTGAAGCGTTGCCGTCTGGGGCCTGGGAGCGGCCCTGGGGGCCCACTCAGAGGTGGTATCCTGGGCTCATCAGGTTTAGCATGCTGATTACGGAATTTCCTGCCTGCTCTGATGACTTTTTGGCATCTGAGACATAGATGGAGGATATTTGAGGGGAGATGTAGGAAGGGCCAAGTAGCTTGGTAGGGCCACTCAGCTGAAACCAGAACTGGGCCTCTGGAGCTCAGTGTGTGGCTGGACCCCAGCCCCGCTCCACAGTTGGAGTCCTTGTGTACCTGGGAATAAATCACTTCCATCTTAGCTTCCATTCTTGGCCTGTGCAACTTAGGGCAAGAGACAGCCTGGCCTGATGTTTCCATGGACATGGGGGCCAGGAAGCATCTGGGCTCCCTATCCTAGCTCTGCCAGTTTACCAGATATAGGACTCAGACAAGACACTGAACTTCTCCAAGGCTTGGTGGTTCCCTGTGTTGGTGCTAACATGAGTTGGGAGTCCCACTCAGGCTGCTTTGAGATTGAGGTGACCCCGAGGAAGGGCTCTGTATGTCTCCTTCTGGAGCCTGGTCACTGTGTCATCCCTCCCTGTTACTGTGTATTTGCCCCAGAAAGACGGACATCTCAGGAACCCCAAGGTTTTCCAATGAGCCTAAGACTTCATGGTGGGGACAGGGATGTCCCTGAGTGGTGTGGAGCAGCCAACGGCTGCCCACTAGTTAGGAACATCTGCTCTTGGGCAGTCTCCCTCTCCACGTCAGTGACAAATCCATTTAGGAGATGGAGAAATTGAGCCAAGGGAAGGAAAACTCACTAGGGCTCACTAGGGCTGCCTAAAATTGTTTTAGGTAGATGAGTTATTCATATGAATGAAGGAATGACCATTGGTTCAAGGCAAAGGTGAGAACTGAAGGCAAAACAAGTTCTTGCTCCACCTCCCAGTCTGTTTCACTTCCATCTAACCTGTAAGAGGAGCTTCACTGTCATCCTACACCCTAACAGTTTGAGCCTCTGTGCTCTGTGCCTTTGTACTTGATTTTATTCGGTTTTGTGCTTGACTGATGTTTTCACATACAGCAATAAAGTCTATGGCCAAATCCTCCCCATCCTTCAAAGCTCCTCTCTCTCCTCCTCCAGGAAGTCTTCCAGGGTACCCAGTTGTCCTTTGTGCAGCTCTTGTCTTTCGCTGCAGCAGCACACTCTGAGCCCTCAATTCTAGCTGGCTGGCCTTTATCTCTCACCATATTAAGAATGTGCTTCTTGTTACTCCCATTTGGCCACGGGCTGTTGCCCTTCCAACCTCCTGGTGGGTCCTAGTCCATCAAACCTAGTTTCAGTCCAGCAAAGAGAAAGGGTTAAAACATGTACCTTGACCCCCCCAGCTAAAATCCACTAGAGCCTTCGTTCTAATGCCTTTGGTCTCAGCTTCCACTGCTCTGGGCTGGGTCAAGGTCTTATTGCTATAATTATAGCACATGCGTGTGTGTGTGTGTGTGTGTGTGTGTAAGAGAGAAAGAAAGAGACAGAGACAGAGGAGGGAATGGGAAGATAGGAGAGATGGAGAGAGGAGGAGAACGGACTCGTGCTGGTCCACACACACCATGTGTGTGTCTTGAGGTGAGAGTGAAGCAACCCTTATTCCCATCAGCTGACTCGCCTGGCCAGACCCTCTGTGGGATGCCAAGCCCGGTGGCTGGGGCAGGTACACTGTTCCCATCCCAGCAAGGTTCAATCTCTGTCATCTAGCACTTCATACCAGTGTTATTGAAGTTTCACTAATAATTACCAGCACAACAGCGAGCGTTGGAGGCATTTGCCATGCTAAGCGCTTTACGTGGACTATCTTAGTTCTCACTGCAACCATTTGAGGTAGATGCCATCTTAGTGCCATTTTACAGATGAGGAAACTGAGGTTTAGAAAGATTCCATGACATAGCAAGCGTGGGGTACAGACCCACAGCCAGTCTGTCTGGCCCAAGCCTATATTCATCCTCATTGCCCACAATCACCTCACTGCCTCAGAAGCCCAGACTCCTTGGCAAAGGCCCTGGTTCCACCACTGGCCACCCTATGTGGGACATTCAGTGCACCAGACCTTGGTTCCTCCCCTCGTTAAAATGGGCTGGATGCCACCGAAGGGCCCTGCCAATTTCCCATATGAAAAAGCCGTGCTTGGGGGATTCCGAATCCTTAGATGCTAAGATACCATCATTTTGATTCTGGAATTTCCAGATTCTGGCCACAGATTCTAGGGTCCTGGAATCCCATGATCCCCATAATCTCTGATCTCCACTAGAATGCAGGCTTCAGGGGGACATGTGCTTCCATCCATGGGTACCCTGCTGTGTGTGCTAGGGCCCAGTACAGTCAGAGCCTGGTGTGGGCTAGGCGCTCAGCCAATGTTTGTTGACTGAATGACTGACTCACCCTCCCCTACAGTCAATGTCCATCCTCTGGCCAAGGCCCATGCCTGAAATGTGCCCAGTGGCCTATACATGGTGGGCGAGCCCTGGACAAACAGGCAGAAAACTTCCCTTGGGTCCTGCTTGGCCATTGATCTGCAGCATGGTTCCAGGCAAGTCACCTCACCTGCCTGAGCCTCTCTTTTCCCAAAAGCACTAGACAAGGAGTCGGAGAAACACACCAGATTTATTCCTGCCTCAGGGCCTTTGCATGTACCACCCCACCCCCCTGCCTGAAATCCTGAAATCCTTGTGCCCCTGCTCCCTCACTTCATTCAGGCCTTTGCTCAGATGTCACCCCTAGAACCTCACCTCCTTAGAGAAGACTTCCCTGATCACCTCAACTCGAGCACCTTCTCTGGTCACTTTCTCTTTCCTTTCTCAAGTTGTCTGTATTTTCTTTCATAGGACTCATTACCTGACAACATTTCTTTGTTTGAATGTTGTCTGTTTCCCCTATTAGAATTTAAGTTCTAAGAGGACAAGAGTTTTTTCTGGTCTGATTCACCACCTAGAATAGTGCCTGACACATAGTAGGTACTCAGCAAATATTGATTGGAGGGAAGAAGGGAAAGAGTGTGGGAAAATGCAAGCTCTGTGGGATCCTCCTCTGCCCAAGTTCTGGTCCCCAGATGCTGAGCCACTTGGGCAGCTCTCTCCTGACTCACCCTGAACTCCCATGAGACCCAGAACCTTCCCCGGGTACCACTCTGTGTGCCTTCACCACAAGAAACCAAGGTTACAACTGTGTGCCCTCAGAGCAGGGCACAGGGCAACTGGCTCTCCCAAAAAGAGGAGATTGCCAGGCCGAGGCCTGGGCAGAGCTGGCTGTGTGCTTTTGAAGCAAGAGCAGCTGCTGAGTAAACATACTCATCTTTCACGACGTGTGTGCAGCTTGAGGCCTGCTTTCTGTTGCTGGCACTCAGATAGCCGGGGGAGAAGGAGAGTCTTGCCTGAGAGTGACAGAGAAGAGGAAGGCAGTGGTGTCTGATGCAGCCTGGCTTTAACCAGCTTTGTTCACATCTCCCTTTCCTGCCCCAGCCCCTCTGAGCTCCCCATGGCTTGTCACTGCCTTCAGGAGGATGCAGCCTCTCAGCTGGAATTCAGGGCACTCCGTGACCCAGCCCTGCCTGGATCTCCAACCTGCTTTCTCCCAGCAGGGTCCAGAGACTGTTTCTCAGTGCACCATGACCTGTCCTGTCCCCAGGCTTTGCTTGAACCTTGCTGTCTGTCCAGAGTGCCCTCCCACTGCTCCTCCTACCGGAAGCCCTTCGTGACCACACCCACCCATGAGATCTCACCCTCATCTGGGCCCCCCAGCTCTCCTGGACTCTTCCACTTCTAGGGGATGCTCAGGAATCTAGATGTAGCTCCTTCTGTCCATGTGGGTGCCCCCAGTCTGTGGGAAGTGCTGGTAGGTGGTGATGGGGGGAGAGCTTGGGTGGAACAGCAAACTCTATCCATCCTGTGATGATAAACGAGGTAATGGACATGGCCACACCTTGTAAGCTGTAAAGCACTGTCCTACCTTGACCCAGCCCCCTTATCTCTGGCCTGGACTCTTGCCTAGCATCCCCATGGGCCTCCCTGCCTCCAGTTCACCCAGCACAGCCAGCCTCCCTACCGAGCCTTGCCCAGCTCTGATCATTTCTCTTCTCCTCCCTGCCTGCCTTGCTGGTAGGTTCTGGCCTCAGAGGCTAAGACCTGCCCTCGGCAAGCCCTGCTTGTGCTCCTTGCACCCCAGCCTTTGCTCCTTTCCTCCACATGGAGTGTGCTTCTGTCACCCTGCTGTTCTCCTGCTTCTAGGCCTGCCTCAAACTCTTTCTTCAGAGTTCTCTGCCCACTCTAGGCATGATCGGTCACTCGGGTCTGTGATGGCACCTCTCACTGTGTCTCATTCCCCGTGTATATGTGCAAGTTCCTCTGGGCCTGGCATGGAGAAATGATAAGGTGAAGGTTTCTCCTGGCAGACAGTGCTGCCTGCTGAGGATATTCTAGGCAGGCCTGGTGTTTGATAAACTTCAGTTTATTGAAGCCCAACCATAGTCCTGAGAGTCACTCTCATTTTCCCTATGGTAGCACCAAGATGCTGAGGGCCTGGCTTGAGGTCACATGGCAGCATGCAGCAGAGCTTGCCTGGGGACTCCAGTCTGATTTCAAAACTCTCCTTCATATTATGTGACCATGACAGAGAAAAAAATACCAGACCTCTTTCCTATCCTTGGATGTCAATAAACTGCCTTGGGGATTTTGTCTTTTTGCCACCCAGTTCTTCTCATGGTTCCCATGGGTGCTGCCATCACAGCCCTGATAAACAGCTAGCTGGTATGTGAGGACCCACAGTCCCCATCCATCTTCCTGCCCTCCCCAGGCTTGCTGTGGGTCCCCTCCAGGTCGCCTGGGCCCAGGTTGAAGACCTAGGCTGGACCTAGCGTGTCTCTCCAGGATGCGTCAGGGAGTAGGGCAGCCCCATGCCCAGATCTGCCAAACTGCCTCCCATCCCTGACATCCAGGCTGCGGATCAATAAATCTGTCTCCTGCTCTTCTCTCCTGACCATCTGTTTTCCCTGGTGGTCCCCAGGGAGTCTGCCAGCCTGGCTGAAAGCTCCCAGGTCGGAGAGAAGAAGCTATTTGGGGGCCATCTGTTTGAGAGGTGCCTCCGGCTGGGGTTCCGCAGCTGAAGGAAGCAGCCCAGGCAGTGGGGGGCTGCCAGGAGGGGACAGCAGTTAGGGAGCTGAGAGCCTTCTTTATCTTTAGGCTCAGGGCCAGGGTGTGCCAGCTCCCCTGACGCCAGCAGACCAGTGAGATGCCAGGCCTGGCTGCATCTTGGACATGTCGCTGGGGCAGATGGTGCTAGAGGGAGTGGGGAAGACAGTCTGAACCTCACCACCTCCCCCCCAAAAACGCCTTTTAAAACACATACATACACACCCTTAAAATTGGGTTGCCAGTGACAACCTGGCATATCATCTTCTTTTATATTATTCTTAGCCCCTCTGTTACCATAGCAACCGAACAATGCTTTTAAATATAGCAGTTAATTTTTTCAGCTTCAGCAACAAAGTTCTGGTGCTGTCCAGAAGGCCAGTGGCTGGTTTCTGTCCCAGGGGCCAAGCCCTTCAGACTCATCTCTCCCCACATCAGCCCCAGAGTGTGAGCTGGGGTCTGGTGTCCTGAAGCCAGCGGGGACCCTCTGTGTTCCCTGACCTGGCTACCCTCTAAAGTCAAGGTATAGTAGAAAGAACCCATGTTCTGGAATCAGCAAACCTGGGTCCAGATCCCATCCCCTCATCCCCCTGCTGTCCTTGAAACCTTTGCTTTTCCTCTTGGAGCATTAATTTCTTTATCCAGTCATTAGAGACGGCAATATCTGCCTCATAGATTTCAGTGAGTCTTAAATGAGCTAAAGGAGGCGAAGGTGGCATGGTACCCATGGGAAACACTCAATAAATGCGTCTTTGCCTCTTTTCCTTTCTTTTTCCCGTCCTCCACTTCTCCTTTCTCCCTTTCTGTCCCCGTCTCCCTCTCTCTTTTGCTTTTTTCCCATCCCTTGCTCCCCACTGCCTTGAATTATTGATGCTAAATTCCCAGCCAGTAACATCAGAGGGTTAAAATCCATAACCAGCCTTCTTCCAGCCTCCCCTCGGATCACCCTCCCTCCCTGAGCTGGTGAGCTCATCAGAGTCATAAATCATACATCAGGGCTTGAGAACCCAGGCCCCTGCAGTCCAGCTGCTGAGCAGCCCTGGGCAGGAGGCAGCCTTCTGGAAGGGCTGGCAGGCTCTGAAGCCATGAGAGAGGAGGCACCATTATCGGGAGCTTCTCTTGGAAGGGGAGCTGACAGCCTGTGGCTCACTGACCAGCAGCATTGTTTTGGGGTGCAGTCAGCTCCCCGCCACCCTCCCACCATCATCCTGCAGCTCTCTCCAGCCGCTCCCCCAGGCTTGCTCATCACCCACTCATTTCCCTGCATTCCAGAGCTCAGCGTGGCAGGTCTTAAAACAATAGAAAGCAAAGTTTCTAATGCTCAGAAGCAGTCAACACATGGCACGGGCTGCCCAGCAGGTAGTGAGTTCCCTGTCACTGGAGAGTTCAAGTAGAGGCTGAACATCCAGGGGGCTGGATGTTGTGGGAAGAACTGTAGTACCAGGTTACAAATTTAATAGACTCTTGTCTCCACCTATGATTCCATAATGGAAATAATAATGTTAAAATCACCATATAATTTTTCAGAACCTTGGGGCATTGGGTGATTGTCCTCATTTACATAAAAAGTTAACTTGCCCAAGGTCATTTAGCTGATAAAGAGGCTGACTGGGAATCCAGAGCTCTACATGCCCCATTATTCTCCAAGTTAAACTTTCCTGGCTGGAAGCTGCGTGGAAGAACATTTATTGAGCAGTCACACACTGCGTGTGACTCTCTGTGCTGAGCCCCAGGCAGGAGGCTCAGGGACTTGCAGAAGCCAGAGACTGCTCTCTGAGAGCTGGCAGTCCTATTCAGGGACAAAGAGCAGACCCAGAAAGAGAAAACAAGTGCTCTCAGGGCAGTGGGAGTGCAGAAGAGGTAGTGATGCTCTGGGCTGGGGCTCGGATGGGGAGTGGGAGGACACAGCAAAAGGGGAAGGTGTCTGCCTACCAAGCCTGCTGCGGGCCACAGGCTCCTGGGGGCCTTTTATGTCTTACATTATTTAATCCTCCCAGGGGCTCTGTGAGAATGGCCCAGCATCCAGCTTTGACAAACGCTTTGCTGAATTTGTCAAGGTCGTACATCTCAGAACTGGAAGGACCACATGTGTCTGACACCAAGACTTCCACATCAGTGGGACGTGGCAGAGGGAAGGACAAGCCTGCCCCGCTGTGTCAGGAGACCAAGGATCTCCTGTCAGGCTCCACTGCCTGAGGCAGCATGGGCAACTAGCCAGGAAGGAGGTGATAGCTGAAAAGGCCTGGTGGCTTTGGCCTCCAGCCTGGGAAGGCACCAGCTTGTTGCTTCCCCCCAGGGAAGATGGAGGGAGCAACAGTGGCTATGAAGGGAGGGGCTGCCAGGCCATGCAGGGGACCAGCTCTGGCCTGTGATACAAGAGACCTGGGACAGGTTGTGGCTCTGTTTCTGGTTTTCTGAGACCCCTGAGGCAGGTCAGCTCAGGACGCTGGTTTCCCTCCTCACTCAGAAGAGCAGAGCTTTCATTGTCCTATGCATCTCATGTGCTAAAGTTAATTTGTCACTGTTAGCACCGGCCCTGACCATCTGCCTAAACCATCGGCCAGCCGCAGGTGCCCACTGTCCCCTTACCCTGCTTTGCTTTCTTTTTCGGCACTTACACGCCCTGACATTACATTCTCTACCTCTTCATTTATGCTACTGCCTTTCTCTGCCTGGAGACTGGAAACCCCACAGAGGCAGGGCCTGGCCTTAGTCCAGGGCTGTGTCTCCAGCACCTGAGCAGTGCTTGGCACGCACAAGCAGCGGGCACATCTTTACAGAATGAATGGTTCGTGTGACTAGGGCGGCATGCCTCCTTCGTATCACCACAGCCCTGTTCCTGCTTCTCCTGCCACTTGTCGCAGGGCACTGTAACTGTGTGTCGAATCTGTCTCTGCCTCACACAGTGAGATGCTGAGGCAGAGCACGGAGCACAGCCTGGAGCAGGTGCTTGATGAGTACTTGTTGAAGCAGTAGAATAAAGTGCTCTCCTCCCCGGACCTCAGTTTCCCCATTTGTACACTGAGAGGGTAATCACCCTAGAGGCTTGTTAACTCTCCTCCCTCAGTGACATTCTGGGATTAGCGACCTGCCGGCTGGTGTTTCTGCACCTGCACCTTGGTGTGTTTGCTGCCCTGTTTGCCACCCCAATGCATGTCCTGACCTCCAAGGTTGGTCACCGCCCAGAGCCTGCCTTCCCTTTGATGAGCAATTAAAACCCCAGAATAGCCCATTGTTTAGAGTCAGGTGCCTGGACCCTGTATTTATCTCCAGTGTGCCGAGTGTGCTCGGGCCCCTGCCAGCCACGTGGTGCGCATCGTTGGAACCACTCGGGCCACTCAACACAGAGAGCCTGTCTCTGGCTTCGGGAGACAGCCAGCTCCAAGGGGCAGCAAGAAGGATGAGGAAAAAGCATAAAAGGGAACCAGCTTTTACCAAGAGCCAGGCATTTGACAAATGCTTTTCATATGTCCTCACAAAGGCTATGCAGGATTGGTGTTATCAACCCCGTTTTATTGCTGGGAAGTCTAAGGCTCAAAGAGGTCACCTTCCCATGGGACTTCCTCAAGCCTGCAGGGCTTCTAAGGGACAAGGATCTGAACACAGGACTGTCTGGCCCCAAAAACCCAAGATTTTTCACTGTGCTCCTTAGTGTCAGCTGGGTGGTGGTGATGGTTGGCCACTATCAGCCCAGAAAGCTATACCTCAGCAACTGCCAGTGAGCGAGCTAGAGAGGGAACCAGTAGACCCCATGGATGCTGTCGTGGGCTCTGCATTTGCAAATCACCAGCCTTGATTTCTGGCCTCTTCCTGGCCTCCCCATACCCTCTGCCTGTTCTTCTGGGTCCTGTCAAATCTTACCTCCTCTCTGAAGGAGATATCACGGCCAGCCATAGGCCTGGGGCTACCAAGTGAGAGAAGCCAGGAACTTGTGGTCAATCATGTGCAAAGGGAAAGGGGGCACTAGAAGGCCAGCCCAGTGGGTGGCAGTGGGGACTGCAGTCTAGGCCTGCAACAGAGCAGAGAGTCCAGAGAAAAGGGCCGACTCAAGGACGTCTTCCAGGCACTACCACTTACCAGCCAAGTGACCTTCAGCAAGCTGGTTGATTTCTCTGGTCTTCAGCTTCCTTATCTGTAAAATGAGAGTAGCGATGGTGACTACATGATAAAGCCCTCTTTGGGGAGTCAGTGAAGTAATCCATGTCAAATTCTTAGCTGAGAACCTGGAAGGAAGCAGGTTCTTAAGAAGCTATGATCAGCTGCCATCCTGTGGTGACCACTGCTGCACAGCCACAGGGACTGGGGAGTCAGGCTTGGGGTATGAGACCACGCACGGCAGGGCATAGCACCAGTGCCCAGGAATAAGGTGAGTGCTTGGCCTTGGGAATGAGACAGGCACATAGTTTCTAGTCACAGGACACAATATTAGGGCAGGGAAGCCTGGGTGGGGGCTCTTTAGATGCCCCTCATTGTGAGAGGGAGGACTGGACTGAGAGCAAGGGGTAGGACTTCGCTGGCTGGTTGGTGCAGGGGACCAGCCATTGGAAGAGAAGAGATGGGGGAGAGGAGAGTCAGACCCTCACTGAGGACTTAGAGTTAGAGCCATTCCATCAGGCTCTGAAGAATTCATTGACCATTTTACATGTGCTTGTCTTTTTGAAGCAGAGCCATGGGATGTCAGAGCTGGCGCGACCTTAGAGATGGTGTTGGCTGCCCTGGGTCACGCAGCAGGATGACAGAGCACCCTTGCTCTTCTCTGTGCTTCTGTTTTCCTTTTGGTCACATGAAGAGGGTACACTTTTAGAATCTTTCCAGCCCTGAAAATGACCCCAAGGGACTATTTTCGGGTTTTGCTCGTGCTAGGAGAGGGGAGGTGGGAGCTCTGAAAAGGCAGAGTGCGCAGATGAGAAATGCAGCGGGAGGAAGTGACCAATCCCCTGGCTGATGCATGAAGAATGGGATGGAGGGCAGAGTGTTGGTCCAGCTGTTACCACCTTGAACTTGAGTAGAGCTCTCTTCAGGCATTAGGGTTGCTTGCATGTTGACTCAGATTGGCACAGCTAGAAACTTCCCTAGGGCTTTCTCAGCTCCTGGTGGAAGTGGGTTCTTAAGCAAAAGTCCCTACCTCCCCCTGCCCGACTCCAGACACGTCCTTCCAAAGTGCCTATTCATCACCTGAGCTGAACCTGGCTAAAGCCAGCAGAATCTTAGTTCCCAGTGGGCCAGCAGAGGCTGCCATTGGCCCGATTGCCCTGAACTCTGCATCTGGCTTTCCTATGGATGGCAGTGGAGGGCAGGGGTTACTGAGCTGCACCCTCGCCTAAACTTTGCCATGTCGATGACTCGGCATAACTGGATTTGCCACTTTCTGCCTCAATTTCCTGGCCTAAGACCCCAATTATCTGCAAAGCCAGAGCCCCACATGAACTCCAGTCCTCAGTGAGCCCCTGACTGGTGATCACCATTCCACCCAAACCCCACTTGGGGCTGGGTTCTGCTCTCCATGTCCTCAAGCTACAGGCTGGATTCCTGCCCTAAACAAGGAAGATTGTCAGGAAATGACACTGCCTTTCTTCTGGCCTCAGAGATTGCTACTGCCTAGAGGCTACCTCTGTCCTACCTGTGAATAGCCCTGCTTGGACCCACCAGAGGCCTGCCCCACTCACTGGATGCTCCTTTCTCTGGGCTTCCACCTGACATGAGCCAGATGCAGCTATCCTAGCCTGCTGCTGGGGTGCCCATTCCCAGGTTTAAAGCTCTGGTTGGGTATTAGGAGGCTTTGGGCTGCAGGTAACAGAAAGCTAACTACAAGGGGCTTACACAATAGGAGTTTGACTCCAGAAGGTGGAGGTGGGGATGGTTCAAAAGCTGAAAAACCTACAGCCCAGACATCCAGGATCCAGGCACATTCCAGCTTCCCCCTTGGCCAGCCTCACTTCCATAGCTGCAGTGTCATCACCCAAGGCCATGGGTGGCTGGCACAGTCCAGGGCCATATGCCACATGGTGGTGGAAGGTGCAGAAGAGGAACATCTTCCCCAGATTCTCTTTTTATTAGCAAAGAAATTCTTTCCCAGAACCCCTGAGAAAGGCTTCCCTTAACTTGAAAATGGAAGTAATTGACCCCGCTGGCCAGAACTGAGTCATATGAGCCAGTCACTGGAAAATGGAATGGAGTTTCATTCAGTTCTGAGCTCACCCCAAGAAAAGCAGCCTCCGACAGCAGAGAAGACATGGGGGTGACGTGGCTACTGAGTTGCTTCTAATATTTAACTGGAAGTTTTCTTGTTTGCAGTTTTGGTGCCAGAGCTCCTGGTCATAGCCCTTTGTGCCAAAGGAAACAATTTGACTTACTCCTCTCGGAATCCATTAGGGCTCTTCAGTGTAAGCAACATACGCTGACTTGAGATAACTTAAGCAAAGAGGGAATATATCAGAAGGATAATGAGAATCTTACAGAATTGACAGGAAGGCTGAAGAAGCAGACTCAGAAAAGGATCCAGGGCCCCTCCAGGGACCAGAAAACAGGAACTAATCAGAAGTGGTCTTGTCATGGCCACAGAGATGGAAGAATGAGCTCGCAGAGTCGGGGCCTGGTAAAGAGCATCTGAGATGCCTGGCTCAGACTCATGCCCTCCCCTTGGTTGTGAGAAAGCAGGAAGCCCTGATTCACTGTCTACCAACACCAGGAGAGCTGATTTCCCCAAATGAAATCAGAATGCTATTGCCAAAGTGGGGAAAGGGGTGGCAAGTGGGCAAAAGTCAACAAATGCCCACCACAGTAGCACATAGTGCTTGACCCAGAGACAGAGTAGAGATTGCCTGGCATGCCTTCCCATGTGGAGGTAAACAATGCACAATCTCAACTGCATGGGGCTGGCCACTCAGAGCAGGAGGCACATGAGCACTCTCTCAGGTCCCCACAGAGGTAGTCCCTCCCTAATGTCACCCTGATAGGGTAGAGAATTCTATCGAATCCTTCTAGAGGCTCCCTGTGCACTCACCTGGGGGATGGCCCCTCCTGGCATCTCCCAGTCACTCTAGAAATTCTAGCAAGTCTTCTGTTCATCAGCTACAGGAAACTGGTTTCAGCCCCAGAACATCCCTGAATCTTTCTTCAAGGCTGCATGAATTGAAGGTCAAACCCCAGTCTTACTGACCCCGACAGGCCAGGGGTTCGGCTTGGCCAGGTCTATTGCTGCAGATAGCAAACCATTATGAGCATGTATTCATTAGGGCAGGTAAGGTGCTAAGCACTTGGCATGCAGTAAATCATTTTATTCTTCCAGCAACTCTATCATATATGGCTATCATTTTCCTTTTCTACAGATGAGGAAACTGAGGTTTAGAAAGAGTCAGTAACTTTCTCAGAGTCACAGCTAATAAGCAGAAGAGCAGGATTCAAATCTGACCCCAGA
The DNA here is from genome assembly GCF_000951035.1 of Colobus angolensis palliatus. Classification (NCBI taxonomy): domain Eukaryota; kingdom Metazoa; phylum Chordata; class Mammalia; order Primates; family Cercopithecidae; genus Colobus; species Colobus angolensis. The sequence continues at coordinate 383,756 of NW_012117365.1, forward strand.
TCCCCCTCTTAGTGACTTCACTGTACCATCTACACCCCGCTCCCAATAGGCTTCTTGTTCTTCCCTCTTGGAATGAAAATGGATCCAAGACCTTGGCTCACATATTTGTCCTCTAGGTGTATCCACCCACCAGAGACCCTCCTCACCTGTCCTCGTACCAGGACTTGAGCCTCAGCCTTGGCCCTTTAAGAGCCTTTGAAACTGCTCCAGAACTGCCATCTGAGAGAGGGTAAGTCCTTTCTTGCACCACCCAAGGCCCTCCAAGGAAGCATAATCATAAGTTGCACTTTTTAATTTTCACAACGAAATCTTGTCATTGCCCTCGTGGTAGTTCTGGTTTCTAGAGGACATGGCTCTGCCTTCTGTGGGTAGCAGAGTATCCTTTGCTTCTCCCGCCAGTGCCCTCAACTTGGCAAAAGACCAGGGATGCAGCAGGTGCCCTGGGGATGGTCTAATGCAGCAGTTCACCAGCTGGGCTCCAAGAAGCCCCACAGGTCCTGCAGAACCCCTTCAAGGGGCAGCCCCGGGGGAGCTGAGGGGAACAGAATGAAATATATCCAGCTCAGCTTCCACCAGAGCACCCTGCCTTTATCTGTCTTACACACTGATCTGCAATTTAAGGGTTATTTTCTAAGAAAAGATTCTCTGGCTAAAACTCACTGGTCAGCTAGGTACATTGATGCTTTTTTCTACACGATTCTGCAATGTTTTCCTTGAACTGAGCTCCTATGTCACCCTGGCCACTAAGAGAATTGCCTTTACAGAACCATAGCTTAACATTCTTTCTTTGACGTTGTTAGAGAACCAATAACCAGGACTTGCTGTCTCTGTGGGCAACACCTCAGCACATCTGCAGGACAGTAGAGAAAGTTGTCCATTGTGTTGCTCAGAAACTCCTTGAAACAAAGCCCCTGGTGACTAATTCCTCTCCAAAATCTGGGCCAGGAGAGTTTGACTTTCCTAGCTTCCTGGTCCCCTCCTACTGCCAGACAATTAAAACTCATCTTTCCTCTTTACTGTGGCCACTAATATGCCCAGAGCATATTCAGCTAGGCATCTCTCTTTTTAAAATACATGTATTCCAGCCTGGCACGGTGGCCCATGCCTGTAATGCCAGCACTTTGGGAGGTGGAGGTGGGAGGATCACCTGAGGTCAGGAGTTCAAGGCTAGCCTGGCCAACATGCTGAAACCCCGCCTCTACTAAAAATACAAAAATTAGCCAGGTGTGGTGGCGTACACCTGTAATCCCAGCTACTAGGGAGGCTGAGGCAGGAAAATTTCTTGAACCTGGGAGGTGGAGGTTGCAGTGAGCTGAGATCGCACTTCAGCTTGGGCAATAGAGTGAGACTCCATCTCAAAAAAAAATAAGTAAATAAATAAAAATAAAACACATATATTTGGACACAACAATAAGAACAATAAACACTGGGGATCCTAAAAGGGAACAGGGAGGAAAGGGGGAAAGGGTTGAAAAACTACCTGTAGTGTACTATGTTCACTACTTGGGCAATGAGATCATTTGAAGCCTAAACTTCAGTATCACAAAATATACCCATGTAACAAACTTGCACATGTACCCTGATTTGTCCTGCAGGCTGTCAACCTCTGATACAGCTATACCCTAGTTTTCAACGGTAGGTTCGCCCTTTCCATGTGTTTGCATGATTGTATCCCAATAAAACTTTATTTACAAAAACAGGCTAGCAATTGGATTTGTCCTACAGGCTGTCAACCCCTGATATAGCTGTACCCTAGTTTTCAGTGGTGTGTTAGCCCTTTCCTTTTGTTAGCACTTAGATTTGTTGTCGGTATTCAATGTCTCAGTATTAGAAGTAAGACTGCATGGAACTTGCTTAGAATTTTTTTTCTTAGACTGTCTTCCTGGGAATTGGGATGACGATGCCCAGAAGTGTGGATATTTGTGAGGCAAAGTTCTTGATGCACACTCTGACGCTGCCTTTCAAACGCACTCTGTCTGTTTTCACTACCAGCAGCGACGTGAGAGCACCCATTTCCTCACACCCTGTGAGCGCCAGACAGTGTTCTTCAAAACATTTGCTTCCAGCACCCCCTGCTCCTTTACATCTGCTTTTGCTTTTGTCCAGTGTTTTGAGCCTCGGTCTGCACTTTTATTCCTTAATCTTCCTCACATCCTTTTTGGAAGCAGGTAAGATACAAGCAAATAAGTTTCTGGGTTTTATAGGTCTGTCATGCTGGGGTCAAGTTCAGGGAGTGGAAGGAGCCAGGGAGAGGCAGAGTCCTGAAGATCCAGTGTGGACGGCACAAGCTGGTAGGGCTGACAGCTGTCCTTCTCTGCTGGACGGAGAACACCCTCTGCCAGGGGTACTGAGGGAACTTCCAGAGGCTGCATCATTATGGGCCAGGCCAGGGTGGGGAGATGAGAGCATCTTGGAGAGAAAGAAACAACATGGTGGGAAGGGAAGGAAGTGAGTTTTGGCATCAGATGGGCATAGGCGTCCATCCAGGCTGCATGAGTGAGCCTGGACACGTTCTCTTGCCTCTTTGAATTACCCATTTTGTCATCTGTAAAGGGCATTAAAAAGGTCAACTGCACAGAATTGTCATGAGGGTTCAATGTGATCCTTTATACCAGAACCTCACACAGTGCCTGGGCATGTAGAAGGACTTGATGTGTCTTTGTTAAATTGAATTACCTTGCATACTAGTATCTTAGGAGCATTGGGAAATTGACAATATGAATATTTTTTAAAAAAGTCTATGAATCCAGTGCCCACCACATGGTAGGCTCTAAAATAGTAATTGATGGATGAATGAATGCATGGAACTTTGAAGTCAAACAACTCCAGCTTTGTCATTTATTAGTTCTATGATCTTCACAATGCCTTTCCCTCTGTATAGTTCAGCTTCCTTTTCTGCAAAATGGGTCTGATGAACAAGGATATTGACATGTGCTCACAGATAAGGAAACAGACATGGGCAGCTGAATGGTTTGCCCAGGGTCTCATGGCTGGTGTGTGGCAAGATTCAAGTGCTCACCACAGGCTCATTGTGAAGTCTAAACGAGGCAAATAATTCACTTTTGGCACAATGGATGTTAACTCCTTCCCATAGGCAGGACAGGCTGCCAGCCTTGGGATCTTAGTGGGGGAAACAGACTAAAGGAAGGGTCTGTAGCCACCACAGGGACTGGGACTGACTCAGAGGCAGCTGCATGCAAGCTGCTAGTTGCTGGCACTGGCGCTTGCAAGGAACTCTTCTAAGCTGATTCTCTGGAGACCACCTTTCCCAGGAGCCCATTTCCTAAGCAGCTGTCTCGCCTCCACAGAGCCCAGTTCATGCCGAAGCCAAATAGAGAATTTGCCTTTTCATAGCAGCATTTTGGCCTAGAAGGTGGAGCCTGGGCTGTACAAATGAGTCCACCCCTGGTGAAGGCCCCCAAAGCCCCTGACAGGGAGAGAGCCGTAGAAGCAATGCTTAGCACAGAATGAGTTGGCCCATAGGATGAGCTGCTGTTGATCCTGTAAGCTCATTGTTCCTGTGGCTGTGGACTGGGCCCAGGTGCAGGAAGCTTCACCTCCTGCATATGACATTTAATCCACCCAACATCCCTTCAAGGTAGGTGTGAGTATTCCCATTTTACAGATGAGGATACTGAGGCAAGTACAGGAGGTAAGTATACAACCAGTGAGTGACAGAGCAAGAGTGAGGACTTGAATTTGAGTGTCTGACTCTAAAACCTGTGTTTCTAACCATGAGTCACATTTACTGCCAGTTGGTGGACAGGCCTTTGAATCCTGGAATCACGAATCTCCTCCCGCCTGGATCTGTGAGCAAGGAACTGGGGGACTCCAGTTTCTTTGGGGCCAGAGCTTCAGCTATTCTTTTGCCTTGCCTAATAATACTTAAGCATAGATATTTAATAATACTTAAAGCATAGATATTTACTTCTTTGCAGAAAGTATTTTATCCATTCAACAATCCAATAAATGTTTATTAGGGATTTTTTATGTGCTGGGTCTTATGCTAGGTGCTGGAGATACATCACAAATAATAATTACAACTAACCCTTACTATGCACCAGGCACTGTTCTAGGCATTGTACATGGATTAGATCACTTAATCCTCACAACAACCCTATAGATAGCTATTATCCTTTCTTTATCGAGGAAGAAATTGAAGCACAGAGATGTTAAGTAATTTGCCCAAAGTCCCACAGCTATTAAGTATCGGAATCAGGATTCGGACGCATGCAGCCTGGGATCAGAGTTCATACATTTACCTGCCCCCACACTGTTGGGGCTCTCATTGTCTCTGCCCTTCTGGAACTTAGAGTCTTTCTTTGCCAACAGTCATGTTAAAATAACACACACAAAAATTTAATTCAGTTTTGTTTGCTGAGAAGCAAACTGGACAATGAGAATCAAGAATGAATGATCCTGGATTTGTAAAGTGCTTGACATCAACAGGGCCAACAGGAAGGAGTCAAGATCATGAGCAGAACCTTGGTCCATTTCCCACTGTGGCCTTGACAGCTGAATGTCCTTTGTCAAGCCTTGTCACCTCTCTGGGCCTTCATCTATTTACAGAATGGATTGTCAGTAATGTACCTATTCCATCTTCTTCCCAAAATTTTCATGGAGACTAAATGAGGTGGCAGATGGAAACAAGATTTCACAATAGGAAAAAGCACTGGGCAAGGGTTTTTTATTCAAAGTGAAAATTAGGTGTCAGTGTGATGAATAAGTGAATGAATGAATGAATGAATGGTCCTAGGAGTCCTGCAGCTTGGCTCCATGGGTGACAAAGAGCTCCCTTCAGGACATCTGTTGGGGTTTTTCAGGGACCTAACAAGGCTCTTTACCCTTGACCATGCCCCTTGAGTTATTTTGCACTTGATTTGTGTGAATCTCCAAAACTGTTTTAGCAAACATTTATTAATGTCTGCTGGGAGACCGGCCTTGTGCTAGACTCTGCGGGGAGACAGAAATGAATTTTCAATGGACTATGCCCCTGGGGGCTCACAGGCCAGGAGGAGAAATTGTATTAATAATAATGGTAATAATAATAACAATAACATGAGCAATAATAACCTGCAATATCTGAGCATTTTCTACATGACAGATGTTGTATTGAGGTTTTATGTACTTCAGTTCATTTAGTCATTACAATTCAATGAATTACTAAAACTACAGCTCCCAGTTTACATATGGAGAAACAAATTCAGAGAGGTTAAATAACTTACCTAAGTTCACACAACTCCGAAATTGCAGAGCTGGGCATGAACCAAAGAAAGAAAATGTGGATACAAATAACTCTATTATAAGGTATTATAAATGTGGATACAAATAACTCTATTATAAGGTATTATAAATGTGGATACAAATAACTCTATTATAAGGTAGAAACTGCTGTATACCATAGTAGAGGGACAAGGAAAGGCTTCTGAAGGTTCAGGAAGAGAAGGGAAGCAAGATGGTGGTGGTGGTGCTACTGCTGTTGTTGATAGTAATGACGTTGATGTTGATGGGGATGATGATAATCCTTGGGTGCCCGTTTGTTAAGCTTCTGCTTTGTGCCAGGCTCTTACCTGGGTGCTTTCTACTATCTCATTTACCCCTCATAACAACTTTCCAATGTCAATTGCATCTGCATCTTGCTCTTGAGGACTCAGAGCTGGAGGAAGAGCAGATGGCCTCCCTAAGGGCACACATCCAGTGTTACCTGGGCTTAAGCTTAAGTGTACCTCACTGCAGAGCTGCAGCTCCTTCCTGAACCAGGATCCCTAACCTTTGAACCAGCGGGCTGGGCATCTCAGAGATGCTCCATAAATGTCTGTTGAATGAATGAATATTGAATGAATGGATCCCCAAGGGCTCAAAGCCTTAAGCCCAGAAGACATAAATAACATGTCTCAAATGAGTATGTGTCCAACTGTAATTTAAACATATGTAGTGGTGCTATAATTACTAAAATACAAGTTAATTGCAAAGCATTAGTTCATTGTAACTTTTGTATTGTTTATTTTCTCCATGAGAAGATAATAGGTATACAGTTACCATCGGGAGGAGTTTGGAGAAATACTTTCATACAAAGAGAGGTCCTTGTGCCGAAAATGGTAGGAACATTCTGCCATCCTGCATGGCTTAACCAAAGTGCTTTGCCCAGCACCTGGCACAGAGGTCACTTGAAGAAGGGAGGCAACCCACCAGCCTGTGGCATTTGTCCTGGGTCTACACCCACCTTTCTTACTGGATCTAGGCTGTTACACTCAGAGACTTCATCTCTATGAGGACCTGACGCCAGCATCTAACAACCTTCCCAAATGGCTGTTGAATGCTTGCATGAATGAATGAATAATGAAAGCAAGAATGAGTGAATGACAATGAACGGCACTTAGGGAACCCACAAAGGGTGTTTTCCCCGATGAGTGTTTGAAAGTGGGAGTTCCTCCAGCCTCAGGCCTGAACACAGGACCAGCATAACTGTGGGGTTCCCAGGGGCAGACAACTTGTGACTTTCAGCTCTGTACTGGGATTTTGAGACTGTGATTTCATCCCCAGGGACCTGATCTTGACCTTGTCATAACCATGCTGGAGAAGGGGTGGTGGCTGGGGCCTTGCTTTCAGCAAAGCTGTGCTCTCCATTTTTGGATGCATTTTTCAAACTCAGAAGAAAGTTGACAGATGGCGGTGGCATAATATTCTCACTTTCTCTACTTCCCACAGGCCTCCCTCCAACACAGCTCTCCAAGCTCTAGAAATCTCTGACACATCTCGACCATGAGAGCACGGCTGGTGTTTGGCAGGTGAGCCCTCCCCATCCCTCATCACACCGCAGGACACAGGGCAGTTTCAGCACAGCCCAAAGGCCGCTAGGCTGCGTTTTGAGGCCAAGAGGTAGACAGGAATGACCTTAGCCTCAGGCAGGAGAATGGAGCCCCACATGCTACCGAGACTTCAGGAAAAAGCCACCCAAATGTCCCAAGTTCTGCAGCTGGCATTTCTGCAAATGGCAGCATATGGTGATGGGAGAGTCCTGGGCCGGGAGCCAGGGGAAATGCTTCTGACCCCAGGCCTGCCTTTATTGCTCAGGAAAATCTCATGCAAGTGCCTCCTTTCTGGGTCTCTGTTACCTTGTCTGCAAAGTGAGGGAGTGGGACTTGGTGGACCCAGCAGGGCTCAGGCCAAGGCAATGGGCTCTGGGGAGGACAGTAGGGCTGACACTGCAGCTGTGTACCACATCCTTAGAACTCAGTCTTCTGTTTGATTGTTCCATGGACTTTACAGCCACAGAGATCCTGGACTGGGCTGTGTGTTCACCATATATGTGTATGTGTGCATTTTGGGGAGGGGCCTGTATTCCTCCTAGTTAAACACTGCTGGAAGTCAAACTCAGATGCAATCACCAGCCCCATGCCTGCCCTCTTATGACCTCGTCATCAGGACATCATTTATTGCCTGTTGTGCTCTATCCTCTGTGCTGGGCACTGAGGCACAGAGATGAACAAATACATGGCATTGTCCTCAAGAAGCTTCTGCTCCAGTGGAGGAGATCGACATGCAAATAGCCACAGAACAGCAAAACCTGTGAAGGCAGGGGGGCTCTATTCTTTCAGGGTTTGGTTGTGGGGGTAGTTCAAGGAAGACCATTTGAAGGTGACACTTGAACTGGACTTTGAAGGATGAATAGAAGTTCAGCAGGTAAAAAATGGAAGAAGAGCATTCTAAGCCAAAGGGACAGCAAGTGGAGCAGTGGAGTCGCTGGGATGCAGGGCCCAAGAGGAGGAGGGTGGGAGTGAGGCCAAGAGAGCAGCAGGACTCTGAAAGTCACCCAGGAGTTTGGACTGGGTCCTACACAAGCAGGGAAGGGAGACAGTCAGCCCTGTGGTTCTGAGAGAGGCCCCTAGCAGGGTGTGGGAGGGCGGGGAGGAGGGTGGTGGGGAGGCTGAGATGAGAGGAGGTGCACATGTCAGAACCCACAGAACATCAACAGGGGCCCGGGGCAGAGCACCCCGTGCTGAAGTGTCTGTGACCTCAGCTCTCACAGACTCCAGCATCCCTCTGCATCCTTTCAGGTCCCTGGGGCCCCATCCTGCGTTGGGCTGCCACTCCGGCCACAGGACTGCTTCTCTTGGGCTCTTCCAGCTCCCACTCACTTTCCTCCTTTCCTGCCCCTGAAGGACAATAGGCCACCTGGGCAGCAATTTCGTAAGAATTCAATGCTGTTCCGAAGGCCCCTAAAGCCTTCTCTTGATAGCAAGGTTGTCCTAGAGTATTTCTGTGTAGTGGGTAATAGCTGGCAATTCTATGGTTTTACAGTTTCCTCTCTTGGTAGAACTCAGAACACTTTCACACCTGTTGTCTCACAGGAGTGTAGAAAGAGTAGGTTCTGGGGCCAAAGAGAGCCTTGCTGCAACCCTACCCCACGCCTCCTTTGAGGAGCAGTGGAACCGTCAGAGCCTCAGGAGGGCCTCTCTGTATAGAATACCCACCTCCTGTGGTGGTACCAGAATCAAATGCAAGAGCTCGAGTGAGAAGCCAGCACGGTGCACACCACGTGGTCAGCACTTACTTTCAGGGCTCCCCTGCCAACTCAGCCCTGCGATGGAGTGAGTGGCAGCTGATGGGCAGGGCTGGCCTAGAGCCACCTGTGAGTTTTGGGTTCAGAAGGTCGTGTGAGCAGTCAGCATGCGTGCCTTAACGGGAGATCAGGCCAATGGGCTTGACTTTCCTTTGAAAAGTGCACTCAGCAGAGCTTTCCTGACACCCCTCTGATCCTGGCATTGGTGGACGCTGGGGGCCCAAATAAGAGCAAGTTTGCGCCTTCTCCAGAAGGGACACATAGACAGAGGAATAGCCACACACAGAGCAGGAGCAGCCCCACAGGCCCAGGGCAGAAACAAGAGAAGCCCAGGAAAGAGGGAGCTACATTTAGTGGGGCCTGTGGCTAGAAGAAGCATTGTGGGGGTGGAGCGAGGAGCACTGGCACCCAAAGGATCCATGGGAGTTCTCAGATCAGCAGGGGGAGGGCATGGGGCCCCAGTGGAGAAAGGCATGGCATGGGAAACACCAGGCTGTGTTGGGATGTCAGCAGTTGGTGTTTTCAATATCCTGCCCAGCAGAACTCCCCGTCACAGAGAAGCATTCATGGAAGCTGAGCACACAGCCCACCTCATCAACATGGTTCTCATTGGGAAGGTCACACCCAGGGTCAGGCCCCACAGTTCAAGGGCAACATTGATGAGCTGCATGATAAGACCAGATAGGCAACCTCTAATGCCTCTAAGACTTTTCTCGATTGGAGTTGAGGGCACACATTAGCTGCATATGCTGACATAATCCTGGTGGTGTTATAACATCTGTGCTGGGTGCTGGGATAGAGATGAATAAACCCAGTCCCTACCCAGGTAGAGACAAAGAGGGAACAGGGCCTCAGACACCTGTACTGCATGCTCATCAATGCTCTCATGGAAGGGTGTTCAAAGTGCTATGGGACCATAGAGGAGGTAGCAGCCAGAGGGGAAAAGCAGGGTGGGCACCATAAGGAGGGGATGCACCAGAGGGTAATGATGAGAATGTTTATGGCAACTGAGGTTTATTGAGCACTTACTACATGCCAGGCACTGTTCTCTAAGAACTTTACACAGATGTGCACTCCACCTGCACTAGTCTATGAGGCAGGTGCTGTTTTCATCCTCTTTTACAGATGACAACTGATGCACAGAGAGACTGTGACTGGCCCAAATGCACAGGGCTATGAAGTGGCTTAGCCAGGGTGAGCCTAGACAGTCTGGCCCCAGAGTCTATGCTTGAATGACCCTGGGTAGCCTTTCTCTGAGCACTAGAGGCACCTACAGGGTTGATATTATGTCTTTTGCTCTAGCACCTAGCAGGCCCTCACTTAAAATGTGTTCACCAATAAGAATGCACAAATGCCTGGATGAACTGGGCCCTGGAAGACTGAGGGCAGCATATGGGGATAGAGATGGCACTCATGCAGAGGGAGGAACCGGAGCAAAGGCCTCAGATAGGGCATCTGGCGTTGCTGTGTGGTGCTGCCCCTCCCGAAGCCCTGGAAGACTAAGAGTTTAGACAGCAGCCTCTCCAGCCAACTCCCTTCCCCTCCCCCTGTCCCAAAGGCCTGGCACCTGCCAGCCAGTCCCACCTTGGGATTTGCTGTGCCCTTTGTGCCCTCACGTCATGATTTGTTACCCGTCCTCTCAAAGGTTCCCATGGGCAGCTCTGGGAAGATGACCATGACCGCCCAGAGCTAAGGAAGGCCTGCACCTAGAGGGGCTCAGGAAAGAATTCAAAACTCACTCCCTTAAGAGGTTGCTTTCTGAATGTTTGAGACTTCAAGGAGCAGGGTATTTTTGTTGTTGTTTTGTTCTGTTCTTTTTTCAAAGGCTCTTCCTTTCTTGAAGCTCGGTGGGCTGTGGGTGGAAAGCTAGGGTTGGGATTTGGCTCTGTGGCTTCTGAACTGGTCATCTTTGAGTGAATCAGTTCACTTCTCTATACCTCAGTTTCCATCTCCATTAAGTGGGAATAAAACTAACTACAGAATTAAGGGGGGCAAGGCTTGGGGAAACTCCAGTGCAACACCAGCTTCAGTGAAAATCTGCCTCTCTGCTTCCTGCTTTGCTCCTGAGGCCTCCGTCTCCTCTGTACAATGTGGAGTTGGGAAATGTTGATCTTTAATACCAGCCAGCCATATAGATATATTCACACACACATATATACCACCTGTCATAAGCATATGCAATTTAATCATTTTATATATTTCATGGGAATATATAACATAGCGTCTTATTGTGTATTCTTCTGATTACAAAAGTAATACGTATGTATTGAGAAAATTTTGAAAAGTAGAGGAAAAAAAACTACTATTCCATATCCATGACTGGGCTATTTAGTAAATTCCTCTTCCACCTCTTTTTCTATGCACATACAAAGATTTTTTTTTTAATTAGGATTATACTCTACATTTTATTTTTTAACTCCAGCTGGGCTATTGAACCAGGCTGCTGCACAGGGCTGTCGGTGTCTGTGTCTGGGAGGAACAAGAGGCAGCAGCTGCCACAGCTGTTTGGTGCCCATCTGCCGCACTCCTGCCCGGGTGGCTGCTTGGAGGCATCTGACCTTCGGATGTTCAGTGTGTCTGGCGGGTGCACATCTAACACTAATTTTAGCTTGGCCTCTCAGGCTCACTGGCCTTGGGGCCTGCACATAATGAGCGCCTTACGTAGACGGCTGCCAACGATGCAGGAAGAAGCGTCCCACCTTAAAATGTTCCTCATGACCCGCCAGCACTCTGCTCTTAGAGAACAAGCCAGTTCCCTGTTCCTTCTCCCACCAGGAAGGGGCTGCTGTTGACGTTTGTGGCCCAGCAGGCTGCGCCCCATGGGCAGGTGGCCCACCAAACACATGGGAGATAGCTTCTTTGGATGGGGTCGTGTTTTTACAGGGCAGGCTTTGATTGGAGCTGGAACAGCTGAGAGAGACTTCCCGAGACATTGCAGGCTGTGGGGCATCTGAAATGCCCTCGGGGGTGCGGGCTGAACTTCAGGTGTCTCACCCTGATGCCTCACATTTGTCAAGTAGGTACAAATGTACAGTGTCATTTGATACCCCATTTTGTCCTGAAGACAGCCCTGTGTATTAGGTGGCAGTATACCCATTTGACAGATGAGGAAACCGAGGTTGAGATGGGGAAGTCATTTGCTGGAGGTCACACAGCAAGATGGTGGCAGGGACTTGACTGTGGATGTGGGTCTCTCACTCCAAGCCCAGGGCTCTTTCTGTTCATCAGCACCATAGGTAAGCAGCTCATCCAGGGCCATAGCCATCTGCTGTGATTCCTTATGTTGGGATTATTTGTCCAAAATGGAAACACTTTAATTTTCACCTGAGAAAGAATTCACATTTATTGAAAACAAATTTACCTAGTTGGTCTGTTTCTAAAGCACAAATCTAACCATGGCAGGCTCTTCCTTCAAAATGTAGGACATCTCCCTCTGCCCACAGGATGAAGCCCATATGCCCCCACCTGACATCCAACCTCCACAGCCTGCAGTGGGCTGACCCCCCAAATCTGGGCACCCTCAGCATCAGAGATCTCTACTGTGGTTCTTGGGCAGGGTTGGGGGTTTTCTTTGTGATTCACCTCCTGATCGGAATGGAGCTGCATGAAGCAGGAGGCTTGTAGGCTGCTCATCCCCATGTCCCTGAGGCCTGCACTGGGCCAGGCACAGAGTCAAGTCCAGTAAATGTGTTGGCCCCCAACCCATGGTCCTTCATGAGAAACCTGAGCTCTAATCCAGGCTTAGAAATAAGCTGAGGCCTGCCCAGCCACTACCAGCCTGATAAGGAAGTGGCTGCTTGGCAGCACTCCTAGGAGGGGACTGCAGGGCTGTCTAAAAGCCGCAACCCCCTGGGCGGGCAAGGGGGAGGACTCTGGAGGGCCATCTCCAGATAGGTACTGGAGACCAACATCCTGCCTCCATGGCGAGTCCTCCACCTCCCCCATCCGTCCACTCCCCAGTCCCATAGCAACAATAATGCCTGTGTGATGTGCCCTCTGCCTGACAGTAGCTCTTTGACTTAAGCTCTTTAGGAATGATTTCTGGAAGTGGCATCATACAGCTCTGGGGGAAACAAGTTTTCTAGGGACTGTCTTGGTTTAGTGACAGCAGGACCCTTGCTGTTTGACCCTGTACAGGATTCCCCTCTGGGCCACAGCCCCTCAACCTCCCAGACTCTGGTGGCCTGGAGGTTATTATAGGAGAGGCAAGGTTTTTAGAGTCCCACAGCCCTGGCTTCAGCTGCCCCTACCACTTACTAGGTAGGGTTACATCTCTCTGAGACTCAGTTTCCTCATTTGCAAAATGGGACTAGTGATCCCAACTTTCAGGGTGTGGTATCTTATTGGTAAAAGTCTAGCGCAGCGACAGGCACATGGTGAATAATTATGTTCCTTCTCCTGGAGGCCTTTTAGGGCCTGAGAGCCTGCCTGAGAAATCTGCCGCTTGGTGAGGGTGGCAGTCTCTGGAGACAGGTGTTGGGGCATGTTGCACATGACACGCAGTCTAGTAGTGAGCCACTTCTCTCATTCTGACACGTTCTTGGGGGTTTAGTCAAGGACAAATCTTTTGTTTTCTAATGAAAGCCTATGAAAGAGGGTTTTTGTAACTGATTCGTTTCATTTCACAATCAGCTTTCCAGGAGGATGTCTTTCATTCACTTGTTCATTCATTCTTTCACCCTGCACATATCTCCAGAGCCCCGACAACCTGCCAGGTGTGGTAGGAGATGTACAAATAGGCCATGCAAGGACCCTGCCTTCAAGGGGCTCACTGACTAAGCAGTTATTATAATTCTGGGTAAAAAAGTGGAGTGGGGCACACAAAAGGCAGAGTGCTGAGAGGGGAGAGATTAGAAAAGATTCCTGCAGGGCTGAGTAGAAAAGCTTTCATCAAGAAGGTGGTACCAAAATAAGGCAGTTAGAAAGCATAGAGGGAAAAAGACTTCATTCTCCAAAGAAATAAAAACATAAAATTATGAAGAGTCAACTGAAGAAGGTATTATAAATTGTTCTATAAATAAAATTGAATCTCAAAATCCCCCCAAAAAATTGTTCATAAAATGGTTACGAAGTATATCTGGAAAAATAAACATGGACGAATGGCCTAGAAAAAGTCAGTGTTGGTACAGAGATAGACCTGTGGCTCAAGGAACAGAGAGCCCAGAAGTAGATATCAGTGTACGTGAGGCTTAGTATGTGAATGCATGGCATCGAGAATTAGAGATGAAAATGCAGGTGATTGCTGATGTGTTCTAAAGACAGCCAGCGAGCTATTTGTAGGGAGGGAAGGGAATGCAACTGACTCCCTACCTCAGTTCCTACACCAAAATAAATTCCAAGGAGATTAAAAAACATGCAACCATAATGATACTAAAAGAAAGACAACGAGGGAATGTTTCTGTCATACTAGAATGATGAATGCCTCTTTACATGTAATATCAAATCCAGAAACTGTGAAGGAAAACAATTAAAAACCCTATGGGCAAACACCCCACCATAATCAGGTTAAAGGATGATAACAAACTAAGAAAAGTATTTCAACATAGGTATGATGGGTAAAAGGTTAGCAGCACTAATACCCAAAGAGCTCTTGTAAGCGAAGTATTAGATAAAGACAAATTGCCAGCAGAAAGATGGGCAGAGGCTATGAACAAGCAATTCACAAACGACAAAATACAGAGCGTAGAAAGCATGTGAAGAGTCATCACCCAGGGGCAGAGGATGCACATTAAACAATCAAAGTGTCCTTCGGAGGCCGTTTCAAAGAATGAAAATACTGGGGAAATGCAGAATGAGGAACAGGAACACCGGACCACTGTTTAGTGGGTCACGAATTGATACACATTTTCTGGAGGGGAGTTTATATGTCAGTACTTTCAAATGTCCCTACCTTCCAACTCAGTGGTTCACTTCTAAACAAGTATCCTAGAGTGCCCAGGATTATGTGTGTAGGAAAGCAGCAGAGCGTTGATTAAGACTGTAGAGTCTGAGATCAGAAAGACCTTGTTTCAAGCCACCTGGCCCTAGAAAAGTTCCTTAACATCTCTAAGCATCAAAGTCCTCATCTGCAAAGTGGGCATAGTAATACCACTTTCATAGGCTTGTGGCAAAGCTTAGATGAGATAACACTTATAAAACTCTTAGCAGAGTGTTGGGCCCCTACTAAGTGCTGAATAAATGCTAGCTCTTTTATTATTACCAATAAAGATGTTCATCATAGGATTGTTTGTAATAGCAAATAATGGGACGCAACCAAATTGCCCATCAATAGGGAGCTACTGGTTATTCATCACAGAAATGTGCACAGTGATGCAGCCCTCTGAGGACCCGTATTTATGAAAATGGAAACATGCCTTTGACATATTAACGTATGATTTTTTAAAGTATCAAAAGGGTATGGGACATCCATTCCAAATTGCACAGAAGCATACATCCATGTATCTAGAAAGATGTCATTGATTCTTGTTATTCACAGTAGATATGTTCTATAAAGTCCTCACAAACACAGAATTAGCAAATACTGAACTGTTGCTCCTAGGAGAACTACAGCAGGAGATTCCTGCGAGCCTCTGGTGACAACGTTTTTGTCAGCTGATCAATATATAACCTTGTTTTATGTGTGTTTCTGTTTTAACATACCTTATTTAACATAGATTATGGATTCATTAATATTGAACTCAGGGCAAGTAGCACTATAACTCCTCTCTGAACAAAGCTTACCTAACACGGCATTTCCTCTGTAAGGCGCGCAGTAGCTCCCCTGTGCTTGGGAACACCGGAAAGCACTTCAGCTCTATATTTGGAGGCCATTTGAAAAAGTAAAATCACCAAACAAAAAGTGCAAAACTGCGAAAACTGTCCATAGTGTCCTTTTTGTGGACACTTGTTTATCATATGGGATCTGAAACTGGAAGGCAGAGGTCGCCTCATTCAGCCTCATCTAGGAACATGCACGTTAGGCAACACAAAATTTTCACCACGCTGGGCTCAGTGGCTTGCGCCTGTAATCCCAGCACTTTGGGAGGCTGAGGCAGGTGGATCGCTTAAGGTCAGGAGTTCAAGACCAGCCTGGCCAACATGGTGAAACCCTGTCTCTACTAAAACTCCAAAAATTAGCTGGGCATGGTGGCACAGGCCTGTAATCCCAGCTACTCAAAAAGCTGAGTCAGGAGAATTGCTTGAACCTGGAAGGCGGAGGTTGCAGACAGAGTGAGACTGCATCTCAAAAAAAAAAAACAAAACTTCACCACTCTGCACATCCACAAATGACTATGAATGTAAGTATTGATTTGGAGGTTACAAATAAATTTGATCAAGCAGATAAATTTGCAAATACAGAATCTATGAATAATGAGGATTGATGATATCTAAAAAGATAGTGCCTTCATTCATTCAGGCTGCTATAACAAAATACCATAAACTGAGTGGCTTAGAAAAACAGAAGTCTATTTCTTACAGTTCTCAAGGCTGGGAAATTCAAGATCAAGGCAGATTCGTGATCCGATGAGCCTCTACTGTCTGATTCATAGGTATTACCTTTTTGCTGTGTCCTCAAATGGTAGAGGGGATGAGAGGGCTTTCTTTGGCCGCTTTTATAAGGTCACTAATCCCATTCATGAAGATTCTGCCCCCAGAACCTAATCACCTCCCAAAGTCCCCACCTCCTAATACTGTCACCTTGATGGTCAGGATTTCAACATGAATTTTGGAGGGATACATACATTCAGGCCACATAGCACATGGTCATGTCAGTAGTGAGTCAGGATTTAAGGAGATTTTTTTCTGTTCTTCTTTATACTGATAATGCTTTAACTTTTTACAGTGGGTACATATAATACAATCAGTCAAAGCAATAAAGCTATTTTCAATCTAGAAAGAAAACTTGTTATTGATGGCACTCCATTGTCAAGATAAAAATCCATACTCATTAGAATAGTATAGTTAAGACTTTTATGTATTGCTTGCTATGTGCCACACAGAATTCTAAGCCCTCGACATATTCATGTAATGGAGTCTTCTCACCAAGAAACTCCATGAGTTTTGTTTTTGAGATAGAGTTTCACTCTTGTCACCCAGGCTGGAGTGCAATGGAGCAATCTCAGCTCATTGCAACCTCCTCCACCTGGGTTCAAGCGATTCTCCTGCCTCAGCCTCCTGAGTAGCTGGGATTACAGGTGCCTGCCACAACACCTGGCTAATTTTTGTATTTTTAGTAGAGACGAGGTTTCACCATGTTGGTCAGGCTGGTCTCAAACTCCCAACCTTGGGTGATCCATCCACCTTGGCCTCCCAAAGTCCTGGGATTACAGGTGTGAGCCACCGCGCCAGGCCAGAATCCATGCTTTCAGCCAACAATATGTAAGTGTGCTCAGTCCCAAGCCTGGCACAGGGCTCTGGAGATGCCCAGGAGGATCTGACCAAGCTCCTGGCCCAAGGCACTTCTGGTCTAGGTTGAAGGCAGTGGCAAGGGTGCACCAGGCACTTCAGGCTCGTGGAAGTGGGGTGCTCCCCATCCCAGCCTGAGGACTCAGAGAAGGCATTGCTAGCCCAGCATTCAGTGTCCCCACAGTCTCCTGCCCTTCTTTCTCACTTCTTTGCAGGCACACCCTCCCACCAGGGTGCCCCTGCCATACCCAGCCATCCCCTGCCCCTTGAACCAGCCATGTCTCTCAGACAAGGCTCAGCTCAAATGCCATCTTCTTTCTCTGACCATCAGGAAGAAGCAAGGGTTCCTTCCCCTGACCTCCCAACAACACCTGATTCCTCTCTGTTTTGGAACTTTATGGTTATTGTCTTTCTACTCACCTGTCCACACTCCCCCGCCATAAGCTGGTGTCGGAAACCTTTTATTCCCAGCACCCAACACAATCCTTGCACGTGTTATCCAGCAATACAAGTGTATTGAATAAAGAAATGAACAAACGTGGAAATATCTAAGATCTGAGACTCCCAAAGACATGAGATTGTGGCAAAGTAGTTGTTGAAGGCTGCCAAGGCCCTGGAGGACCCTGGAGGGCTGAGCTGTCTGGCTCCAAGCCTCTGTCACCACGGGACTGGGAGGCGGAGCCAACAAGCTGCAGGGCCAACATTAGCCAGCGTGTTGTTTCTGCGGCTTCTGAAGCACCCCCACCCTAGTGAGAAAGACTAAGAAAGGTCCCATTCAACTTGTCTTGGCACTTCTAAGGGAAAGGATGGGGTTTGGATTAGCTGGGCCAGGGACATCTTTTCTAAAATAGCTTCATGCATATTCAGCTGCTCCCTGAAATAGTCGGGCGGCTATTTTCAGCAGCTTCTACTCAGATGCCCACACATAATGGCCTCTACCTTGAGCATGTAAACCAGTAGGAAGCAAAGCAAAGGGTACGGGAGGACAGTGTCAGAAGGCTTTTCATGGCTTTCTACCACTCCCCCCAAGCCCTTGGTGTGTTTTTCCTCCCAGGGACTCTCTCCCATGAAACGGAAAGTCCTGGTTACTATGACAACTTGCTGGAGGAGGTTTCCCCGCCAGTGACCCTACCCACCCAGATCCCAGAAAGCGCAGACTCACCAGGGCAGCCATAGCTTGAGGCACGACCTCCAAACACTAAGTTGGCGAGTTCACTCCCAAGAGATTCCCTCGGCGCCTGTTCCCTCATGGTTTGCACGCATTTCTAACAGGTGCCCCGTGGAGGCTGTGGGAGGCCAGTGAAAGATGGGACCCTACCAGCAGGGGGTTGAGGTCATGACAGACAATCCAGCTGGAAGGGTAGAGAGAGAACCACTCTACCAGGGAAACATTTATTTGCAAATACCTACGGAAACATCAATATGTACCTTGTGCTGTGTGCTGGGGAAACAAAGATAAATAAGACTCCGTTCATTAAATGAATGGCTAAGCAAACACTTGTAAGTGTCTTTCTCTAAGCTGTAACTTTGTTCTCCCAAAAAGACTGTTTTAAATGTTGAAAAAACAGTGTCCTAAGTGCTGAGGTTAAGGTGAGGACATGGGATTCCCAGGGGAAGGAAATGGGCTCTCTGAGGAGGTTGGGAGGTGAGCTTGAGCAGAGAGGTAAGAGTTTTCTTGTGAGACTAGCAGGTGGTGGCCTGTGTTCCAGGTGGCCAGCACAGCACACATGAAGCAACAGAGGTGGAAAAAAACAGGTCCGTTTGGGGAACTCCCAGCTCAGGATGTCTGGAGCATGGTGCCGAGGAGGAGGCAGAATGATCAGAGGAGAGATGGGGGAGCCACATCACTGGGGCCTTGGAGGCTCTTCTCTTTGAGAAGAGCTCCCTGGGGCCACTGTGTGTTTGGATGGATTCCTACCCACCCCAGTCCACCTAAGGTCTCCCTGTGTTACAATGTAGAACAATGATTAGAGAAAAATGAGATTGTGTTAAAAGTTTCACGGTGAGAGGTGTGACTTTAAGAATGAGTTAAGTGTTCATTCCACCTTCCCTGGAGATGTATCAAAAATTAAAATGAACTGGGAGGCCAGAAACCTGGATCCCAGAAAGAGCTGGGGAGGGACCAATGTGGGGCCTCTGGGCCTCAACCAGGTCAACCATATGACCAGAAAAAGTGATTGCTTACATTTTATACATCTGAATTTATATTCGTTCTCCTGCCCCATAGCCATCCGGGAAAAGAGTCCTGTTTTGTTCAGGACACCCTGAGAAAGGCAGGGAAGTGGGCTTTGATACCTTTTAGGAAGACAGCCACCCAGAGGAGTCAGAGGAGAGCAGCAGAAGGGGTCAGATCAGAGGAACTGAAGGAGATCGGCTCGGCTATCTGGAGGTCACCTGTCAAGCATGCCCTGACCCCATGTCACTTCCCAGTTGGCTTCTTTGAAGGCATTAGGAACCATCAACAAGAACCGTGGTGCCCACAGGCAGATGCATCTTTCTGCTCTGTTCATCCCCCATCATTCCTCCATCTGCACTCAGCCTCTTTATTTATTTGTTCATTCATTCATTCATTCATCTGGAGCTGTGGCTGGGAAATGGTTGGCTTAGATAATGGTTTCTTCACTGAATTTTCAAGGATCTGTGAAACCCCTGAAATGATAAGAAAATGAGTACATATCTCATGTTCATTTTCTGATAGCTCATAACTTTCAGCAGATTCTCAAAGGAGCCGGTGACCCAAAAAAGGTTAAAAACCACTGATAGAGATGGGAATTGTTTTATTTTAAAACAAATGATTTCACCTTTTGGTAGATAAGCCAGCTGAGGGAGCATGGAGTGAAATCCCTAGTTCTGTGCTGAGCTTTCTCAGATGGTGAAGGGGCACCGGGGACTCTGTCATTGCTCCCAGCATCACCGTGCACCTAAGTATGTGCATTCGCTGCAACTAAGCCAGGTCCAGAGGCCCTCGGAGCACAGAGGATGGGGAGCAAGATCCCTTACCTAAGACTGCTCTGTTTCTCTCCCTTACCAACCACAGCCTTGCTGCGAGGTCCCTTTCCAGCCTGCATGTGGCAGAGCATGATGAGGCTCTCTTGGTTTGGAGAGATGTGGAAAGCTGGAAGAAATCTGAGAAGGGAGAGGCACTTAGAGTGGAGTTGCAGAGGTCTGGATATTTAATGAAGCTTTGAAGAGAAGGAGCAGCTAAAGTTTAGTGATTAGCTCTAAAAGTCAGCTTGTGTCACCTTGGCTGGAAAACCTCCCATAGCTTCCTATCTCTGAGTGAAATTCAGTGAAATTCAGAAGTTGCATAAATGCCTTCACAGCCCCAGTGATTGTCTTGCCCCCATATCCTCTGGACTGTGTACTGTTCTACAAACTCTGGCCTCAGGGCCTTTGCACTTACTGTTTCCTCTGTTAGGAAGCATATGCACATGGCCCATCCCTCACTTCATTTGGGTCCTTACTTAAATGTCCCTTTCTCAGTGAAGCCTTCTCTGGTCCCCGACTTAACAAGGCAACACCTCCTACTGCCACCACCCCATTCTGTTCCCTTTTTCTGCTTCGCCTTTCTTGATAGCACTCAGGACCAGCCCACATGCCACTGTCTGTATACTGTGCCCAGTCCCTGGAACAGGGCCTGGTCCATAGTAGATGCTAAATGGTTATTTGTGGAGTGAATGAATCCATTCTTACCACGCTCCTGTGTTTATATATTGTAATCTCATGCTGCTCCTGTGATAACTCTGCAGGGTGGATTTTATTCTCCCTTTTCACAGATGAGAACCAGAGACTCGTAGCAGCTAGAGCTGCTTCCTGGGTTCTGCGGTCTCAGAACTGCTCCATCCCCACCCCTGGAAGACTTGATACTGTGTTCACCAGGACTCCTTGACCCATAAAAGAGGCCAGGCTTTTGCATGGGTCCAGTCAGTACTTAGAAGTACACAGCACACTCTCACAATCCAGTTATGTCCAGGCGTGATATGACCTGGAAGTGGTCAGGCATGTAAACTCATCAACGGCAAAGTCAAAGAGAAAAGAAGACAATTGTATGGGGCTTTTGACGGATTCCTACTCCTTGCTTTCTCCCCATTGTGTATCTTGAACATCAGCCCATTGTTCTGGAAGAGATTACTTAAGTGGTGACTTTGAAAATACAGTCTATGGCCGGATGTGGTGGTTCATGCCTGTAATCCCAGCACTTTGGGAGGCCAAGGTGGGAGGATCACTTGAGCCCAGGAATTCAAGACCAGCCTGGCCAACATGGTGAAACCCCATCTCTACTAAAAATACAAAAAAATTAGCTTGGCGTGGTGGTATGTGCCTGTAGTCCCAGCTACTCAGGAGGCTGAGGCACGAGAATCTCCTGAACCCAGGAGGTAGAGGTTGTAGTGGGCTGAGATTGCACCACTGCACTCCAGGCTAGGTGACAGAGTGAGACTCCATCTCAAAAAACAAAACAAAACAAACAACAAAAAACCACAGTCTAGAATCCAAAAATAAACCCAGAATTCATCAAGACATGAGACAACCCCCACATGATAAGCCAGTCCATTTGCTTGTTTTCAGATCCACTGGTGCCTATTGTTTCCACTGTTACACACAGTTCTAACACACGCCAGCCCGTGAGATACAGAGAGTTTGCAAGACAGAGAGGCGGATTGGAGAGAGAACCATGCTACACATACCCCAGGTGTTCCTGGTGCTGGTTATCGAGAGTTACAAAGATGAGTATCACACAGAAGGTGCCTTAGGGAACTTACAATCCAGCAAAAGAAACAGACAGAAAACAAAGAAGTTCAAGTATATATATATTTTTTATTTTTTTATCATTTTTTTTTTTTTTAGTCTTTTTTTTGAGACGGAGTCTCGCTCTGTCGCCCGGGCTGGAGTGCAGTGGCTGGATCTCGGCTCACTGCAAGCTCCGCCTCCCGGGTTTACGCCATTCTCCTGCCTCGGCCTCCCAAGCAGCTGGGACTACAGGCGTCCACCACCTCGCCCGGCTAGTTTTTTGTATTTTTTAGTAGAGACGGGGTTTCATCGTGTTAGCCAGGATGATCTCGATCTCCTGACCTCATGATCCGCCCGTCTCGGCCTCCCAAAGTGCTGGGATTACAGGCTTGAGCCACCGTGCCCGGCCCAAGTATATTTATTTATTCAAATCCTGAACCTGTTCCAAAAAGGATTCAAGGTAGAAATCAGGTTTGTGATACTCTAAGTGCTACAGTTGAGATGGAGACCCGGGTTCATGAGATAAGGATGATCTCTTCCCCTGGAGGGTTGAGCTGGGCATGGGAGCGAAGCGGTGTGGCCCACTTCTTGAGCTCCCAGGAGCCCATGTGGCTGGAGAGGGGGGTGAATGCCATCCATCCAAGGGATGTGCTGTGAGCCATTCCTTCTGCCTGAGGAACTTACAGTGCAGTGAAGGAAACAGGCAAGGAAACAAAGACTTGGATCTGCAACCTCCCTGCCTTGCTCTCAAGGACCTGCTCTCAACATATAGAAAGCCACAGACTGAAGGGACCTGCAGCAGTTCCTGTGGTGGCCAAGGCAGGTGCTCCTACAGGCCCTGGTCCTTCTGGATCTCTACCCTCAGGCTGCACTCGTAACAGTCCCAAAAGTATTTCTGCTTGGGGGAGTAACACTTTGCATTCAAACAGCAAGGTACAGTTTGCAGAACACCATCACATCCATCTTGTGTGTTCCTTCAAGAAGAAGGCTGGGGGAGTGCCAATTTTTCAGTGTATGGATGGGACAGTGGGGGCTCAGAGACAAGTCTCATTCCTGAGAAGTGTTAGAGCCAGGACTGGAATCCACGGAGAAGGAGAAGAGGCCCTGTCCACACAAGCACATGGTAATAGGGCAAACACAGGCACTTGACCATGTAACAGTAAGAGAAGGTTCTTTAGCAGACAGGAGAATATCCAGACTCTGGAATCAGACAGAACCAGGTTCACACCTGGCCATGAGCTGTGTGCCCTCACCTCACCACTGAAAGAGCATAATGGTATCCACCTGGCAGGTTGTTGTGAAGATTAAATGAGAGGATGCATGTGAACACACCTAGCACAGTCGCTGATGTCAAGAGCCAGTATGTCTTAAGTTCATGGTCTGGGGCAGGCCATTATCTCATCTAATCCTCCAAGCAACCTACAAAGTATGTACTGTTACTTGTAATCTCATTTTACAGATTAAAGAAACTGAGGGCCGGGCGCGGTGGTTCATGCCTGTAATCCCAGTACTTTGGGAGGCCGAGGCGGGCGGATCACGAGGTTGAGAGATCGAGACCATCCTGGTTAACACGGTGAAACCCCATCTCTACTCAAAATACAAAAAATTAGCCGGGTGTGGTGGTGGGTGCCTGTAGTCCCAGCTACTCGGGAGACTGAGGCAGGAGAATGGCGTGAACCCAGGAAGCGGAGTTTGCAGTGAGCCGAGATCGCACCACTACACTCCAACCTGGGTGACAGAGCGAGATTCCATCTCAAAAAAAAAAAAAGATAAAAAGAAACTGAGTTCAGGGAGGTTGATCAAAGCACCCATAGCCAGCAAGTGATGAAAACTGAAAACAGGCCCCAGAGCCCAGCTATTAAACATGAGGCAGTAATTACACCTCCTCTCATCTCATTGATGAACCTTCAGCCTGCACAAGTTCAGCCACATACCAGGTCTATGGAGGTGACTCCTGACCCCAGCAGGAGGACAGCACCATGGGACTGTACAGCAGGGAGTCGCTGGAGACCCTGGAGAGGCCATGTGAGCTTGACCTTGGAGGAAATGGTCAGCAACTGCAGCCTTGGGAAGGAAGGGCTGGAAGGTCACTGGCACCAGGCAGAGCTGCATGGCCAAGGTGGTTGGTGGCTTTGGACTAACAAAGTGGTGACCTGGAATCCAGCAGGCTGGGCTTCCCTTTCCCACTTCCTTCCTCTGCTGCCTGTCTCGCTGAGTCACCTCCAGGAAGTCAGAGTGGTGAGGCAGACAGTGAGGAGACCTGGGTCCTCCTGTACCCCTGTCCCCACCTCCCCTCATGACCCTGGGTTAACCACTTCCCCTTGCCAGGGCTCAGTTTCCACATTTGTCAGAAGAGCAGACTTGATCTCAAGGTCAGGCAAAGGTCTTTTTTAAAGGCAGTGCTTTTGGAAGACAGGACAAAGGACCACACAGCTGCTAACCAATTAGGGACTGATAGTCCTCCGAGCTCCGTAGCAACACCCTGCACCCCACACAACTTGCTGAGTTCTTCCATGGGTTATGAGGGTCACCAGCAGTGATAGGACCAGGAGGGCGGTGATGGGAAGAACCTCTAAGTGCTGTGTAGAGATGGCAGTGAGAGGCAGCACCACAGAGGGCTGCCTGCAGGTCCTGAGCCACTTCTAACTTAGCTGCATCTTCTGCCAGGCTGCTTTGACTCATGCTCCTGAATTTTTACTGAGTCCTGGGCCCTAGTGAGAGTCTGAGAAGATGCTCCAGGATTTTCAGTGCGGGTACAATCTCACAGGAAAACACACAGCCACTGTGGGCTTCCTCCCAGCCTCAAGCCATGGCCATACCAGCCCTGAGCCAAGCAATAACCCTTTCCTTTACTTAAACTCAAGAGAAGCTGTTTTTGCTAAAGTTCCAAACCTGTTTATAAAACTTATCCCTGAGGACTTCATATTCTGAAGGCACCATGACCTCATCTCTGCAATGATTAATTGTTAGCACTTCATAGCTCCAGCTCTGAGATGCAAGGATGTCTGTGGCTAAGAGGAGTTCCCATGAGTGCTGAAGTGTTTGTTCCAGGGCCTAGGGGGTTGCCTGGGTAAAGGATAGAGTGGGATTATGTCATCTACCGGTGCTTTTTACCACTTTGGGGTGGTGGAAGAGAGTTACAGGGCACATGGACTGCAAATATAAGGCTCTTTTCCTACCAGCTGGGGTGCAGTTGGCTTAGTGTAGCTTTCAAGCCCTTCTTGATGTGGCCTTGCCCACTGCTTCAGCCTTCGAGTGCAGGTTCCCGTCTGTCTTTGGGGCTTCAACCCCACTACCTGGCTTGGGCAGATCCCCATTTTGCTGTGTTGTTTCATGTTTCTCTGTCTTTGCACATTTCTCTTTCACTGAACCACCCACTTCCTCTCCTCTCCCATCTCCACTTAGTCCTCTTGTAAACTCTCATTTGAGACCCAATTTAGATGTCATTCCTTCCACGGTGCCTCCTCTGACCTCCTCCATCTTCCTTGGTGGCACTTTTGTGCATATTTCTGTTATTAGATTTTCACCCCACTTTGCAGCTCTTTGGGTCCATGTCTGTCCAACTCCGCGAGCACCAGGACTAAGTCCCAGGCCAAGCCCAGGGCCTGGAAGATGTCCATTGGAAGGAATACAAATGAGTTCCCCAGAGCGCAGCCCCGAGTGGGCTTCCACAGGCTCTTACTGAGGTCTTGGAGGCAGCAGAGGATGGTGGAGAGGCCTAAGCGAGTTTGCATCGAGTCCCCTTAAGACTTCTCTGCCACCAAGAGGTTCTGCATCCCTAGGCACCACCTGTGCCCAGCTGGGCATCAGTTTCCACTCTGAAAACTGGATTCATTTCTTTGGTTTGTCTAGAGCAGATATTTTGTGATGTTTCTGGAAAGTCTGTAGGGCAGCTCATGCAGAGCTCCCCAAGACACCAACCACAGGGTATTCAGCAGGGTCCTCCCTCTGCTTCACTGACCTGCTCCATCAACCCTCCCAGAGCTCGCTCAGGGCTGGGCCAATTCAGGGGCTGGGAGCACAGGGAAGAATCAGGCTTGGTGCCTACCCTTGAGAGCTCACGGCCTAGGTAGGGAGACAGACACATCTACAGCAATGCCATGAACACAGAGCGCCATGGAAGCCAGCCACCCGTGGAGGTCCTCAGAGAAGACTTCCTGGCGGGAATGGGCCTGAAAGACCCAGGGCAGCATAGTTCACAGTGAGCACCAAGCATGCAAGCCACCGAGTATGGCCAAGGACAGGCACAGAAGATGTGGCCTCAGCTGCTTCAGCTGCTGGGGTATGTAAATATCTGTGCCTGCGTGTCCCTGTGTGCATATAAGAGAAAGAGAGAAGGAGACCACAGAGAAGAGTTGAGAGGTAAGAGGGCTTGAGCTGGCACAAGCGATATCCCCCGAGACCCTTGGGGAAGAGCTTTCCAATTAAAGTCCTGGCTGATGGAGGCTGGGCTCCCTTGATTATGTAATGGCCAGGGAAATGTCATCAGGGAGAGCGTTAGAGGAAGGCGGGATGTGTCTGAGCAGGGCTTCACCATTCCCAGAGGGGAGCTGGGAGCAGATTTGTAAATCTGCATTTGTAAATGAACCGGGATTCACACATAGTCAGAAAGAACATCCAAGCTGGGGCAGCCATTCCTTATCAGGAGGAGGGGACACACTCACAAGGTTGTGGCAGTGGAACTCACGTAGTTGAACACAAGGTCTCCCTCCCAGCCCCTCCTCCCTCAGGTGCCACCAGCCCACTGGATCACTTGCCCATCCCAGTAGGATGGTCTCTGGGGAAGCAAGGAGAGAGGGTCCAGGCCAGCGCTGCACCATTCTGGCCCAGAGGATGTGTGCCCCAAGAGCTGTGCCTGTGAAAGAATGTGGTGCAAGGGTGCCTTGTCCTCTGTGACTCACAAACTAACCCTGGGATCGCACAGGCAGGAGGCCCACAACCACATGAGTACCTGCTGAGCACTTTAGTATGTTCTGCTGGGGAGAGGGCACATCTCATTTTAGTTCAACGGTGAGTCACCCCTGGTCCTCAAGAACCATCTCCGAAGCCCATTGATAAAACACACAGATCAGGCTCAGCGTGGTGGTGCACAGATGCAATCCCAGCACTTTGTGAGGCTAAGACAGGAGGATGACTTGAACTCAGAAGTTCAAGACTAGCCTGGATAGCAAAGCAAGAACCTGTCTCACAGAAAATTTAAAAAATTAGCTGGGCATGGCGATGCACACCTGTAGTCCCAGCTACTCGGGAGGCTAAAGCAGGACAATCCCTTAAATCAAGGAGTTTGAGGTTTCAGTGAGCTGTGATTGTGCCACTGCACTCCAGCAGACAGTCTGTGTCTACACACACACAAACACACACACACACACACACACACACACACGCCAGTTCTCAGCTTCTGGGGAATGACAAGAGTTTTGGAATAGGACAGACTTTGGGCCTCAGTTTTCTCATCTGCAAATTGGGAATAATATTAATGCCACCTCCAGGGATTATTATTGTGAGGCTTAAATAAATGCAAAATGGTCAGCCCAGATCGTGGCACATAGCAAGTCTCAGTAGTTGGTAGCTGTGATTATTTTCACAAAAGCTTCCATGGAGAGGGGGTTGTCCTGTTTGATTTATATGCCATATACTGTTTTATTTTATTGCAGTAAGAACACTTGAGGTCTACCCTCTTAACAAAATTTCAAGTGCACAACGCGTTGTTGTAGACTACAGGTATTAATGCAATATTGTGCAGCAGATCTCCAGAGCTTCTTCATCTGGCTTAACTGAAACTTGATGCCCGTTGATTGGGAACTCCACATACTGCTTTAAAAGATTTGGGATGCCAGCATGAGAATCACAGAGCAGAGCACAGGGCAGTTTCCATGCAGAGGTGTGGTTCATGTTTCCAGCACCAGTGTAAAAGACAGTGTTCCTGCCGTGGGTGGGACTGAGACAGCCATCAGCTGGTTCAAGAAGAAGCAGGTGGGACTATGGCCTTGGAACTATAGGCTGAGCCCTGCCTAGCTGGACATTGTGATAAGACTAAGAACCTGTAAGTGATCTTTCTGGATGAAGCCTATTGCCCCCAATCCTTCCCACTGTTTTATCACTCTGAGTGACTCCCTGCCAGAGTTAGAGTTTGGACAGGAAGAAGATCATTGGCATTTGAGGACAAGGCCAGAATGTCCCCTTAGATACCTTGGACATGCTCAGTACTGATGGAGCCCAGGGGTCTCAGCTGCTTGGCCTGAGAGGAGTAGCCCAATGTCAAACCTGGTTGCCAACCTGACCTGTAGAGAAATGACTGTGTCACATCCTTAGCTGTCTAGCTCACATGGTCATCCCAGTGACCAGTGTGTGCCTGGGGTGTGACAGCCAGTGTCTCTTAGAAGGAGGCTCAACCATCCTGGCCCATCTCCCCTTCAGGGCAGGATCCAGACTTGGTTGCTAAAAGGATGAGGCACAGGGTACAGTAATGGAGGGGGTGGCTGTGGGGTCAGACAGGTGCCAGACCCTTAGCAAAGTGGACCTGAAGTTCTTATTAGGGCAGCAGGATTGAGCTCAAGTCAGACCCCCAGATAGATGACCTGCCTCCCAAGGGCACTAGGAGAAGACTGTGGCAAGCGAGTAGAGGCAAGTCCAGAGCATCCACAAGGCTTGTGGCTTCTGGTGAGAAAATTAATTCTAGCCCTAGATGGAACTGGGTTTCCCACATCCTCCCAGGTCTGGGCAGGCTGAACTTAGTGATGGGTAGGGCTGAGCCTTCAGGCACTGAACTGAGAGTCTGGAGCCAAGCAGAGCTTGGGGGAAGGAGGGACACTCCTGGTCTACCTGGTGCCAGAAGAGCCACGCTGAGCAGCAGCACCTTGTAGGCTGGTCAGCTCCCCTCCATACCAAAGCAGGCTTCCATACCTGCCACCAGCCCCCTCCCCAAATGCATGCAACTGGTCTCTGGACCACTGAGAGAGGCCAGGGAGGGACTAGCAGCTTCCATTGCAGGGACAGGTAAATGAGTCCCATGCACCCAACT
This sequence comes from Colobus angolensis palliatus, assembly GCF_000951035.1. Classification (NCBI taxonomy): domain Eukaryota; kingdom Metazoa; phylum Chordata; class Mammalia; order Primates; family Cercopithecidae; genus Colobus; species Colobus angolensis. Next base: position 412,453 of record NW_012117365.1, read on the forward strand.
GGGAAGATAGGATCTGTCCTTTCTATGTTCAGAGGCAGCCATGGTGCCATGGAATGCGTGCTGGACTTGGATTCTGACAAATGGGCCCAAATCAAGGCTCTGCCTTGCCTGCTCTGTGACCCTGGCCTCTGGGAGTTTCAGCTTCCTCACCCACAAAACAGGGTCCCAGAAGGCCTGCATCATGAAAACTGGAGCCACCAGAATTGGACACATGTCAAAAAGAGTAGGGGAGTGGCTTTGGGGGGGTGAGAAGAAAAAGGAGGGAGAAAGAACAGTGTGTGCCAGCCCCTACCTCCATGGCAAGGGTCTTGAACATTCCAAATGCCCAGTCGTGATATAAGTCCTCCCACCCAGGATCCTTGAGATGTATCCTTGTGGAGCACCTTCTCCCTGGGCCATGGGTCCTGTACTGTGACACCTAACTCTATGCCTGGAAACCACCCTCCCTACTTTGTGCCATTTCTCTGTCTTGATTGCCAGATCCTGATCCCATGAATCCTTCTTTTCCCTGGACATCTGGCAATGGTGATAGGGAGCAGAGTCTAAGATGAGCTGGCTTGAAAGTGAGCTTAAGGCTCCCACCTCTAACTACTTCCTCTTTGAGATGAGGTGTGGCCTCCTGCCTGGAGAGCTGTCATCATCTGAGCAGGGCTGGGCATGCTGAGCCTTGGCAGCCCTGGGGACCTGGCCTCAAGCAGGTAGGGAAGTCGTCACAGTCACTGTAACCAAGAGGTGTGGTGTGCTTGGGCCCAAGGGGGCTGGGGTTTCTCTCCATGTTGCTTTGATGTGTGGGGGATGGGTGGGAGACAGTGGTCCTGCTCAGACTGGATAGTGCCTGCTGCTGTGTGGTTGTGGTTCTGGGGAAGAGGTGTGTGGGTGGAGAGGAGGGGGAGCAGGAGGCCACCCCTGGGAAGAGGAAATGGACAAGGCTGCTTCTCTAGGCCCGCAGGAATTCCAAGCCCCTGGCCTAGAGCAGCTGGGCTAATTACAGCCTCCTTCTTGTTAGTGGGAATGGGACTCCTAAAAGAGCACCAGTCTTGGCCAGAGCTGGCTAAGGAGGGCAAGGTTAAGCTGGGGAGTAGGGAGGCCCTGTGGGTCTGTGGCCAGCTGCCTAATGCATTGTCGCAATCAGGCTCCCAATGGAGGGGCCGGCCAACTCAGCCTCTCTCTGGAGCGGAGCATCCAGGTCCCAGCGGCCCAGGAGTGCAGCAGACGCAGATGCCTGCCAGGAACAGGCTGTGGGGATCGCCGAGAGTAAACAACAGAGGAGAATCGCCTTGCAAACCACACTTGATGGAAATCTCCCCAACAGCCACGTCGCAAAATGGAACCAAAATATTTATTCAGAGCAACATTTTTTTTAGAATTGCTCTTCAGAAGGTGACACAAACAGGCCAACCTCTCAGACAGCCCAGCCCAGAGAGGCATGCCCTGTCCCCAACCCAGTAAAGCCAATAACCCATTAGCTGGGGTCTCCAGGTCAAGTTCAGCTTTATTCAGAGTCCTAGCCCATCTTTTCAACACTGCAGGGGAGACTGGAAGCAGTTTAGGCCCATCTGGAAACTATTAACAGGCCCCTTGCCTTGGTGACCCATCACCGCTCACTAAAACTGTTGCTCCTGCAGCTCACCTGACCGCCTGGTGTGCGGGGAAGCAGATGCATCAGCCAGTCTCACGTCATTGGAGATTTGATAGTTACAGGCCAATGCTGGATATTATCCAGATATTGGACTTTAGCTGGGAGCTTGTCACACATTCCTCTCTTCTTTTCCCCATGGCCAACGCTAATTCTTAGAAACAAGACTAGCTGTAGGACTTCTGGACTTCGCAGGCTCAACTAACATATATTAAAGTTCTCCTAGCCAAGAACATTCTAGGCTCTTTCATTTTTTTTTGTCTCATCCTTCCTCCTGATGGCCTTTGAGGTAGGCATCACTACCCCATTTTATAGTGAAGCAAAGATAAACCCAGAGAAGTCAAGGAACTGACTCAGTGTCACACAGCTGGTGCACAGCAGAGCTAAGATTAGAGCTCAGGTCTTTGTCACCCTTTTCTAGCGTCCACTGTCTTCTCTCACACTATTGTATTTCTCTATTACGACATAGGCTTGTCATGAGGATTGGACCAGATGATACGTGTGAAGCATGTTAGAGCAGTGCATGGCTCTCAGTGCAGGCTCATTTTCATTCCTCCTGCCTTTTCAAGGAGATTGTTTAAAAGCAACAGTTGGGGTGGGAAAAGAGAAACTGAGTTTTGTCTCATTGTCTCATTTTATAGGGATGAGTAGGTGGTGGAGCTCAGGCATGGCTAGATCCAGGAGCTGATATAATATCATCAGATCACCAGACTCTTATTTTCCCCATTCTTTTCATCTTTACTCCTTTTCATGTTGATCTCAGTCTCATCTGCTGCTTTTGGGTGTCATCCTCCACATGGCATAACACAGTGACTCTGCAGGGTAGAGAAGGGCCATGGCCCCTGATGGCTCCTAGCCTTCACCATCCCAGCTGGTGACTCCATAACGAAAAGTGGACTTTCCTCCCAGGGAGATGCTGTGATTGGCCCACCTCGGGCCACATGACTACTCCTGGGTCAGTGGGCAATCATGTTTGGCCAAACAGGTTGCCCCTCCCTGCCATGGCCACGATGGTGGCCTCCTGTGAAGGGAAGCCCTGCCTGAATCGAGAGTGGAGTTGGGAGGCAGTTTCCTAAGGAATTCTTGCCAGAAGAAAGGGGAGAGAGGATACTGAACAGAGAAAGAAAAGCAATGACCGTGCATTACCCTGGGATGGATGAAAGCACTGAGTCAGTGATGATGTGATGCAAAATATGTAAGTCATTATATATTGGCTTATCCCTTAAATCTTACAGATAGGGGAACTGAGGCTCGGAAGCATTGTGTGACCCTGTCACGCTCCCACAGTGAATTTCTGAGACACTAGGCCAGAATCACCTGCATGGGGAGGAAACTGTCCCCGCTATCCCCAGCCTCACCCAGGCCTCAGGGACTGCTGAGAAACACCTAGTTGCTGGGCAGGGTGGCTCACACCTGTAATCCCAACACTTTGGGAGGCCAAGGCAGGTGGATCATGAGGCCAGGAATTCAAGACCAGCCTGGCCACTGGTGAAACCCTGTCTCTACTAAAAATACACAAATTGGTGGGGCATGGTGGCACATTCCTGTAATCCCAGCTACTGGGGAGGTTGAGGCGCTTGAACCTGGGAGGCGGAGGTTGCAGTGAGCCGAGATGGTGCCACTGCACTCCAGCCTGAGGGACAGAGCAAGATTCCGTCTCAAAAAAAAAAAAAAAAAAACACCTGCTTGGCAGAGCTGCTCAAGGGGAAGCGGAGTGATGTGGCATTAGATGTTGCCTGGCCATTGGCAGTTCCTCAGCTGTCCTCAGTCCCCAAGACCCTATGTCACCTCAGCTCCATGACATTTGCTGTGTCTGAGCTGGGCCGTGTGGACACACCCTGGAGCTGCAATCATCAGCAGAGCCTGTGGCCTGGTTCTCCTCCCCGTGGGCTCGCCCACCACCCCTGCACACTTTCCTCTAGGCCCATATTGAGGGCTGAGTTTGAATCATATTCTATGCCAGGTGCAGGGAATTCACGATGAGTGATAAACTCTCCTGGTCTTCCTAGGGAGGGCTCAGCAGGCTCTGAGTGGAGACAGCACCTCAGTACTAACATCACAGGGTGATCAGTTCTCTGATCCCAGGGCTGGGCATTGAGAAACAATCCATGTGGGATTCCATGGTGAGCAAAGCATACATGTCACTCTCATTTGACAAGACTACACACAGAAATAAAAGTTATAAATGCTGCTACTTGAGAGGCTCTGGAGAGGTGATACCTGGTGCTGGGGAATGTGCACAGGGCTTGGTTTAGTTGGGGGCAGGGGAGGGCTTCCCTGAGGAGGTGACATGCAAGGGGAAATGGAAAGGTTGAAGAGGAGTCATTTGGGTGTGGAAGGGATGTACAAGCAGAGTGTCCCAGGCACACACACAGCATGTGCAAAGGCCCTGAGGCAGGGGGCACTGAAAGAAGACCCTATGCCCTGGGTGGATCAAGGGGGAGATGCGGCAGGAGGGGCAGGTGGGGTCACTGAAGCAGGCCTTGGACACCATGTGGAAGAATTTGGCCTTCGTCTCAATAGCAGAAGGAAGCCATTGAGAGGATTTAAGCAGGACAGGCCTGGAGCACACAGGGGTACGGATTAAAGCCTGGAGTCAAGGACATTTGGGTACCTGTGGGGGGACAGGGACACCCATGGGAGGGTGGTTCTATAAATGAGAAGCCAGCAGAAGGCCTCTGAGGGCCTTTCTAGGCTACTTGTGCCAGCATTTTAAGAATTCCATGGCCATGAAAATGGGGTGCAGAGGATGGGACCTGTGATGGGGAAAAGGGGAGTACCTGTTCTGTTCCAGTAAGTGTGGACTACAGATGAGCTGTTTTCTTTACCCGCCCCTCTCAGGGCTTTGTACATTGCTGTCTACATTGGGGAACTCCAAGATGACTGCAGAATAGGCAGTGTTTTCCCAATGTAATTGACCATGGGAAAGGCTGCAGACAAAGGGACTCCTCAGAGGTGCTTGAGTGGAAAGGCAGCTGGATGTGATCTGTGATCTCAGCGTGAGGATTCCATCCTGGTGGCTGGCAGCTGGGTGGGGCTGGGATAACCCCGGACAAAGGATACCTATTAATAGGCCATTGTAGGAAAACCATCAATGGGGAGATCTACTGCAAACTGTATGGAGGGGTTCTGGGTACAGGACAGGGAGGAAGTTCCAGAGCAGGGAATCTCTCGCCTTCTCTGTCCTCATTCCTCTGCCCTTTCTCCTTTTCCCCTGGTTCCTGCACTGAGAATCCCATATCCTTGAAATATTCCAGGCTCCAGTCAGCACCCTGAGAGCTCTGGACAAGCTGTAAGCATGAATGCCACTGAACAGGATGAAGCGTCGCCAGAATAAATAAATTCGTGTGAAAGCCATCCCTTGTGTCCACAAAACAGTGGCATGGGTGGGGAATGGAGGAAAGAGAAGGGGAGGATGTAGTGGCTCCTTGATGCCTCCTTCCTCTTCACCCATTGATTTGTTTAATGGTCATTTAACAAACATCAGGCACTGGACTGGACATTGGAGACCTGGCGGGACGTGAGACAGACTCAGGGCCAGCTTTCTTGGCACTGGGATTATGTCTGGGTGACATTCAATTCTCCTGACAAACCTGCTTCTGGCTTTGTCACAGGCCCCTCTGGGGAGGTTGGCCCCAGCCAGCTGGGTGTAGGGAAATGCCCCGCCCTGGTGTCAGAGAGGCCGGGGTTAGAAACGCAGCTGTGCATCAAAGCTCTCTGTGTCTGTTTCCTTTTCTGCAGAAGAAAGACAACCCCACCTTCTGCACAGGCTGGGGTGGGGGTTCAGGGAGGTCCCACACTTCTGGCACCTAACGTGATGCTTTTAACGAACTGGCTTTTTGTTCTCATCCTCTCTCTTCACCACCAGGATTGGCCAGGAAATTTCTGATGGTTTGGTTTTTTGCAGACTGAACATTGTATCCCTTCTTCCCTAGCTCAACAGCATGTGCAATTTAAACTCACAACCAAACTTGATTTATTCATATTTAGGGAGTCCTCAAAAGTACCCTGCCAGATAAACCTTCAACTTTGAGAAGCTAATACAATCTTGGGGAAAAAAAATGCTTAGAGTTCAAGAAATTGGGCTCAGGCTCGTGGTTTTGGTTTGTTTCAAGCAGTGAGATACAGTGAGGAGAAGCTCTGGGTGTGTAACCAGGAAATCCAGGTCGTGGTCTGGTGCACTGCCTGTAAGCTGAGCCGAGCACCCAGCCCTCCCCAGCCTCAGCCTTAGCCTCCCCTCCTATAAAATGGGGGTAATAACCCTTTCCTCCTGTGGCTGCTGGGGAAACTGAGTGAGGTTCAAAAGCAATAATGAACTGAAAATGCTGTCTGCCTCTCCTGAGCTACTCAACATCTTCTCTATAAGTACTTACAGGTCCTCCTGGGAAACTTGCATTCTCTCACTGCCTCCTTGCACCTGAGACCACCCATCTGGCCTCTGGGAGACCCCAGCCGTTCCTGACCCAGCTGTTTGGCTCCAACTGTCCTGTGGTTAGAGCAGCTAGCCGGCTGTTCCAGGAAGTCTCTTTCTCAGGCTGGGCCCCTAGGGAGGGAGCTGAGCCCCATTTGGTGGGGGAGAAGACAAGGCCTGGGGTGGAGGCAGGGGGACCGCCAGCCTGGGAGAAGCTGTGCCGTATTTTTCAAATAACTCCATGTCCACAAAGCTAAAAATGTGGTCTGGCTTTACATATTTTATATATATGTGTATTCCCGGTACATTTCCTTCTAATTTTTAAAACCATACGTAACGTCAGGGACATTTAATCCATATGGTTCTGATTCCTTAACACTTAAATCATCCAAATGTTGTTTTGTAGAATCTATTTGCAAATCTCTTTACATAAGTGTTTAACTCATTCTTTCTCAAGAGAATCCAGGCATGGTCCCTGGGTGAGTCCTCCTCCTCTTTCACTCTCCTCACTCCCCACTCGAACTGGCCAGATGTCTTGACTGTCTCTGCTCTGGGCATCACTGCTCAAGCCCTGCCCTCAAGGCTGGGGGAACCTGGTGGGAGAGGACAGAGAGGCAGACAGCCTCCTATCCTTCCTGGCTGTGTGATCAGTCACAAATTAAGCTCATGAAACCCCTTTCTTCACCTGGAAAAAGGGATAAATAATAAACATCTTCCAGGATTGTTGGGGGATAAAGCAAGGTGATGTGTAGAAAGTCCTTAGCCCAGAAAACAGGGCTTGCCACCCACAAACAGAAAAGTAGGGAGAGGCACGTGGGACTGCAGAGTCATCTTTGAGGAATCTTGAGATAACAGCTCCAGGGCAGAGAAGCTGAGGCCCGAGAAGCGAAAGAACACTGCCCATGGGAACTGGGGATTCAGACAAGGGCCAAGCAGTCAGAAGGGCCCGCAGACAAGGCTGCAGGGGTCAGAAGGGTGGGAGGTGATGGGCCTGATTCCAGGAGATGCATGGATAGAGCTCAGGTGGGAGTCTGGGAGGGTACTGAGCATCCACACTGTGCTCTGCACACGGGGCCTGCCCCATATGTGCCAGGGAGGTGGGGAGGGCCCCAAAGGACCTGGCAAACCATGGAGGAAGTCAACAGGGAAAGTGGTTCTCCCAGACAAAAGAGTCATGGGCTTCCCACCTGGAAGTCTTCCACACCCATCTGTCAGAGCACATGCATGCCCTAAGGACCCCCAGAGACTCCCACCTGCAGACACAACTCCAGCTGCTTAGCCTGGAGTTGTGACCCAACTCAACTGCACGCAGCCCCTGCCCAACCCCCACCAGGGTCTCTCCACTTTCTTCTCCCTCCCTTCAGGCCATTCTCCAACTTTCATATTCTTTTCAGCTGTTTCCTCTGCCTCCATGGCTTTTCCTGGCTTTTCCACTGATAAATACCTACCCACTCTTCAAAATCCAACTGAAAACTCATCTCCTCTGACAAGCCTTCCTGGGAAGATTTGCAAACAACTGGCCCTTCCTTTGTGCTCTCCTAGTCTTCGTCTGACTGAGCCATACTCACCTGGGACGAACTCTTTGGGGTCTGTGCTGGGAGCTGTGGTGTTCTGTTCTGCAGGAGGCGGAGCCCCATTTGACCTGTGGCTTTCTGAGAAGGCAGAGTGGGACTCCAAGATGGTAGCTATAGGACTCTGTGGCTGTTGGTGTGAGATGGGAGCTCAGCTAGGAGGACACAGGATGGCCAGGGTGGCACAGCTCCTGAGGGCTTCCCCATGGCAGGGGCCTATTGGTCATCTCTGATCTGGACATCATCAGTGCCTGTACCCATAGAGCAGGATTCGTTTCTCCGGCAATTCCAGAAGGAGCAAATCCCAGACAGAGCTGCATCTCTGGGATGGAAGAGCAGATGCTCAGTCTAAAATTAGGCTGCTAACTGCGACTTCATCTAGGTTTCGGAGCAGATCTGCTTCTTGCATCTGCCAGTGTGTAGTAAAGGAAAGGCGAAGCCCCTGCCTCCCTGTTGAGGCTGGGCAGTGATGGTGATAGCCAGCTGGAGCCCAAGCATTCTACAGGCTACCTGTAGTGCTTTCCTGGGCTCAACTTCATTAACTCCTCACAAGTCCCCTGAGAAGGAGGCTTAGGAGGTGCAGGGTGGGGAGGGGCCTGTCCCCTACCCTGCAGGAGCTGCCTCTGCTTGGGGGTGTCTGGTTGAAGCAGAAAGGGATGATAATCAGGGAAAATTTCTTCCCACCTCTTCTTTGTCTACTGTTCCCACCTCCATTCAGGCATCCTCTGGCTCTCTATTGTCTGCCTTAGCAGGCCCTGCTCTCCAGGAAGGGTAGAATCTGTTGGAGGCCTCTGTGTGGGCCTTCTTTTATCTCTCTGAAAGCCACAGCTCTCACGGTGGCCTTCCAAGCCCCGTGTAATATGCCCAACGTAGGACCTTTGCACTGGTTGCCCCTTTGCCTATAAAGGCCTTTCCTCGTAACTGTGTGGCTTAATTCTTCTCCTTTTCAAGTTGCTGCTCAAATGCCACCTTCTCAATGAGGCTGACTCTAACCACCCTATTTAAACTTGTGACTCATCTCCCACCCCTGCATTCCTGGTTCCCTTACTCTGTTCTGCCTTGTTGCCATAGTCCATACCTTCTGCTAATATGCTCTATAGTTTACTTACTTACTCTGTTTCTTGTTTACTGTCTGTCTCTTTCCCCTAGAACATAAACTTCACGGGGCAGAGATTTTTGTCCATTTTGTTCACTGATGCACTCTAAGTCCCCAGAACAGGGCCCAGCCAATAGTGGCTGAACATGTGTTACAGAATGCATGAATTCACGGGAGACGGAGGCACCTGGGCTCAGGGCAGCTTCCTGTTTTTGCTAAACATGGGCCATGGCTGCTCCAGAGAAAACCCATGCCATGGAGATACGGTCCCTCTGCTGGAAAACTGCTTCTAGGTCCTCTCTGGGCCTCTGCTTGCTCATCTATTAACTGGGGCTGATGGTCCCTGCCTTGCCCCTCACAGAGCCTTGGGATCACACCCATGAGGATGTGGGTGTGATTATGCCCCAAACCATAAAGAACTACCCAAATAAGTATGAGGTGTGCATTTGTTCAGTCAATATCACTGTGCACCTACTGGGTGCTAGGACCCATATTGAGTGCTAGGAGTCCACAGAGGAGTGACAACTTGTGCAAAGAGGCCCTCCCAGGGAGTGAGGCCTCTGCTAGCTATGAGAAAGAAGGAAATGCTCAGTTACTTCCGAGTTGTTGGAGATGTGAGACCCCAAAAAAGGAATATGAGGTCCTCCTGGCATCTGGGGGAAGTCCTGATTTAGCCATCCATAAGGGTTCTCTAGAGAACCAAAATCAATATGATAGACATAGAGATAAATGTAGATATAGATACAGGAAGAGACTTACTGTAAATAATTAGCTCGTGTGCTTATGGGGGCTGAGAAGTCCCATGACCTGCTGTCAGCAAGCTGGAGTTCCAGGAAAGCCCATGTGTATTTCCAGTCTGAGTCTGAAGGCCCGAGGCCCAGAAGAGCCAATGGTATTAAGTTCCAGTCTGCAAGTGGGTAGGCTTGAGACCCAAGATGAGCCGATGTTTCATTTTTTTTGTTTTTTTTTTTTTTGTTGTGTTTTTTTTGAGATGGAGTCTGGCTCTGTTGCCCAGGCTGGAGTGCAGTGGTGCGATCTCTGCTCACTGCAAGCTCCACCTCCCGGGTCCACGCCATTCTCCTGCCTCAGCCTCCCAAGTAGCTGGGATTACAGGTGCCCACCACTGCAACTGGCTAATTTTTTTGTATTTTTAGTGCAGACAGGGTTTCACCATGTTAGTCAGGACAGTCTCGATCTCCTGACCTCGTGATCTGCCCACCTCGGCCCCTCAAAGTGCTGGGATTACAGGCGTAAACCACCACTCCCGGCCTCAGCCTTTTCATTCTATTCAGGTCTTCAGTAGATTGGATGAAGCCCTCCCATGTTAGGGAGGATAATCTGCTTTAAGTCTACTGATCCAAATGTTCATCTCACCCAGAAACACCTCCACAGACACACCTGGGATAATGTTTGGCCAAATGTCTGGGCACCACATGGCCCAGTCAACATGGCACATGAAATTAACCATCACACCCTCCTCCCACCCCCAGACTGCTATTGATCTTTAACCTTCAAACCAAGACCCAGCCACCAAATTCACAGGCCTGCCTCCCCATCCCCAGGTCTCCCCTCAACCCTTCCACCCTGCCACCCTTTGGGACATTGCCTCTGCTTATAAGTTTGCCTGACTCAGCCCTTTCTAAATAGGATACAGCAGGTGCCCAGGATCCTTGCTGGGATTCTCATGCTTCCAGTCAGAATTCAGGGTGGGTTTGAGGAGCAAGTTGCAAGAGATCAGCAGAAAAGCCTGGGGAAGACAGCTCTCAGAGGGCTTGTTTTCAGGGTGGAAGGCACATGGCTGACTGGACTAAGAGCCTGGAGTTCCTGAAGGATCATGGAAGCTTCCTCTGCACTCCCAGGCAGAATGGCAGAGGCTGCCATATTCCACCCCAGCTATGGGAAGCCTCAGGAGAAAGCCTTCCAGGTGCCCTGTTTATTGAGCACCTAGTAAGTACCAATCATAGACCCCAGTGCTCTCCTAACCTGGGGCACCAGACACAAATACTTTACTATAATGTGAGAAATACTTTGGTGGTATATACAAAGCTAATTACCAGAACATCAGTGAGAAGGGGCCTTTCAATTCTGCTAAGAGTGGAAGTCAGGAAAAAATAAGAAAAACAGGACATTTGAAGGAGAGCTTATAGGATGAGTTCACTAAATAGGCAAGAAGAATTTATAGGGGAGCTGGAGGGAAGGGTGGATGGGGGATAGGAGAAGGAAGGGCATGCCAGGTAGATGGAACAGCATGGGGAAAGGGTGGAGTATACATATTCACATTGTGTTTACACACTAGTGAGCTGTCTGGCCCAGGCCATGCCCTTCCTGGGCATGACTGCAAGTGGGAAGATTGCAAGGATGAAGGCTGAAGGATTGGGGTTCTTACCTCTGGCCTTGAGAGGCCAGAAGGGCTGCAGTGGGAGCAGAGCCTGAGCAGGGCTGGGGTGAGGCCACTTCCACAGTCCTTTGCTGTGGATGCAGGTTTTTGAAAGTAGCCTTTGCACCAGGCCCCACCCCCTCCTGTATTCATCTCTCTCTCCCATGTCTTCGGCAGCATTCACTGCTTTTATCCACTGTTGTCATAGTTATTTTCTGTACTGTGCAAGGCCTCTCCAGAACCAGACTGTGAGCTGCCTGAGCACAGGATCCTTCATGCCTCATTTGTCTTGCCTTGGGATTCTTTCCTGCCCACCCCCTGCCCTGCCCAGCCCTTCGCCCTGGGCTAGCCACGTGGGTTATATCAATCGGTTGGATGAAAGTCTCAGGAGAGAAGAAGAATATAAGGGCATCTCAGAATTCTTCTCTCCATCTGCTACTCCCAGAACTCTTTTTTGTCATTCCTGTTGCTGTTTACCTTGTGTTCATGTTTATAGGGTCTGATTTAATTCTCATTTCCCCCTTCCCTCACTTCATGAGCTGTTGGCAAGGACTAGGTCTTATTCATCATACTATCCCCCAAAGAGCTTGAGTTGGGGGGCTTGGGGAGCTTCTTTATTGAGTGACTAATACATATTGCTTCTGTTATTGATACTTGAAATGCATTTTCTCTTTTAATTTCATCTGCTCTAATTTAATCCTCTAATTTTTTTTCCTGGAATGTCTTATTCTCCCCATTTAGCAGCTGTGAAAACAGGTATAGGGGAGTTAAGCAGCCAGTAAGTGTCAGGACCAGGACATGCACCCAGATCCGTCTTAATCCAAGCCGTGGAAGTTGATGCTGTACTTATGCACCTCCCTTGGTGGGCACAAAGCCATGGGCAGAGTAAATATTTGTTGTTATTGATGATCTTGCAAGTCCCTTGGCTTGGGGAAAACCTGTTCTCACAGCTGCCAGGGGAGTGTGGCTTGACTAATCTTCTGATTTCCTGGAACTGAAGGCCCCGCCTTCCCCACCTGGGGCCTGCTGAGCCCTGTGGGAGTCCCCCAAAATGCTGGTGAAAAGCCAGAATGAGGCAGTCCCAGGGCCCAGGCCAGACCCAAGTCTCAGTTTGAAGTATAGGAAAAGAGGATGCTTTTGTCATTTGGGGAAAACTATTCCATGAGCCTCAGGCCAACTGGCCTCCTGTAGTTGCTGGTTACCAGGCAGGATGGTCAGAGCAGCTGTGTGTTAACAGTTCAGTATGATCTGAATATCTGTGACATTCCTGGAGCTAAGATTTGGTCGTGCACAGAGATGCAGAATCTAAGGGGGCAACAGACACATGAAGAAATGACTTTCACAGTGGGGCACAAGCCAGGACAGTCCGTATCAAGTGCTGGAGGCTCATGGTGAAGGAAGTGACCAACACTACCTGGGGGCCAGGGAAGCCTTCACAAGGAAAGTGGCCTCGGAGCTGGCCTGGAAGGCTGAGTGGGAGCCAGCCAAGCAGATGGGTGAGGGGAAAAGTATAGGGAACTGCATGTGCAAAATGCACTTGGCAGGCTCAGAAACAGTGAGAGATTCTGTATGGTGGGAGCGTAGGGTGGATGGGGAGAGTGCAGAGAGGGAGGTTTGGATTGGTAAACTGAGGCTCTGTTGTTAAAGGCCCTAATAGATTGGATGGTTTCCCTGAACAGGGATCCACTTGAATGTGTTCTAGAGACTTCTACCTGTGTGGAGAATGGATTGCAGGGGTAAGCGTGGCACAGCGCTAGGGAGAAGGCTGTTGGAACTTGTTGGTGATGGTGGCCTGAACTGAGGCACCAGGCATGGAGAAGGGCTTCTGGCTTCAGGCTTGAGAAGATTGATGCCCACATCCATGAAGATGAGCAGTATGAGAGGAGGAGGATTCTGAGTCACCACATGGGAGGACAGTAATCAATGCTACTGTTCACTGAGCACCTACTATTGTGTACTTTGAAGAGTTCTATTGCGCTATCTTGTCAAAACTTCCCAGCAGCCCTTGGAGATGAGAACGACAAGATCAGTGACATCAAGTAACATGCCCAAAGTGACACACTAAGTGTGGGACTGGAGTCTGAACCCAGGTCTATGTGGCTCCAAGGCCCATGCTGTTATCCACAGTATCGGGTTAAGGACTGAGTCAGGAAGCTGGAAACACGGTTCTCAGGCTGGAGGGAAAGGATGGGAACTGAGTCTGGAGGGTTGGACCTCAGGAAGGTGATGTCCATAAAATGCAAACTCTAGTATCTGTCCTAGGACAGAAGCTTCATATGTGCAACAGGTCTATGACGAGCGCACCTACCACACACGTGCGCATGCACACACACAAACACACACACACCCCAAAGAGGAAAACAACCAAAGCATCTGAGTCCAGGAAAGCACAGCAATGGGGATGGAGGATGGAGAGGGGATGGTTGCTAAGTCAGTATAAGACCTAAATATAATTAACCCAGAAGGCCCACAGGGCCTGGTTGCTCAGCTCCACCCCACCTTATAAGTGCTCCCAACACACTGTGGTGGTCCTTAGCTCCTTGGGGGCAACAGCGGGTTCCAGAAGTATGTCTAATTTTGTTGTTATAAGCTGGAAACAAAATTCCACAGAGATAGTCTTCTAGATGGCAGATCAGATGCCAACACTGCCCTCTGCTCTAATCTCTTTTAGCTTGTAAAGTCTCTACAGTGTGATGCTGGCTTTACAGCAGATCCAGGCCGTGTGTGTGTGTGTGTGTGTGTGTGTGTGTGTGTGTGTAACATTTCCATGGAAACAAGCATTCAGCATTCTAGCCTGGGACACCTGGATCACAGTTTTCTTGAATTGTAGCTCCAGAAGTAGAATGAATCTTATCTTTCCATCTCGTATGCCCCCTACTCCGCCCCTCTCCAACCTTGTCAAACAGCAGTGTAACATTTAGCAAGTTACACTGGGATATCTGTTTACCTGTCAGTCTCCATCCATGAACACAGGCTTGTGTGTTATATGTTCCCAGCACAGAGATGGTGCCTGATTCATGTTTGAGGAATGGAGGAATGTGGGAAGGCCCCCAGGGCCAAGTACTGGGACTTTCTCAAGACCTGGCCCAGTTGCTTGCAGGGGATGGGGAGGAAGTGGCACCTGGTACCACCTGCCTTTCAGATACAGTGTGGGAAAGGTGACCTGCACCCCAAGTCTGCCTTTCTGCAGACCAGTGGGGGACTGGTCCGCAGGTGGGGGCTCACAGAGCAGAGTCGAGGTCAGGCTGATAGCCTCTAAGCAGGACTGCCCACCCCCACCTTCTTTCTCTGAGCTCTGAGACTGGAGTCCTGAAGACCTTCTGGCTTCCAGTGAGAATTGGCACCGGAACTGAGGTGGGGGCTGCGTCTTGAAGTGGGGGCAGATGGTTGTGGGAGGAGCTAGGTGAAGGCTCCTCAGCTGACACTCCTGGCCTGGAGAATGACTACCGCTGGAAAGGCCCACATGGCTTGGAAGGCTCAGGAGAATCAAGTCTGACTGTGTCTGGTACAATGAAGGGGCTTGACAAATTGCATTTTTCTTCATCCTTCCCCTCCACCTCGTTAGGGCGAGCTCAGGACTCTGTGTTTTTGGGGGTTGGCAAGGGGATATCCCAGGCTCGCTGATGGCTGCAGAGGAGTTTGTGAAGAGCAAGGAGGAAGGAGACAAATTCCAAGCCACCCCAGTCTCCTGAGCATTCAAGCCAGTCTAGCTGAGAACCCCGCCTTTCATCCCAGCCCCCAGCCAGAGACCGTAGGACATCAGCCACAGTTCTGGGTTGGGTACATTCTCCCCCTCCTCTGGTTAGTTTGTCTTAGGATTTGCTCCTCAGGAGCATTCATTCACTTAAACATTTGCAAACTTATCAGTCCTGGGAGGGGAGAAGGATCAAGATGGAAAGTTCCCTGAAGCTCCCAGTCTGAGGGAGAGGAGGCCCCCAATAACTGACTTCAGTGTGAGGTGATGAGCAAGTCTGTAGAGGGAGGAACTATTGAGTTGCCTGTGGCATCATGGAAGGTGACCAAATCCATTGGGAGGGTCCCTTGAGGCCAGGCCACCTCTCAAAAGGGAGGAGGATGTCCTTTGATTCAGGGCAGGAGCAAGGCTGTCAACTGAGCCTGTGTGTGTGAATGATAAAAAGTCACCCCTCAGGGCATATGAATTATAACAAGGCACCCACCTCCTCTGCCTGGAGTTGCTTTCAGCCAGAAAACAGGAAGCAGGACAGTGGGGGCAGGGCAGGAGTGGAGTGAGGAGCAGGCATCTGTCCCAGGGGGCATCCCACCCCCGTTGCCCTGCTCAAGAGAAGGAGCTGTATAAAGGGCAGGCTTGGATTCAGGGTATGAAGGACAGCCGGAGGGGTGGAGAAGACATTTCAAAGGGAAAGCCTGTGTGAAGACCTCAAGAAGTGGAAATTGGTGCAAAGTGGTGCGTGTTGGGGGTGGTGGCTGGGCAAATGGCGGGGTGGACTGAACTCTGGGAGATGCAGCTGGTCCGTGGGGCCTTGCATGCCAGATCAGGAAGTGTGGTCCTTCCCTTTGGGGCTTTGTCAGAAGGAGGATGACCCAATTAGAGCTGGGATTGGGCCCTGGGAGCTGATGGAAGTTGAGAGAGACTGGGGTGGTGGTGATCCACAGAACAGCTGGGCAGCTTGGCAGCTGGTCACTGGGTTTGCAATCGTGTACGTGAGTGTGCAGACCCGTGTCCAGCTGCAATCACACCTGCCTTGACTCTCTGCAAGCCCTAGAGCCATAGCTTCCTCCTCTCTGCCCCTAGGAGTGTAGTGCCCCTTAGAAAGTGGGAGTTCCCTCCATTAAAGCTGGGGGTCTGGGAGGAGTCTATTTGCTCTGGTTTTGGAGGAAGGATGGTGGCTCCATCGGAGGGTGTTGTATGAAGACACACAAATGCCCAAGGCCACCAATCCGCCCTTTGGGCCTAGAGAAGTTGAGGGCATGACTTTGGAGCCAGAGGAAACCTGGAGCCTCCAAGGATCCCCCTGGAAACTTGGGTCAGCATAGTGCTTAGTTCTCCTGTGGGACCTCAAACTTTCATGACCCTGAAAGGGAGTGGTTGGTTAAATTCTGTATCTTAGGCACTTAACTTACCTCACTCTAGTCCTGGCTTAACCCCACTCTACACCCTCCACCCCCAGCTCCATTATCTCCTCCTGAGGCTGTTTCTGGAGTCAGCCAAACCTAGGGCCAGTCCTGGTACCACTGTGGCAGAGGGCTGACCTCTGCCAAATAACCTCTGGTGGGCATCAGTGAAATAACAGATCACGGAGAGAGATCTCAGGATCTTGGCCTTCCCGCAGAACTGTGGGGGCCTGGCTGGGAGCTGGCTCAAGTGTTCTTGGTCCTGGCCAGAGCAAGGACCAGAGTGACTCAGGCCCAAATCCCGGGATCCAGCAGCTTCTGGTAAAGTCAAGCCATTGGGAAGCCCCGGGGTGTCCCCCGCCCCCACCCCAGGCCTGAGCCCAGGGAGGCCCTGGCAGGCCCGCCCCGCCCAGTGCTCATTAAAGCGGATTCCCGCCTGGGGAGGCGCGAGCTTCCCGGAGCCGGGCTGGCACCCAGGGGGAAGGCGGGGAGCGCACACTTTGGGGATGGCGATGGACGCCCGCTGGGCCCGGGTGCGACCAAGGCGTGGCGCCAAGCGGCAGGGCCCCGGC
>NW_012117365.1:430084-439866 GCF_000951035.1 Colobus angolensis palliatus
TCGCAGCCTACGGTGGCCTGATGCACGCGCTCTCAGCTAGGGTTTCCCAGACACTACTTCTGTCACCACCCTAGGGCGACACAAGCGTTCCCGCGTTCACACACTTCTCTGGCACACTTGCGCCTGGCACGGCCGTTGGCGTGTACAGCCTCCTGTGTCCAGTGCAGATTCTCACCCTAGCGCGGCGCTCACCCCTCGCACCCTCGCACATCGTGGGACACGCCACACCCGGCGGGAGCTGCTGAATGGGTTTGGCAGCCCTAGCTTCCCCCCAAGGCCGTGCAGTTTCAGTCTGTCAGAGCCCACCAGCCTGGGGCTCCTCCGGGCTCATTGGGAGTGAGTTAAACTAGCATTGCTCTGGATCTTCCCGAGGAGCCCCTCCTCCCGGCATAATGACACCTGGCACTGGGGGTACATCCTGTCAGGTTGTACCTGGCATGGTCAGGAGGGTGTGGCGACTGGGAGAGAGCTACTCCCACCTCACTGCCGGGGTGTTTCCAGAGCGGCTTCTACTCCAGGGGCATTTCTGAGAGAGCACCCTCCCCAACCCCCCTTAATCAGAGCAGGGTGCTTGGGCTTCAGACAGAAGTGGTGGTGGCTGCAAAACAGGTGCAGATGGCATCAGCCTTGGCGTCCTGCAGGGATCTCTGCATAGTGGCCACAGTTGTTTATCTATAAAAATATAATGTATTGATTGATGTTTCATCAAGGACATAGGGGAAACTGATAGAGCCAAATTATGGGTCTATCCCTTAGTGACTCTGGGCAGACTCCTTCATCTCTTTCAGGCTGTGTTTTATCAAAAATGGAATGAGTGTCCTCAGAGGTATGTTTTTAGGAAACGTTGAGATCACGTAAGTAAAAATTGTTTTGTCAATGTAAAGCCTTGTGCACATGCCAGTAACTGTGGTTTGGATGATTTCTGGGCTGGTAGTTGTCATGGCTTTGCTCTGTGACTTAGAACACGCTTTCTGTTCCATCATCTGCAAAAAAGGGGTCACTAGTAAGTGTCCTGTGTGCCTAGTAGCAGATTTTCCCAGTGTGTTCGGTGGATTGTTAGTTCTGAAAGCTGTTCCACCAGCAAAGGTTTCCCTGTTAGGGTAAGAATGGCAAATTGTGCAAGCTCTCTATTACCCTTTTGGCCAATTATAATCCATACAGGCAAATGAAAGGCTCTGAGAAGTCCTGCAATAAAAGAATCTGTTTAACTTTGTCCAGCCCAGCATTTTTTTCTAGTTGGCTCTGGGGCCCTTTTCAAGTTAGTAGGCTTGATCTCCAAGGAAACAGTGCTTCAGGGGCTACCCACAGAGATGATGTAGTGTTGTGCAGTTGCAACCAAACTTTGAGAGCTAAATTCTAATTGCTCTGTTTTAATGGAAAGTAAGCAGAAGCCCAGAACAGTTAAGAGGCTCATCTGAGGTCACACAGCTAAACAGTGGCCCAAGATCACCCAGTAGTTAGTGGTAAAGCATGGACCACATCGTGACTCCCCATCCAATGCTCTCACCTCATTGAATGACATCCAGAAGTTGACAATTCTCCTCTAGAACCAATCTTGCTGCTTTGTATGGACACTTCGCAGAATGTGTTTAAAAAACATAAAGATTCAAATGATTTATTGTTGAATGAATTAAGTGATGATCAGTTACCTACTCTGTGCCATTCGTTTTGGGGACTTTAGCATGTAAAGTTCAACCAGATGTGGAGCCTGTGGTGAAGAGCTCGGTGATGGTACCATGGTCGTCTCTTACACATGCACACATACACACATGTGTGCACTCTTACACACTCAAACACCTATTTCTACACACAAGTTTGTTCCTGCACGTGCACACACGCACAGCCCACTCCAACGCACTCACATGTGCCATCCTGTACACTCATTTGCACACACAACCCTGCTCCTCTACACACACCTGCTCCCATGCACTCTTGCTTCTGCGATCCTGTATACTTGTTCACACTCACACATCCGCTCCTACGCACACTCTCACACACACATTCATCCCATTGTGTTCTAGGCTGCAGCTATGAGGTAGTTGTGGCAATGGGGATGTCTGCTTATCCCCATGTCCCCAGAGCTGGTTGGGGGGGGCCTGGCACCAGCTCCCCAAGATGAGCACATGGGAGTGATTTGCAGGGCCAACCCAATGCCACATTTCCTCCATGTCTCCCAGTTTCTTCCATTTTCTGCCATACTTGCGGATATTGGCCAGCTATTGCTTGGTTGCATGTGATTGGACAGCCACAGCTCTGGCTTCTCCTGTGCTGTTTGTTTTAATCAATGTCAAAGCACTGTGAGGGCAAGGACTGCAGCATCTAGCAGAGGGCCTGGCATAGAGGAGAGGGTCAGTAGCATTTATTGAATGAGGGTCTGCCAGATGCTAGGATGGCCATGACCCAGGCCAACATCCAGGGGGGTTTGGTGAACATGTTTGCTGAGTGCCTGCTGGGCCCTGGGCACCATTCTAGGGACTACAGCAGTGAAAACTATTTAATCCCTTCTTTCAGGGAGTTTGCGTTCCAGTGGGAAGAGAAATAATGAATATTAGTGAATCAGATAAAGCTAAGTCATCATATACACGCTGAAGAAACTCAAACAAAGCTGTGTGATGGAGAATGCCAGGGAGGAATGGGAGAAGCTACACGTGGGGGCCCAGTGAGTTATCTGAGGAGCTGACATTTATCTTGAGATCTGAGTAATGAAGAAATGACAGCCTTGCAAAGCTTTGGGGAAAGAATATTTGTCATCGACGAACAGCAGGTACAAAGGCCCTGTAGAAGAAAGGAGCTGGGCTAGGGACCAGGAAGAGGCCGTACTTGCAGTTCGCTGCTGATTTTCTTGCCAGCACCCTTTGGAGGGGGTAACTGCTGGTGTTTGATCTGAGACCTACTTACCTTCCTGGTTCAATCACTAAAGCCAAACAGTGCATCCTGGGCTTTGTGGGGCGGGGCTGCCCTCTAGATCTGTCCATCCCCAACCCCTGTAAATGAGGAGAAGGTCAGACTTCTAAGGCCCCTCTTAGCTCTACTGTTACAGAATTCGATGCTGTGTTTGCAGGAGGTTTGCAGGAGACCATTCAGGTGGTCCATCTGGAAGGATCGTGAATTAGTTGTGCTGCTTCCATTATTAATAACCATGATGTCATACATCTGTGCGGTTCCTGATCGGCTGCAGAGCACTCTCCCTTATTATCCTGTTCACTCTGTGGACTAATCTGCCAAGCGGGGGATGGGATGGAAAGAGCGCAGACACTGCCACACGAGCCCCTGCTTCCTCCGCTGCAGAGCAGGATCACAGGAGAACCTGCCTCCCAAAGCTGTTGGTGGGGTGAAGTGAAAACATGCACATCAAGGCCCCGGCATGTAGTAGGCACTTGGTAACTGCTGGTTCCTGTTTTACAGATGAGGAACTCAGAGCTAAGAGGGATCATGACTTTTCTTGTCTGCTTCTGTGTCCCTAGTCTTTCCAGCCCAGGGCTCTGGGTCTATAGTGGGCTTTTAATAACTATTGGGTTGAGTTGAGTTGCCTGTGGTCAAATAGCTGGTAAACGGCAGAGCTAGGACTCAAACCCAGGACTCTGGGCTCCACAGTCCTTTTTATAAACATCACGCTCTTTGGGAATAATTGTCATGGTTAATAAAGACGAACCTTCACATGCATTTCTTAATGAGTTATTGTTGCTTGGTTGAGAATCTTAGAATTGGAAGGTCTCGGGTTTTGAGGTGTGATATTCTTTGTAAATCAATTAACAAATTTCTTAAGAAACATTTTAGAACCTTCCAGAAAAGGATGTAGTTGTGAGAAAATGGTCTGAGAATTGAGAGCAGTGGTTCTTAACCAGGGGTGCCAGGTGCTGTCACCTGAGGGCTTTGAACAGAAGAGCTCCAAGTTCCACCCTGATTGTCTGGGGAGAGTCTGGGGACAGCATGTGGGCATGTGGAGAAGTGCCCCGGTGCTAGATGTTCTGCCTGGGATGAGAAGCCCAGCCAGCAGGAGGCCCAGGAAGTTAGGCAGGCCTTCCATCTGCCTCCCATTTCCATCTGTCCTTGGCTGTGGCTCCGACCCCCTTGTCCTGGACCTACAGCGGCCACCTGGTAGGAGCCTGACGATGGCGTCCCACAGACCGGAGTCTACATCTCCTGCTTTCTAGCCCTGTGCCTTTCCTATTTGCCTTGCATCTCCTAAACCTCAGCTTCCTGATCTGTGATGTGGGAATGCTCACAATTACCTACAGGGTGACAGATGTCTCATTAGATACCTGTGCCTGGCACTTAGTAGGTGAACCATAAACAATAACTAGTTTCAGTTGTTAGGAAGAGAAATTAATGAGAATAATAAAAACTGCAGTATTTGCAAATGAATCAGCTGCTCCTAAAGGGGGCAATAAAATAGACCAATTTGCCCCAAACACCATCCTTTGGGAGGAAGGTACATTCCATGCCATAAGCATCAGCCTTTGGGTGAAAGAATTACCAGCTCCACCATCTTCCTAAACCTCTTCATTGCATAACCATTGCTCCATGGAGAGCTGAGGGGCTGAATGGGGACCAGGGCCAGCATCACTTCCCATGCCTCTGACAGATCGATGGGCTCAGAGATGAGGATGTGATCTTTGGATATCAGTGTGAGTTCAGGCTTGTACTCACCTATGTCAGCCTGGTCTCTTGCTCCTGAGGCCACCATGTGGGGAAATTGGGGTGTAAACACCCAACTTGTGGGAGTCTCGGGAGGTTGTGCTTCTCACTTTACTGTCGTTTATTCATTTATTCAACAGTGGATTGGGTCCTTCTGGGGGCTCAGCTCTGGGCTAAGCACTAGGATAGAGCCTGTGTCCCCAAGAAGCTCAGAGCTGAGCAAATCCACCACCCACAAGCCACATGGCCATGTGCAAATTGCATTTCCTCTCCAGGTCTCAATTTCCTCATCTCTAGAATGGGATCATTCTGGTTACTTCCCCAGAGGAATATTTTGTTGTTTTTAGGGACCCAGCCCAACAGGCTCTAGAGTGCTTTCTAGGCCTTAGGATCTCTGATAGAGTGGTCAGGCAGAGAAAACAAGGGCTTTCTTACCAGGAGGAACTTGATTCTGATGCTGGTCCTGCCCTTTTCTTACTGCGTAATTTGCTGCATTTCTAAGTTCTCTGTGTTTCATTTTCTTCATTTATGAAATGCAGTTATAATGCTTTCATTGCAGGGTACTCTGAATGTTAGTTGAGATGATCATATGAAGTACCTGGCTCTGAACAAATGCAACCCCCATTTCCTTTCTGTCTGGCTCTTAACTCTGCTGCCTGGTGCATTGCTGCTTTGGAGAGTCATCTCAGCCCATCAGTTCCCAAGTTCCAATACCCAAGAATGGTCAGGGTAGGCAGACAATCAGATTAGAGCTCCAGGTAATAAGCACGTACGTGTCCCTTGGTGAAAGGTGAGCATGGGGAGATGGTTCCAGCCCACAAAGGAATCGGGGCCAGGGTACAGAGCTGGGAGTCCTGGGTTCTGTTCCTGGAACTGCCACTAAGTACTGTGTGTCATTTGCCAGTTCCCTCCCCTGTCTGAACCACAGTGTCCTCAGCTGCAGGCTGGCCTGCGGGATCCCCTGGGTTTCTTCCTGCTCTGAGAAGTCCATAGGCCTTTGATGTGCAAGTGCTGAGTGAATACAGTAAGGAAGTGAACTGGCTGCGTGTGGGGGTGTGGGGATTTTACCAGCTTTTTCTAGCCTGGACTCTGTTGGAACTGATTGTGTGAGGAATCCAGCAGACAGGCTCTGGACAAGGAAGAGACTGTGGTTTCTAATTGGCAGAGCCACTTATGGGAGAGAGGGCAGGCAAAAAAATGTTAATGACATTAAATTAAATTAAAAGAAAGGCATTACCCTATTTTTTTTTCTTAAAGAAGACCCAAAGGGCTCTGAGCCAAATAGCTTTGCTCTTCTTTGAATTCAACAGTATGTTTAGGTGTAAAGAGTTGTTTTCAAGTTACCAAGGTAGAGGCAAGAGATTACAGAGTAAAACCAAACATATAGTCATTTATTTAGCAGACATCTATTGAGCCCTCACTATATGTCAGGGGCTGCTCTAGGCACTGGGGTACAGCAGTGACCAAAACAGACCACAATTGGGGCTCTCAGGCAGCTCATAGACTAGTGGAGAGAGGCCAGTCGTGAACAAAGGAACACGGCAATAGGGAATGTATCAGATGGGGGTCAGTGCCATGGAGAAGCATGAAGCAGGGTGGGAAGTTAGAGAATGCCATGGGGAGGGATTCAAGGGCTCTTTTCTCTCTCTCTTTCTCTCTTTTTTTTTTTTTTTTTTGAGATGGAGTCTCGCTCTGTCACTCAGGCTGGAGTGCAATGGCACAATCCCTGCTCACCACAATCTTCTGGATTCAAGCGATTCTCTCACCTTAGCATCCCAAGTAGCTGGGATTACAGGCGCCCGCCACCATGCCTGGCTACTTTTTGTATATTTAGTAGAGACATGGTTTCACCATGTTGGCCAGGCTGGTCTTGAACTCCTGACCTCAAGTGATCTGCCCACCTTGGCCTCCCAAAATGCTGGGATTACAGGGGTGAGCCACCACGCCCGGCCTCAGAGGTTCTTTTCTGTAGGATGGTCAGAGAAGGTATCACTGATATGGTGTCCCATGAGTGGAGCCGTAAAGGAAATACAGAACTGAACAGACTAAGGAAAATTTCCTTTCTCTATGGGGCACATGGAGGTCTATGGAAACATCTCATTTGAAGCTGGAAGGGTCAGCTCGGTCAGACAGCTCAGTCTCTGGGCTGTCCTGCTTTGGAAACAGTGTATCAAGTCTGCTTAATGATAATCGTTACAGCAACATTAATAATAATAATAATAATAGTGAGCCACATGGGATAGGGCTTTAAGCCTTCAAAATGTCTTTCCATGTAGACTGTCTCATTCAGCTCTGTCACAAGCTGGAAGGTATTATCTCCAGACTGCGGTTGAGGAACCTGAGAACTATAGATGTGGGGTGACAAGCCCAGGACTATATCAGAAATGAGGGGCAGAGTGGACACTCAAGCCCAGACTTGCTGTCCACTGGACACCGTGTTTCTCCCTGCAGGGCAGCTGGGATCCACCACAGTACCCAGCATACCCCCTTGCATGCAGTAGAGAATGGTATCTATTTCTTGAAAACAATAATAAATCCACAGATGAAGAAGGCATGACAACTAAATACCATGTTCTATACTGGCATGAGTTCTGGAACAGAAAAAGGACATTAGTGAAAAAACTGGTGAAGTAGTTACTAGTAATGTACCAATGTTAATGTCTTAGTTTTGACAAATATACCTGTTATGTAAGATGTTCACATGAAAGGAAACTGGGTAGAAGATATATGGGGTCTCTGTTCTATCTTTGCAACTTTTCTGTCAATCTAAAACTATTCCAAAATGAACATTTTATTTAAAAATAAATGAATGAATCCACATACACTTCCACTAGCTGTCCTCCTCAGGATTGCTTAGGAAAGCCATAAAGAGTCAGTAAGTAATTAAATCTCTGCTACTGGTCACCCCAAGCATACTATCCCGAGTTGCCTGTGTGAGAAGGAGCAAAATTATAAACCAGTGCCTGTAACAACACTGGCAGAGGAATTTTCTGTTGGAGATGTCTCCCCCAGGGACTGCCCCCAAGTGAATTTCATGTATACCGTATAACTTACATTTTAACCTATGCCAAGTATGCCCTTTGTATTTGGTGAAGGTTCACCAACTCAATTTCACTCGATGCTATAACAGACAGAAACATAGTTTTACTTGTAGAGCTATATCATGTGACTATATATCTATATAATGAATTGCAGTGACTGATAGCTGGGAAGGAGTAGGTGCAAGGAGAACAGAGTCAGAAGAGTCAGAGGGCTGGAAAGGCTTTAAAGGTGATCTGGTTTTCTTTCGCGGTAGAAAACATGTAGGCCCAGGGAGAGGTGTCTCATGGAGTGGATGAAAGAGAACAGGGGCCAGGGATTTTGGGGGCTTAGTGCCTCATTCTCCATTCACAAAACAAGTAAGTTGGCTTAGGTGAGTCTCTGGGGACCCTTGGGCTGAAAGCCACTGAGCAAGGGGTTGATCCAGGCCCACCCAGCAACTGCTGAACCACACAGCTCAGTCTGTCTGGGACACCTGGCCTCCTAACGGTTTCTTGTCTTGGCTTGCGAACATTTGGTGTCACCCTGAAATCTAGGAGAGGCACAAGATGCCCAGGTGGGCAGGAAACCATCATTATCATGGGTTGATTAGAACCCATCTGTTTTTTAAAAGGGTAGGATATCTGGGCTCTTTATTTTAAGTGAGTTCTGATCTTATGAAATAAAGCAGTCCAGCTTTTCCCATGCTGTGTTTGTAGACCACAAGTGCCATGGGGTCTAAAGATGTGTTACAGGGAGAAAATGGAAGTCCAATGGCCAATAAAGACCCTTATCCTGTAGGAATTCTCAGTCTTTAATATGCAAAAGTGCATTGGGTATCTGCAAAATAGTGTGTATGTGTGAGGGTTGTGAATGTGAGTGTGTGTGTAGAGGTGGGTACTATGTGCAACTTTTTAAGATTAATTGATCAGAGAACAAATGTATATATATGTTTTATACACACACACGCACACACACACACATTTAGACACATACAGAGTGGCTGGAGAAGAGTTCCACAGAAAAACATTTGGGGAAATGCTAAGGTTATCTGAGGTCAAAGCTAAAAAAATTAACGTGAATCAACAGTGACTCAAAACTTATTTCTGCGTGTTAGTTTCAGCATGTCAGTTTCTCACATTTTTTCCCACTTTGTTAGCTTAATTTCTTTTTTCCTCAGAAGAAAAATGCCATGCAAATGATCCTTCTCCCTTCCCTACGTGTGGTGCTCATGGGAGGCAGAAGTATTGTGTGTGCTTATTGAGACGAGGGTAACCAAGCTCATGTGACAGATCAATGGTGGGCTTGTAACCCAGAAACCCACATGTGACATTGGTGTTTAGGAGCTAAAAAAGAACCTTATTTTAAAATGCCGCTAAAGACCAAAAACCCTTTTGTCAAACATGGCTTTCACACGCGGAGTTGCCAGCACCTGCATGGACACAGGCGTGTTTGTTACCCCACAGGGCAGGCTTCTTCACTGGTCAGTGTGCCTGGTCAGTGGAAATGCCCGGTGAGGTGGGACACCCTCTGATTTGATGATGATTTCTCACTAGGCCGATCTTCACCTGACTCCTAATCCCAGCCTTTCACCGCTCCACGTTGCTCATGGGGTGAGTCCTGTAGACTGCCTGGCCTGCTCTTTGAAACTCTTCCCATCCCAGGCCCTGCCTCAGCCTCCACTTTCCCTGATCCTCGGCCCCATGCGTCAGTCCTGCCCCATCCCAAATCCTGCTCCTCACTCCTCCAGGCACGTCCCCAAGCATGTCAGGGTTAGGGGCCAATTCCATGCTATGATAACCTCTCGTCAGAAACTGGACTTCAGTTTCCTTTCCTGGCACATGAGAATAATACTGTCTTAAAGGCTCTGCAAATAAAGCAAAGGATAAAAGAGAGGGAAATTTTAAGGGAGAATTTTCTTTCTCTGTGGATTAGATGGCAAGGGATATGTGGGAAGGCTTCAGAAACAACTAATTGGTGATGAAGTGGTTGGCTTAGCTAGTCCTTAAGACTCTGGCGTGTTCTTTTATTTTTATTTTTTTTTATTTTTTATTTTTATTATACTTTAAGTTCTAGGGTACATGTGCATAACGTGCAGGTTTGTTACATATGTATACTTGTGCCAT
>NW_012117365.1:443121-447254 GCF_000951035.1 Colobus angolensis palliatus
GTTGGTTTTTTGAAAAGATCAACAAAATTGACAGACCGCTAGCAAGACTAAGAAAGAAGAAAAGAGAGAGGAATCAAATAGACGCAATAAAAAATGATAAAGGGGATATCACCGTGTGATCTGACCTGTGTGACCTCAAACAAGTTACTTGACATCTCTGAGCCTCCCTTTCCTTGGCTATAAACATGGACTGCTGTGACCACCTCTCAGGGCTTTGAGTCAATGCTGTGAAGTTTGTCAGGAACCCAGAACAGTGCCAGGTGCATAGAAAGCTATGTATTAGTTATTATTTAAAGAATTATTAGTCAGAAAATTATTGTTCTATCAACCAACTAAAAACATAGCCAAGTTTTAAAAAATGTGCAAAAGATAAACGGATAGTACACAGATGTAAAAATGGCCCATAAATATATGACTAATGCTCTAGCCACTAAAAAACCCAAAAGACTGTAAATTAAAAATGAGATTATTATTGCCTAGAGGTAGCAAAATGTAAAAAAAAAAAAAAAAAGAGAAAAATAGAGAAGATCTGGTACTGGCAAGAGCCAAAGGGCCTTGAGAATCTAGATTGGTATCAATGAAAATTGTAAATGCATATACAGTCATCCCTTGGTATCCATGGGGAATTGGTTCCAGGACCCCCTGAGAGTGCAAAATCCACAGCTACTCAAGTCCTTTATATAAAATGGTGTAGTGTTTGCACATAACCTACACACATCCTCCTGTATACTTAAGTCATCTCTAGATTATTCACGATACCTAATACATTGCCTACATATCACTTCATTTATGTGAATCACATAGTCCTTGGCACACAACAAATTCAAGTTTTGCTTTTTGGAACTTTGTGGATTTTTGTTTTTGTTTTTGTTTTTTTTTTTGAGGTGGAGTTTTGCTCTTGTTGCCCAGGCCGAGTGCAATGGCACTATGTCAGGTCACTGCAACTTACACCTCTCAAGTTCAAGCGATTCTCCTGCCTCATCCTCCCAAGTAACTGGGATTACAAGCGTGCACCACAATGCCCAGCTAATTTCCTGTATTTTTAGTAGAGACGGTGCTTCACCGTGTTGGCCAGGCTGGTCTCGAACTCCTAAACTCAGGTGATCCACCTGCCTTGGCCTCCCAAAGTGCTGGGATTACAGGTATGAGCTACTGCACCCAGCTGGAATTTTTGTTCCAACTAGTTTTGATCCTTGATTGGTTGAATCCATGGATATGGAACCCACAGATAGAGAGGGCTGACTGTACCTACTTTGGTCCAGCAATTCCCTGGCTATAGAAAAATATGTACTCAAAGATATATGTGTACAAAGGTACTCCTTTGTAGCATTGTTTGTAGAAGAGAGAAATTGGAAATGACTTCAGTGTCCAGCAGAGACAATGCTTAAAAGGTTTATGGTGCATTTGTGCCAGAGAATACTTTGTGGCCATTTCAAAAGAAAGACATGATCCTTCAGGTCCTAATGTGGGAGGATATTAAGAATGTATTCTTAACTGGAAAAAGGTTTCTGTATAATATGTTTAGGACAATCTCATTTTTATACAGAAAAAGTTAAACAGTTAAGTCTGTGTGTGTACATGTAGAAATATTTCTGCGCTCGGGGAAACAGCCTGGGAACATGCCCAGTGAACTATGCCTGGTGGTTTCATCTGGGGAATAGGCTTTGCGAGGATGACGCAGGACTTGTCTACTTCTTACTTTAAATATCTCTTTATTTAAGAAAAAAAAATAAACACAGAAAACAAAAAAGAAAGCCCAAGAAAATAAAGAGAAAAGAAAAATCTTTACATTACAGGATTGTTATGATGATTACATGAGATCATAATACTTGACAAATATTTAACACAGTGCCTAACACTTAGCAAGTGCCCAGGAAATGCTTCTAGCCTCTTCTTCCTTCCTCAGAGTCTGTACCTCCCCTGCCCCCGCCATGCCCATCCCAGTGTTTTTCCCTGACTATGAGATCAGTAAGCACGCAGTGGTGCTTCAGCAGTGTCAACACACGTCACCGTCCACGTGTCTGCCCTTGTGGGGCCGCCAGTCTAAAGCACCCACCCCTCCCATTCCCTGGCAGTCTCTCGGGTTCTTTCTTCTTGACCTTCTTTTGAAGAGCTGCCATCCTTAACCGGGTGCTGCCCAGCCACACCTCCTGGCTCCCAGAAGGAGCCTCTGGCCACCTTGCAGTGTGGGGCTGCCTTTGTTACCACCACTTTCCAAGGGTGAATCTTAAGGATTTGGGTCATTTCTGTTTGTTTCTTTTCCGTTTCCGTTCCCGGCCAGGCTTTCCCACCCCCGGGGATGTGGGCTTTCCTGACTCCCTTCCCCCATGAGCTTCCACCTGGCCCTGATGAATTCCATCATGCCTGCTTAAAACCATTTTACTTGCAATTTGCTAATTTAATTCTAGTCTTACAAAATTTTGGCAACCCTGCCAAATTGGGTGCCAGATGCAGATTTAATGAGCATATTTTCAGTTATTTCTTTCCTGTCTTCATGAAGATGCTGAAGAGAACAGGGTCTGGAACTCATCCCCAGGGGACTCCGTCTCCAGAGCATCCCTCCCCGCATTTGATCCTGAGCCACTGTGCGTGACCCTCTAGCCAGGTCTCTCCCCATCTAACGGGGGGAACTCTTTGGAGAAGGAAGCTATTATCACATCATCTCCTAGTCTTAGAAGCCCCAACCCTATTCCCATCATTTGGAATTCATAGGAAATGTATTTGGGGAAAATTACTTATTTCCTTCAGCGCATGTCTCCCAGCAGCCGTATGCAGCTCAACAGATGTTCAAGGATTCGTGTATTTAACAAACACGTATTGAGTACTTTTTAGAGGGATTTCTTGCAGTGTGGCCTGTTGACTAACTGCAACAGAATTATGGTGGGGAATGAGGAGATTGGGGAAATATAGATTCCTGGGCCCTGCCCTGCAACTGTAGAATCAGACAGTGGGAGAAGGTGGAGCCTGGGATTCTGCAACCCAGAGGATTCTTACACCTTCGGCGTTTCCACATGTGTTACCTCATTTCAATTCATCCCAACCCCTTATGGGAGACGTTTTTATCTCCCAGAGTAAGACTCAATGAAGTCAAGGGGGAGGCTCAGGCCGCAAAGTGATGAGCATCAGAACTGGGACTCTACTTGAGGCTTTTGAGTCTAAATATAGAGCTCTTTCCATCTTCCCATAGCAGCGGCTCAGGGCCCAGGTCTGTTACCCATGATCCTAATATTACATGATCCAAAGCAGGTCTGTGCCTTCTCAAATAAATCCACATCTGCTCTGCTGTGCAGACAAAGATTCAGAGGCTCTGATCATTTGAGCTACCAAGCCATCAAGTGTGCAGCACTGTCAAAGCAGAATCCAGGACCCATACCACATTGGACTCTAAATTCTGTGCCAAGCAGTGCCAAGGGCTAAATGGAGCATACGATGGCCTTTACACCAAAGAATGGGTGGGAGAAACAAGTAGAGTTCACCAGCTTCGGAGGCAGAGGCCATGACTTTGGGCAAGTCACTTCCACTTCCATGCCTTGGTCTTGTCCTTGGTACAAGGATGGGGTTGGCCTACAGTCCATGACCTCCAAACTTTTAAATTCGTGTAACCCCCCTCCATATCCTCCCAACTTTTTGAAAACCCAAATAAAATCTTAGGCCAAATCCCAGTACATACAAAGAGATAAAAATTGGAGACACCTTGAGCTGCTCAGGGCTTTCTAGGAGGCAAATTGGACACATTTCATTTAGCATTTGCCATTGATCATCTCTGTGTCTCCTCCCCTGGCCCCCCGAGTGGGACATGGTGGCTGCAGCCTCAGACTTTGGATTCTGGCATACAGAGGTCCAGTCTGGGCCCTGCCACCTTCTGGCTGTGTGACCTTGGGCAAGTCAGTTGCTTCTCTGTAAGTCGGCGGTGATGATGGTTGAGTGGAGGTGAGGGATGAAATGCGCCAATGCATGCTCGTTTTTTTTTTTTTTTTTTTTTTTTTGAGGCAGAGACTCACGCTATGGCCCAGGCCGGAGTGCAGTGGCGCGATCTCACAGCCTTGACAGCTACTGACCTGAAGTATCCACAAAAGGGAGCAAGCGTGCAGATGATGTACAAATAGGTGAAGCTGCTATGGGATAGAGGGGGT
>NW_012117365.1:447304-457501 GCF_000951035.1 Colobus angolensis palliatus
TGAGACGGAGTCTCGCTCTGTCGCCCGGGCTGGAGTGCAGTGGCCGGACCTCAGCTCACTGCAAGCTCCGCCTCCCTGGTTCACGCCATTCTCCTGCCTCAGCCTCCCGAGTAGCTGGGACTACAGGCGCCCGCCACCTCGCCCGGCTAGGCATGCTCGTTTAATACTGTGCTCAGTGCCCAGCATGTAGGAGGTGCATTAACTTCATTTTCCTTTGTCGGACTGGGATGAAAGACATGAGAAATTAAACAGTCATGGAGGACATTTCCCAGGGCCATGAAGACACAATGCCATATGAGTGAGTGGTATGGATGGTGAGGCCCGGGCATTCATTGGTCTCTATATTTCAGCAAATGTTTCAGCCCCTGCAGTGGGTGAGATCTTGTTCTAAGGAAAAAACCTGTAGAAAGAGGGGCTTTTGGAGAAGGTAGGGTTTGAGCCCAGCTTCCCAGATAGGGCTCCTGGTGCAGGGAGGCAGAGCAGGCTGGCAGGGCTCACCAGGAGCAAGGACCGGGCTGGGGGCTGGAAGGGCTTGTGAGAGTGGGTCCCAGGCCTACCAGGCAGGGCCACACCAGGCAGAGGACTCCCAGAGGCTCAACGAGGGGGCCAGAACAGAACATCCCATGGGCTTCTGGCCCAAGAGACCAAGAGTGTAGATCCCAATGTTTGGTGGCAAGAGATCCAAGAAGGAGCGACTGGGACTTGGTAGGGACTTGTGGCTCAGAGGCAGTGAGGCTGAGGAGAGAAGGAGACTCCAAGCTCACCACAGTGGTGTGGAAATGAGGTGACTAGGCCAGGCCCCTCAGTCAGATCCCTGTGTTCCCCCTGCTGGAGCCAGGCTGTAGGAGGAGTGTTCCCCAAGGCCTCAGCGTGCCCTGGAAGGGCCTCCAACTTAGAACCTACTGGAACCTCCCATAATATGATGGGGAGAGTGGAAAAGGAGAGAGCAAAGTACCATGGGAAGGGGAAGTTTTCCATGTCAGTGGGGTTATTTCTGGCTTTGCTCCTGCTCTTGCAGTCACTGTGGAAACAGCCTATGCCTGGTTCAGTGTGGAAACATGACAAAGTTTTCAAGGGTGATATGTGCTAAGCAGGCAGCCGGGAGGCTGAGTGTGTATCTGCCTGCCTCCCGCTCCTGCCCACCCCACCCACCCCATGTCTCTCATCCTGGGCCACCTTCCTCCCAAAACCCCATTTGGAGGAGATGTGTCTCACACAGTGTGAAAGGCAGAATAACGCCCCGCTCAAAGGTGTGTGCATCCTAATTCTCGAAGTCTATGAGTATGGTGGGTTCCAGGGCAAAGGGGAGGGAAGGTAGCAGATGGAATTAAGGTTGCAAATCAGCTGGCTTTAGAATAGGGTGATTGTCCTGGATTACCACAAGGTCCCAGTGGAATCCCAAGGGCCTTTAAGTGTGGTAAACAGAGACAGAAGAGTCAGTGCCGGGGGATGCATTGTGAGAAAGACTTGACCTGGCCATTGATGTCTTTGAGGAGGCCACAAGCCAAAGAAGGAGGGCAGCTTCTAGAAGCTGGAAAAGGAGGAGACAGATTCTTGCCTGGAGCCTCCGGAAAGCAATGCAGCCCTGTCAACACCTGGATTTTAGCCCAGTGAGACCCATTTTGGATGTCTGACCTCCAGGCCTCTCAGATAATAAGTTTGTGTTGTTTTAAACCATTAAGTTTCGCTTAAATTGGTGATAATTTGTTACAGCAACCTTACAAAACTAATGCATGCAGTACAACAGGGAGGCTGAGGCCATCATGGGGAGAGGTCCTTGGAATGCCCTGGAGGCAGAGGACTCTGTAGTCATGCTCTTCTGTTTTATCTCCATCTGAGCTTTGCCTTGTGCCTCACTCTCATGGGTCCCCATTGGCCAGACCACTCTGCAAGTAAGAAAGTGGCCATAGACCCTTGAAACATGATCTCCTGCAGGCACACCGTGCAGACATCGTCTCTTCTGCCGGGAATGCCACCCCATCCTCCTCCATAAGCCCCCCTGTTTCTCAAGGCTCCCGTCCCAAGTCCCCCAAGGAACATCTCCTTCCTCTGCCACTGTGTGTGCCTCTGCCGGCTGAAACTGGTTGTGCCCCGCACTCGTGGGAGCCAGGCTGTGCCCACATGCTGAAGGGTCTGGATCTGAACACAGGGTGCCTGGGGTTTGCCCCTGGCCCTGGCACTTGGAAACTTGGATCTTGAGCCAACCCTTCCCTCCTTCCTTCCAGGTAAACAAGGCTGATGAAGAAGCCCTCTGAAGACACTGCTCTTCTGGGGAAGCACTGCTGTCTGTTACTTTTCTCTCCCAGAGATACAGCCCAGGAGTAACAACTCCTCTCCTAACCTTGGCGTCCCCTGCATACTGCCTGAAAACCCCCCTCTCCTTACTTCACCGAGCATCTCCCATAAGCCCAGGTCTGGACAAAACCAGGAAAATGTGGAAAACCAGGGTCAGGTCATGATGGGTGAGGTGTGCAAGGTGCCCGGGGTGCAAAATTTAAGGAGGTGCTTTTCCTCGGAGTCATGCAAATGTGGCATGGAGAATAAACCCCACACTATTTTATAGATGAGGAAACAGACCTAGAAAGGGGAAATGCCTTGCTCAAGGGCACACATTGGTAGAGCTGGGGCCACAACAGAGGCCTGTCACCTTCAGTTGCAGGGCAGGTTCACTCTCCTTCAAACTGAATGCATGAATGAGTGGTTGGGTGGGTTCGTTAGTGCAGCATGTCTTTATTGAGCACCTATTCTATGCTGGAGGCTGGGCTACAGCTTGGGAACAAGACAAACAGGGCCTGGTGCTCCCCTGAGGATTTATATTCCATGAAGACAGAATAAGTAATGATGCAATTAGTTATTTAATTACAGTGGTGATACATGCTATGCAGGGGATGGCCAGAAGCCATAGGTTGTGAATGGTTGTGCAGACTGTGCACTGCACAAGTGCATGTGGAGGACCTACTGTGGAGACTCTGTTAAGGAGTTTCCAGTAAAATATGGAAGACAGGATCAGTATGTTCTTAAAGTAACAGTACAAGACCATGAACATTAAGAAGAAGAACCAGGTTGGAAGAAGGGCCTAGAATTGCAACCCTACTTCCTTCTCTTCTAGGGCCCTGGGCCCTCATCTTCTCTCCCTCCCTGTTTGGCGGTCAGATCACATGCAGTCCTCCCTTGGGAGTCTCAGAGAAGGAGCCCTGCAGCCAGCAGGGCCTGGGGGAGCAAGAAGAGCGAGGCATTGCCCTGTCTTGTGTGGCAGAGCTTCTGCTGCCCTGGATTCGATTCAAGGGCTTAGAAGCCTGGGATAGCAGCAGGGGCTGGAGTCTTCAAAACCAAGGATTCTCTGCCTGGACAAAGCATGGTTCTCAGTATTGCCTGTTCTCTGGAATGTTGGGTCTGGGTGGAGCCTGGCTTCTAGGAATTAGGCATCCCAACAGCTCACTGTGAAGCTTTGGGTACTTACGCCTCGGAGTGTTTCTGCATGCATGAAGAAAGCTTGTGTAAAAATACAGGGAGATGTGTGCTATTGTTTTATTAAAGTATCTTGCCTGCCTGTTGGGTAAGGCCGGCTCCTAGGCCAACCACCTGGGCCAGCTGTGGTATAATATCCTGGGAGCCAGTTCCCCTTCTCCCTCAGGCTTGCTGGGGGACTTTGGATAAGCCTCACCTCCCTGAGCCTCACTCTGCAAAATGAGAATGATAAAGGCCTAGCTTACTCAATTATTAACATCAAAAAAAAAAAAAAAAGAATGGATATGCAAGTGTGCTTTAAATCCCTGGGTTATATGGGCATGAAGACTGCCACCAAATGGAGACATTCCTTCAGTAATCAAAAGGGGATCTGACTTATCTTCTGGGAGTTAGAGGCCGTCCTGGCTTTCAGGAGCAGCAGAGAAAAACACGTCGTTCTCTCTGTTTGTTTCCTTTAATTAGAAAGAACGATTCTGGCTGGTAAAGAAATCAACCTCCTGACAGAGACTTAAACCGAAGGGGTCCTTAGAGACAGACTTGTTCAGGTTTTTGGTTTGTCAGGAGGGGAAACTGAGGCCTGGAGGAGAATGTGATTTGTTCTTGGTCACGTGACCAGTTAATGGTAGGGCTGTGGTCAGATCCCAGGTCCTGTTCACCCATCTCCTCACCACACGTACTGTCCCATAAGTCCATGAGTTTAGCTACTTCAGGCACAATAGGTGGCCACAGCCTGGCAGGGAAACAGAGAGGTGACCCTGGTGAGGAATAAGAGGATAGGAAGGTTTGCCAGGCACAATGGCTCATGCCTGTAATCCCAGCATTTTGAGAGGCCAAGGTGGGTGGATCACTTGAGCTCAGGAGTTTGAGACCAGCCTGGGCAACATAGTGAGACCTCATCTCTACAAAAATAAAAAAATTAGCCAGGGGTGGTGGCACGCACCTATAGTCCAAGCTACTCTGGAAACTGAGATGGGAGAATGGCTTGAGCCCAGGAGGCAGGGGTTGCAGTGAGTCAAGACTGTGCTATTGCACTCCAGCCTGAGCAACAGAGCAAGACCCTGTCAAAAAAAAAAAAAAAAAGAAAGAAAAAAAGAAGAAGATAGGAAGGCAGGCACAATCTGGGGAGGGGGTAAGTGGGATGGGCAGAGGGGAAGGTAACAACATAGAAGGTCTTGATACAGAGCGACTAGAGGTGGAATGCCCTTCAGGTTCCTTCCCCTCCTTCTGGAACCACCCCAAAGCCTCTGTCCATCTCCAGGTTCCTAGGCCCTGTAGCTAACACCAGCACAAGCATCTGCCCTGCTGACGTCAGGCCATCAGGGGTTCTGGGAGCTGCAGCACAGACAGGGGGATGTCAAGTGCCCTGGGACAACCTTTGGTCTAGGCAGACTGTGTATCTGTCACTTTAGTAACTTTACCTGTTGCTTGGTACCAAAAATGAGGTCCTGAATATGGTGGTGTCAGGGCAACACTGGAAGGCAGGGCAGTGGTAGTGTGTTTATTTGTTGCTATTCATGCACTCGTCTGTTCAGCATGCTTTCACTGCAGGCTGACTGCATGCCAAGCACTGGAGGTACAGACAGTTCAGGTTCTTGCCCTGAAGGCACTCCCTGTCTGCGAGGAAGACCCAGGTGCTGGGGAATAAATGTCATCGGACAGTGTGATCGATGTTACACCAAAGCTCTGGATGGAGGTCAGAAGCGTTAGAGAAGAGAGAACCTCCAGCACCTTCCTAGGGAATCTGGGTTTCTGATGACAGTCAGCAGGCATCAGAAGTGGCGAAGGAGCATTTGTGGCCTAACCAGAGCTGTGATGCAGAAGTACCGCTTGGGGCAGCATGGAGGGAAGACCCAGGAAAGTATGGGAGTCACGTGGGGAGACCAGGGAGGAGGCAAGGATGCTGAAGCCTCGGTCAAGACGGTGGCGGTAGGGTGGAGAGGGGCTCATGGGCATAGGGACTTAGAACCTGGTGGCATATGGAAGGTGGGGGCTGAGGAAGAGGGAGAAGAAGTCAATGCTGGTTCCTAGACTTCCATACATGCCTCAGATGCAAGGCCCCATGCTGAGACTCAGAGTCTAAGTAGCTGTGAGTCCCTAGGGGTCCTGGCCCTTGGCTGACACCCCAGTCTGACGGGTCCCTCAAGAAGAACCAAGAGGATCATGTGACACTGATGGGCTGCAGACTGATGTTCACCAACATACACCCAAATCGCTTTCCCTGTCAACAGGGGTAGTAAATTGAGAGAATTCAGTATTTTTTCACCAATTATGTTCAAGGCTCTGTGAGTGACACAGATGCATCACACATCCCAATCCTGTCCTCAGAGGTCATACGGTTTGTTTGTGATGCCCACATGCATTTGTATGTATTATATTGTACCCACACAGGGTAGAGAAGGTAAACACCACGACAAAGAGATTAAATCCTTAAATGAAATATCATTCCTGGCCAGAGAGAGAGTAGGGTCATGGAGAGCTTTGTGGAGGAGGTGGCCTATGAAGTGGGCTCACCCAGGCTGGTGTGGGTTGGATTTGGCCACATTAAAATGGAGAGAAATATTCCAGACAGAGACAACCACAAAGAGGCATGAATGTGGAGCATGGCAGTTGGCAAGAGCAGGGCTTTGCAGGGGAGTGTGGATGCCAAGGCAGCCTGGCATATTTGTAAAGTGTAGACTTTACTCTCTAAGGGGAACCACTGAAGGATTTGGGATTTAGGGTGGGGAATGACTTGGTGAGAGCTGGCTATCAGGACAACCTGTCTGGTTCTATGGATAGGTGAGCTGGGCAGGACAGTGCAGATGCTGTTGTGTGTTGGGCAGTGGGGTCTGAGCCAGGTTGGGGGTGGGAAATCCTTGTCACTGACATGGATTGAGGCTTTGGGCCAGGCCCTGTTCTAAGCACTTTATGTGCATTGCCTGACTGAGTCCTTCCCACAGTCCAGCCAGGTAGGTGCTACTGTCATTCCCACTTTACAAATGATAGTTCTGGCCTGGAGATGTCAGGTCAATAGCTCAGAGCATAGCTAGGAGGTGGAGGAGGCGGGATTCAAACCCAGTAGCCTGTGCTCTTAAATCCTCTTAAATCTCACCCTAAAAATGGCATCCCAAAGGGACTAAGTATGCTAAGAGTGGCCCTGCCAGGGTTGGGAGTGGCTCTGAGGGTTGACCCAGGGCTGCAGGTCCTCTCGCCATAGCCACTGGCTCCCCTCACCCCCTGTAAGCAGTGTTGGGCCCCACAGGGCCTGCTCTGGTTCACCGACTCGAAACCAGAGCCCACGTATAGGTGGGTGACAATGTAAATAACTGATGCAATGGAAACTTTCTATGGAAAAAGGTACCCACTCAAACAGCCACAAAGTCCAAAAAAAGGAAGAACACCACAGCAGACCAAGAGGGCCCTGTGGCACACGATTTCCTTTGGCACAGCCTTTCTGTCTGGCTGAATCTCTGAACTGGTGGAGGTGGGGATGGGGACGGGGTGGGAGACAGGGTAGCACTGGGCAGGAGGGGAGCAGGTCGAGATCTAGACTAGAAGCCTGGCTGGGTCCCCGGAGGACTCTGGGTCTCCAGGCTTCCCCTCTTAGCTAAGGGGGCAGCTGTCGTGTGGGCAGAAAGCAATTCTGCCTCCAAAAACACACACCTGTTATCGCAATCTTCCTAGTAGGCATGAATTACTCCCTCCCCCTGCCCCACTGTGGGCCAGTGGTGGAGGTTCTGCAGTCCCCGGGGTCTCCCGAGGCCTCCACTTGCTTTGCTGTGAATAAGTTGCAGAAGTCTTGTTATGGGATCTGGTATCTTCTTATTTTAGAAAATGAAATAATCATAAGCATAAGTAAAGCTAAAAGACCAGAAGTAACCGGAAGAGGAAGAGGGAGAAGGTGGATTTTTCCGGGAAGCC
This sequence comes from Colobus angolensis palliatus, assembly GCF_000951035.1. Lineage (NCBI taxonomy): Eukaryota > Metazoa > Chordata > Mammalia > Primates > Cercopithecidae > Colobus > Colobus angolensis. Next base: position 454,673 of record NW_012117365.1, read on the forward strand.
AACTCTATCATTTATTTTGTTCTTACCCCGGCCCAGGGCGTGCACTCTTGCTCTTGTTTCAGAGGTGAGGAAACAGACTCACGGGTGTTCAAGGACTCGAGGAAGGCAACACAGTGTCTAACACCAGTAGTGTCCAGTTTTATTTAATGCCAGAGCCTTGGGCTCTCCTGCAATGCAAGGCTGTCCACATCTCTCTGTTTTCACAGCCTCAGTTTCCTCAGTTGTCAGATGGTGATGATGGAGGCTGACTGTAGCATTAGTATGCCCGTGAAAAAATGTAGGGACAGTCTTGGCACGTGGAAGACACTCAACAAATGTTGGGTTCTTCCTTTACCTCTGACTTCTGTGTCTACAAGCTGGGGAGATTTAGAAGACTTCTTGCGGGGAAGCAGCTCAGGTTTGGGGCTCCCTGGGAGAAAAGGCCAGAACCACTGATTTTCTTATCTATCTTCTCTGCTAGATCCATCACAGCCTGAGATATGGGCAAGGTCTTCTTCACCTTTGCACCCTGGGGTCTAGCCCAGTGATAGGGAGTGTCTTGTCCAAGGTCACTTGGCTGGTTGCAGCTGGACCTCAAATGTGGGGCTGTCTCATGGGCTTTCTGTTGTACCCAGAGAGGGAAAATGATGTCTTCTCTGCTCCCCTGTGGCGAGTGCCTAGTTCCAGGGGGCTTTCTATGAGAAAGGGCTGCGGGGTGTGGCCTGATATAGCAGGAAGTGACCTCACTGCTCCTCCCACCCATACCTTCCCCCGCCCCGCAACCCCCACCCCAGCAGCTCTCAGAACCTTCATCTCCAAGTGCAGCTCCTCAGGTCTCATCTGTTCCTCCTCCTGCCACTCCAGTATTCTCCTCGACTCCTGGGCTGGGTGCCCCCCATACACCAGCAATATCTCCCTTCCCTGTCCCTGCAGTGCCTGAAAACCATGAACCTTTCTTCTGCCAAATCCCAGTGTAGAGCTTATGGGACAGCATATTCCTGCCTGCCACTAAATGGAATATGTTATCTTGCACTTGGAGTTCCTCTTTTTTGCTCCTTCATACAATGGAAAGTATCACCATTCTCTATTTTTAAAAGCCCTGTCTTTCCTGGAAAACATTTTTGGGTATCCTCAAAGCAGGTCTTGTCGCTCTCAGTGACGGGGCTCCATTGCCTGTCTCTCTGCCCACTCTCCGTGTTGGGGATGCCTCACTCATCCGTGAGTCAGCTACCATGTGAGAGAGAAGCCTCTTGTCTGGAGAACACAGTCAGGGACCAGGAAGTTTCCCAAGGCAGCCTCCAGGCTATCAGCTGCATGTCAGACTAGAGTGCACTCAGCTGAAACAAAGGTGAGACCCCCCGGGAAAGTGAGAGCCGGAAGGCTGACCACAGAGAGGGAGGTAGGTCACAGAACTGACCCTAAACCCCAAAAAATAAGCCAGAAGGAGGAGACATTGACAGAGGGAGGGAGACTTGGAAGGTGTCCCACCATAACTGAAGAAGGGCACAGGCATTTATTGAGTGTCTTTTGTATACTGGGTTCATACTCATTTCACACACACTTTGTCACATCTGATCCACGTGACAAACCCAGGGAGGGGAGAGAGTCTTCACTTCTAACTCATGAGGAAGGTGAGCTAGGAATGGATGAAACCAGGGTCTGAACCTATGTCTTTCTGATGATGATAAGGCCAACTCTCTGTGCTAGGCCATGCTACTTCTGTGGTGCTGGGTAAATGAGGCATGCCAGTAATTCTCTCTGTTCCCCTCCCACCCACCCCATTGCCAGTATCCAGCATGAGCCACCAGGATTATTCCATATGATTCTGCCATGTGTGACCCATGTCTTAGATTTCTATGTTTTCTTGTTGATCACAGACCACAATAACAAATAAAACTGAAAATAGAAGGATTCATCCCACAATTCCCTGCCCCATGCAGATCAAATTCGGCTTTCCATGTGCCGGCCTCTTCTGCAGGTGTTCCATTCAGAGTGGAGGGAAGGGCCACGTGTCAGGAGGGTGACAGGGGCCTCAGGGCCAGGCTTCTTCTCTACTTTCTTTAGGATCAGGGTGTGAGGCCCAGTACCAGAGTCCAAAGCCCCCCTGCCTCCCTGCCAGCTCTTGGAAAACAGCTGTTATGACCAGTGAGGCTGGCCCCTGCCAGGCATCCAGGATTTTTCTACTATTAACCCTTTGTCAGCAGCAGTGATGCGAACCCCCGATGCCCAGACTGGATGCAGCTCCTGCCAGCTGCCCACAAAGGCCTTGCTTTGATGCGTTGGTGGAGAGTGGAGAGCAAGGGCCCTCCCTCCTCATGATTTTGGGTGGGGCCAGCAGAGGAGCCGGCCCTGGTCCTTCCTGCCCTGGGTGGGTGCCACCTTGCAGATGGGTCCCTCTACCCTTGGTAGCCCCATCCCTGTTCAACTGTTTTCTAAAAAGAAGACACTTTTATATCAGCTTCTCAGTTTTTATTATAGTAAAATACACATAACATAATTTATTATCTTAATCATTTTTAAATGTACAGTATAGTGTTATTAAATACATTCATAAAGTTGTGCACCCATCACCACCATCTCTTCTTTTCTCTTTCTCTCTTTCTTTTTCTTTTTCTTTCTTCTTTCTTTCTTTCTCTTTCTTTCTTTCTTCCTCTCTCTCTCCCTTCCTTCCTTCCTTCCCTTCCTTTCCTTCCCTTTCCTTCCTTCCTTCCTTTCTCTCTCTTTCTTTTCTTTCCTTTCTTCTCTTCTTTTTTCTTTTCTTTCCTCCCTTCCTTCCTTCCTTCCTTCCTTCCTTCCTTCCTTCCTTCCTTCCTTCCTTTCTTTCTTTCTTTCTTTCTTTCTTTCTTTCTT
>NW_012117365.1:457551-490998 GCF_000951035.1 Colobus angolensis palliatus
TTTCTTTCTTTCTTTCTTTCTTTCTTTCTTTCTTTCTTTCTTTCTTTCTTTCTTTTCTCTTTCTTTCTTTCCTTCCTTCCCTCCTTCCTTCCCTCCTTCCCTCCTTCCTTCCCTCCTTCCTTCCCTCCTTCCTTCCCTCCTTCCTTCCTTCCTTCCTTCCTTCCTTCCTTCCTTCCTTCCTTCCTTCCTGCTTTCTCTCTCTCTCTCTCTCTGTCTCTCTCTCTCTCTCTCTGTGGCTCTTTCTTTGTATAAACTTAAGGGGTACAAATGCAGTTTTGTTGCATGGATATATTATATAGTGGTGAAATGTGGACTTTTAGTACAACCATCACCCAAATAATGTACATTGTACCCAGTAAGTGATTTCTCATCCCTTACCCCTCCTACCCTCCCAACTTCAGAGCCTCTAGCTTCTATTATTCCATACTTTGTGTCCATGTGTACACATTATTTAGCTTCCACTTAAAAGTGAGAATATGCAGTATTTTATTTTCTCTTAGTTGTTTCACTTAAGATACTGGCCTCTTAACTGTTTTCATCTTGTAAAACTGAAGTTCTGTGCTTATTAAACACTGACCCCCCATTCTGCTCTGCCCCAGCTCCAGACAACCCCTGTTTTACTTTCTGTCTCTATACTTTTACATCATTTCAAATTACAAAAGTGATACATGCTTATTGCTTTAAAAAAGAACACTATGAAAATGTAGAAAGAAGAATGCAGAATGCATGTTTCAAGCCCCACCCATTCTGCAGTCCCCCCAGGACAAGATTGCATCCCCCAGGTCCTTTCCAGCAGTCACAGCTACACAGATAGGTGTGTGTCTATGATTTTGCTTTTCACCATCCCATTGAGAGGAAGTGTGTGTCACAGCTGAGAGGGCAGGCTCCAAGAGTCTAACAGACCAAGGTTCACTGCTTGGTCAAGCCTTAGCCTCTCTAGGCCTCAGATGGAATATGGGGGCAGAAGTGGCATCTTCCACCCAGCAGGCTGTTGAGGGAGGGGGGTAGGGAGACTACCCATGAGAAGTGCTGAAGCTTGTACATCACATAGACAAAGCTTGACACATAGGCAAAGTCACAATGAATCTCTATTATTGATAGGAGTATATGTTTATCTTTAAGAAAAGTTATGTTCCCGTGACTATTCCATTGTGTGTATTTATCATCATTTACTTATTAAACCAATTTCCTGCTGATGGTCATTAAGGCTGCATCCATCCTCACTGTTAAAATAGTGCTACAATGATCATCCCTATGTGTGCATGTGTGTGTATGTTTGTGTATGACGATGTGTGTGCACACTTGCAAAGCTGCCGAGTCAACATACATTTTGGTAGACATGGTTAAAAGAGTCTCCTCATCCTACCCTACCAGCAGTATTTGAGAAGTATTTGATGACCACTCCTCTCTCCACCACTTGATGGTAGCAATCACTTTCCTGTTTGCTAACCAAATGGGGAAAAGTGATACTGATTTTGTTTTGTTTTGTTTTGTTTTGTTTGAGAAGGAGTTTCGCTCTTGTTGCCCAGGCTGGAGCGCAATGGCACAATCTCCGCTCACTGCAACCTCTGCCTCCCGATTTCAAGTCATTCTCCAGCCTGCCTCAGCCTCCCAAGTAGCTGGGATTACAGGCATGTGCCACCATGCTCGACTAATTTTTGTATTTTTAGTAGAGTATTTTTAGTAGTAGTATTTTCACCATGTTGGACAGGCTGGTCTCGAACTCCTGACCTCAAGTGATCCACATTTTTAACATGTATTCTTTATTAACAAGGCCAGCATTTTGCGTATCTTTATTAGACATTTTCATTTCTTAAGCAATGATCTTTCATTTTCTTTCTCCATTTTATTGGCTATATGTCTTACTGTTTTGTGGATGTTTATTACGTATTATGGATATTGACACTTTTTCATATATGTTGCAAATATTTTTATCCAATCTGTCATTTGCTTTTTAACTGTTGATTAACTGGGGTTTTTTGTTTTATGTGATGCTTAATATTTTTATGTAGTTAGATTTATTAATCTTTTCCATTAAGAGCACTGAGGTCCAATTTGGCCTTTGAAAGTTATTTTCCAACACTAAATTATAGAAATATTTTAATAGTTCTGGTATTTTCATGAACTTGCTTTTATAGGATGTTTATATCTCTAATGTATGCAAATTTCTGTGTGTCTATGGTGCATGTATTCTATTTAAAATGGTATTCTCCACCCTTCCTCATTCTCTACCCCATTTTGCTGCTTAATTTTCATTATAACACCTGCCACTATTTGCCATGCCATTTGTTTTACCTGCAGGTTTGTTACTTATCTCCCCTCACCAGACTCAGCTCCATAAAGGTATTGACCTTTTCTGTTTTGTTCACTGCTGAATTCCCAGTGCCCAGAACAATGCCCAACACATAGTAGGTTCTCAATAAATATTTGTTGAATGAATAAACAGCCAGCCAGTTGTCCTAGTGCTTTTACTTATATAATCCATTCTTTCTCTGCTAATCTGGAATTCCATCTTTGACAGCCTTCTCTTCTATAGTTTCTTCTATAGTTATCAGAGTCTACCTAGGTTTTCTCTGTCTTCTTCAGTTTTATAATTTATAATTTTCTAGAAAATCACCAACTTGTAAATGCATTGACACAGTTACATATTAAATTCTCTTTAATTTTTCAAAATGTTCATGTGTATGTTTACATCACCTTTCTTAATGCTTATTTGTGACTTTGCCCATTACTGCTAGTCAAATTTGTCACCGATTTGTCCATTTTGTTGGTCTTCTCAGAAAGCTTAGTTTGCAGCTATATGTGTGTATATATACATATATGTGTGTGTATATATATGTATATGTATACATACATATACATGCATATATGTATGCAGCTATATATGTGTGTATATGTGTGTGTATATATATAGTTGTGGTTGCTGTCATTTTCTCATTTACTCATTTTATTTTCAACTTTATTCATTTCTTCAAGATTATTTTGGTTTATTTCATTCTTTTTTAGTTTATTGGGTTATGTGCTTAACTCATTTAGTTTCAGCCTTTCTTAATTTATCATGAAAATATTTAAGCTTTGTATTTTCCTCTAGATGCAGCTTTGATTGCACTACACAGATTTTGAAAAGTAGGGTTCTCAATGTTGTACATTTATAATTATCTTACGATAGCTTTGCTGTCCTCATTGATTCAAGAGTTTTTTTAGAAAATCATTTTTAAATTATCATGTGTATCATTTGTTTATGTATTTTTATTTTTTGCTATTTGTTTTTTTTTTTATTATACTTTAAGTTCTAGGGTACATGCTATTTGTTAATGTCCAATTTTATTTCATCAAGAACTGAGGCTGTGGTCCGCACAATTTGTGCATTTTGGAATTTGAGATTTTCTTCCAGTCTAGTACAGGGACATTTGAGAAAAAGGTGTTTTCTCTCTTTCTTGACTGTATATGAAGTTAAAATTACTAACTACATCTTCAAACCCTTTGTATTCTTCTTTGGAGGTTACTTATACCATCAAGTTCTGAATAATAATTCTCAAGACATTTCCTGTTCTTTCTTACCTCCTCCTTGTGGTTCCAAGAATGTCTTATTTTGTACATTTTGTGGTTCTGTGTTTATGATTAGAGTAAAAGTTCATGATTTTTGTGTCTCCTTGGAGAAATAGACTCTTTGGCAATACAAAAGGCCCCAGTTTAGTGTATTTAATTAACATTTTTGCATTTTGTCTGATATTAATATTAGCTTCCTTCTTTATTTTCATTACCATTTGCCTTTTTTCCGTTTATTTGATTTCCATCTTTTTTGTCAATTTGTTTTAAGTGTGTTATTTCCAAACAGCATATAGCTGGATTTTTTTCCTTTTATCCAGCCTGGTCTCTTAACTTTAAGTAATTTAATTTATTCACATTATTGTGTTTTTTGTCATCTTATTTTGTGTCTTTTGTTTACTATACTTTTTCTTTCCTGTTTAATTTTTCCTTTCCCACTCTTGGTTAAATTAATAGAATTTTCTTTGTTTCTCCCTTCCCCTTTCCCCCACACAGTGGTTTAAAAGGGTTGTATCTTGCTTTTCTTCTAGAAATGGTTAGTTTTTACGCAGATTTCTCTATTGATGTCAAGAATTAAATGGCATCTAATTCCCAACAAGATAGGATCATGATTATCAACATTTGTTTAGACTTCACTTCACGTTTTTCTGCTTTTGTTATTTCTCCCTGTTTCTTGTATATCCTATCTTGTCCTGTTTTGAATTACTTATTCTGGTACAATTCTTATTTCCTTGGAGTAATTCCTCGAGTAATTTTTTTTTTTTTTTTTTTTTTTTAAGTAGAGACAGGGTTTCACGGTGGCACACTATTCTAGTACTTCTCTCTGGCTTTGAGACTTGGCTGAGTAACAGATCTAAGGGTTTTAACCCTTTTTACTCCAAGCTCGGATGTCTTTGCCCTGTTGTAAATGATGCAGATATCAAGTTGAATGTCAATTTGATTCCAAGCATTTTTGTAGAGACTGTCAAATGCCGGCTTCCCAGATATCATCAGCAAACTTGTTGGTAAGGCAAAGCTGAGTTTATTACGCACTTGCCGAAGGGAGGGCACCAATTCCAGAGGGCTTTGGCCTGTCTGGGAGGAAGGAGGCAAGGTTGGGTTTTCTGAAGCCAGGCAGTTCCCTTTAAGGTGGGTGTGTCAATGTGGGGACTTGGTTAGGGTTGTGTAAGGAACACAGTAGTTCAGGACTGGTGGAAACCATGAGGTAAGGGATTTTGAGGCCAGGCAAGGGATTAAGAGAATCCTAGGGCACCAGCTGTTGATTGAAGAGTTGAAGATGGGTCCTTCAGGAGGTTTCTGTGATGAACAGTCAAGCCATTTCCAGGGAGAGAGGCTCCTGGGATAATAAAGTCATGCAGTTGAAGGCAGAAAGGTGTGTGGGGAGGTACTTTCTGCTCCTAATACCTCCCTGCCCAACTTCCACTTTGGTCTCTTTGGAAACTCAGAGGATCCACTCTTTTGGGGGAGGATTTCAAGACCTCATTCCAGCCTGCCCTGCCATGGAGGAACTCTGAGCAAGTCGTGGGGTGCCTGGCAGGTGGGCCCTCCCTGCCTGGCTGGGTGAGGACAGCTTCGCTCTGATTAGATTTCCTATCACTCCCACTCGTCTGTTTTCCCTCGGACTTTCTGGCCAGCTGATGCTTCTGTGGATCTGTTCTTATTTGTAGATTTCTCCTTTTATTTCAGGGGCATTGCGGGAGGTGAGGAGGGAGATAAATGGGCTCAGTTTGCCATCTAGGCCCTCATGTGTGTGTGACATTTTCTGGTGACCTGGACACGGGTGTGGTGGGCAGCCCTCTGACCTGCCACAGAGGAGGAGACTGGGGGCAGTCACTGACACCAGCCTCATACCTGCATCCTGAAGAAGTCTCTCTCCTTCCGCCTGATCCTTTCTTCTCAAGCTACACCCCTCATCCTGGCTGCAGGACCTCACTGATGAAAATGACCTCACTCCACAGCGCCACCACATCCAGGCCACTTCATCTGTCAAACCCTCATGCCCCGGTCCCTCGCAGCACCTCCCACTGTCACGACCCCTCACCTCCAGCCATGTGGACACCATGCAATTTTCTTGAACATTCTGGCCATTTGGGGGTCCTCTGTCTTTTCTTTTCTTTCTTTTTTTTTTTTTTTTTGAGATGGAGTCTCGCTCTGTCCCCCAGGCTGGAGTGCAGTGGCGCGATCTCGGATCACTGCAACCTCCGTCTCCCAGGTTCAAGCAATTCTCCTGCCTCACCCTCCCAAGTACCTGAGACTGCAGGCATTCTCCACCACGCCCAGCTAATTTTTGTATTTTTAGTAGAGATGGGGTTTCACCATGTTGGCCATGATGGTCTCGATCTCTTGACCTCATGATCTGCCAGACGTGATGGCTCATGCCTGTAATCCCAGCACTTTAGGAGGCCGAGACAGGTGGATCACAAGGTCAAGAGATCTGTCTTTTCTTACATGACTCCCTTTGTTTTAAATATCCTCTTTCTTTTTTCTCTCTCTCACCCATTCAGACACCATCAAAACTGACTACCCCATACTCTGTGCTCGCCTTGAAGATAGGGACTAAATCTTTGCCATCTATTAATGCTGGCACCTACAACCCAGCTCTACCCAAAATAGGCATTGAGTGGACATCTGTTAAATGAATGAACAACCAAATTGGGTGCTAAAGAGAACTGTTCCACACTGACTGTGTGTGACGGGCCATACTCGGGGTGAGGGAGTGAGTCGGAAGGACCCTGCCTGAGCTGTATGCAATCTAGAAGGGCTTTAAGCAGTGGCTGAGCACAGTGAATGCGGTTATTTACCTTAGGAGAGGCACAGCAAATGTGCTTTGGGTATTCTGGGGAGGCAGAACTTAGGTCCAATTTTGTGGGAGCTGGCTGAGCCTCCTGAGGGAAGATGGGCGGGATTCAGCCAGGTGGGCACGATTGCAGAGGAAGGGGAGTAGCATTCCATGCAGAAGAGGCTGCCAAAGCTCGGAGGTAGGAAACTGTAGATTGTGTTTGTAGAATAGCATGTTCTGAGAAGTGAGTGTTTCTACACTGGGAGGAAGAGAGCACGGCCATTTTGATTAATAACTGCAATCTGTTGGAGGGCACAAGGTCAGATTGGGGAGGATAGAAACCCACAGAGTAGTGAGAAGTTCAGCTGGTTCGGACGGCAGAATCAGGAACTGATTGATAGACAGAGCCACAGAGCAAGCCTCTCCACTGTGTGGTGCTGCGATGCTGCCCTGGGGGTAGGACGGGGCTGGCTGGGTTTCATAGCAGCAGGTACATGGGGAAGGGGACAGCAGGGGGGCATCGGTGACCTGTATGCTCTGTAGGAATCAGCAGTGTGATATGGTTGCCAAACGTGATTCTGAGGCTGTGTGAATAAAAAGCAGGGTGCCCAAGAGGAGAAAGGTAATAGTGCCCCAGGCCTGTGTGCAGGTTGCTCCAGACCCAGATTATTGGGTTCCACTCTGAGATAATATTCAGAGCAGTTACGTGGGCCGTGCCAGGCCTTGTTCCAGCCCTTTTCCATGTACAGACTCATTAAAGTACGGGCCCTGGAAGGCACTCACCATTCTTAGCCCCACTTGCCAAGCACAGCAAGGCAATGCAACTTTCTCAAGCTGCAGATATCAGAAATGGAAGGGCTGGATTTGAACCAGGTATACCTGGCCCTGGAAAACACTTTCTCATCCATCCCACCACACTGCCTGCAGTGGGCAAACCAGAGCATCCTCCAAAGAGCACGGCGTGGATATGACAGGCCATGCCACCACTGACTGAAACAACTTGGGCTTTCTAGTTTATAAAGCACCTTCCTCTGTATTTCCTTATTTGATCCTTACAACAGCCTGGCAAGTCGATTATTAAACACCAGTACTCATTTGTGTATTCGTTCAGGAATCACTGTTGAGCTCCTGCCCTGAAACAGGCCTCCCTTGGCCTGTTTCATTTTGTGATTTGGGGAATACAATATGCTTTTATGTCTATTATTGTATTTCATTGCCACACATGCCTAAATATAAGTCACTTTTCCCGGTTTTATTAGTTTTCTCTTGCTGCATAACAAATTACCTCCAATTTAGTGACTTAGAACAACACCCATTTGTTAGCTCACGGATCTGTAGGGCAGAAGTCTGGTACAGAGTGGCTGGATTCTCTGCTCAGGGCTGAATCAAGGTGTTGGCGGGCCGAGTTCTCATCTGGAAGCCCTGGGGAACATTCTGCTTTCCAAGCTCATTCAAGGTGTTGACGAGACTCAGTTCCCTACAATGGTAGGACTGAGATTCTGTTTTTTGCTGGTCATCAGCCAGGGTTGCTGTCAGCTCTTGAAACCTGTGGGCTGATCTTTTCCATACGACCCTCCATCTTCAAGGTGGTGAGGGTATGGTGAAGCTTTCTCCAGATCCTAATCTGACTTCCTTTCCTATGATTAACCAGAGAAAATTCTGCTTTTTAAAAATAATTTCAATTTTTCTTAGATTTGGGGGTACATATGCAGGTTTGGGTACATTGTGTGATGCTGAGGTTTGGGGTAGAATGATCATGTCACCCAGGTAGTGAGCATAGTACCCACTAGGTAGTTTTTCAGCCCTTGTCCCTCCCTCTCTCTCCCCCACCCAGTAGTTACTAGTGTCTGTCGTTCCCATCTTTATGTCCACGTGTACCCAATGTTTAGCTCCTGCTTATAGGTGAAAACACATGGTATTTGATTTTCTGTTCCTGTGTTAATTCTCTTAGGAGAATGGCCTCCAGGTACATCCATGATGCTGTCAAGGACGTGATTTTGTTCTTTTTTTTGACTGTATAATATTCCATGGTGTATATGTATCACATGTTCTTCACCTCATCCACCACTCATGGGCATGTAGGTTGATTCCATGTCTTTGCTATTGTGAATAGTGCTGGGGTGAACATACAAGTGCATGTGTCTTTTTGGCAGAATAACTTATTTTCTTTTGGGTATATACTCAGTAATGGAATTGCTGGGTCAAATGGTAGTTCTGTTTGAAGTTCTTTGAGACATTTCCAAACTGCTCTCCACAGTGACCGAGCTACCTTACATTCCTACCAACCGCATATAAGCATTCCGTTTTCTCCACAGTCTCGCCAGCATCTGTTGTTTTTTTGCCTTTTTAGTAATAGACATTCTGACTGGTGTGAGATGGTATCTCACTGTGGTTTTGATTTGCATTTCTCTGATGATTAGTGATGTTGAGCATTTTTTTCATATTTGTTAGCCACTTGTGTGTCTTCTTTTGGGAAATGTCTATTCGTGTCCTTTGCCTACTTTTTAATGGGATTATTTGGTTTTTGCTTGTTGAATTGTTTAAGTTCTTTATAGATTCTGAATATTAGATCTTTGTTGGATGCACAGTTTGTAGACATTTTCTCCCCTTCTGTAGGTTGTCTGTTTGCTCTGTTGATAGTTTCTTTTGCTGTGCAGACGCTCTTTAGTTTAATTAGGCCCACTTACCAATTTTTGTTTTTGTTGCAATTGCTTTTGAGGACTTAGCCATAAATACTTTCCCAAGGCTGATGTCCAGAATGGCATTTCCTGCAAATTCTGTTTTTAAAGGGCTTTCGTATCAGGCCAGGCCCAGATAATCCCCCTCTATTAAGGTCAGTTGTGGCCTGTAACATAACCCAACCATCCATCCTATTCACCGTCCTGGCGGCCATGCAGGGTTTGTGCACTAAGGGAACCGGAAATCTTGAGGGCCATCTTAGAATTCTGCCTACCACACTAGTGAAGAAATAGAGGCTCAGAGAAGTTAAGTGTTGGGTGCAAAGTAGGGGGATGTGGGGATCAGGCCCTGTACCAAGTAAGCCGCTTGGGAGCAGTTGGGGGCTTGGTCCTCCAGGGACCAGGCAGGGATTGTTCTGTGTCTAAAAAAGTTGACCAAGAAAACTCTTTGACCATGTTTCTCAATCATCTCCTGCAGGATTCAAGGCACAAACCCAGCAGCCTCAACCTAGTTCATGGAGGAGCCTCACGGGGTCCCGGCCAAGCAAGCCCACCCCTCTGGTGGGAAGAGCGGCGCCTAGGAGGAGGGCGGCTGCCGCAGGAGTGGACATGAATGCTGGCTTTCAGAGAGAACAGCGTTTCAGTTTTGGTCATCGGAAGTGGTGCCTTCAGCACAGGTGGGAAATTGGGGCTGTTACTGAATATGCTTGCCAGGCGCCATGTTGGTCCGTCTTGCATGAGCTTGCTTAGTTCTTCCTCTGAAAAATGTGTTGTTGTTATTATTAGTGTTATCGTTGCTTTCCTGATGCCTCTGTGAAAGTTGTTCTGGAAGTCCTGAACCTTCCTTGGTCAGGAGTAGAGACCTTGAGTACCGGTGACTGGCTGCTCCTCCTCACGCTATCGCCCATGAAATGCAGTCCTGCCCTTCCCAGTTCCTCAGTTTCAATTCTGTCCTGGCAAAGGACACATTTCCTCTCAAAGGGCCACAGCCCCGTCCCGAGGGGCCACAGCCTCCACACGCCAGTCCGACTGTGTCCTCCTGATAGCCAGAGCTCTACCCTCTTCTCCTACGTAATGGTTCTTGCCTGAAGACCACCCGCTGCCCACCCAATGCCTAGTCAGAGGAGCATCACGGGAGTTAGAGACATAACAGCAGGTCTTCGGTCCCCTTTCTCACCCCACCTGCCCCCAAGTTGTGAAGAATTGAAAGGATGTCAGGGTTGGGGCAATGATTCTTGGAATTTCAGCAATTTCAATAGCAGGGCCCCAGCTCCCGAGATAGTGATCAAATGGGCCTAGGGAGAGGCCAGGTATCAGCTTATGTTTATATATACATTTAGATCTTCAGGTATGTGCTGTGGTTTCAGGCTAGATGTTCAGGCTGCAGTACAGGTTAGGTGTGCAGTATTAGAAGCTCGTTGGGTCAAGAACAAGTCCTTGGATGTTTTCTCTGGTTTGGAGAGCCAGAATCACCCAGAGAGCTGGGGATTAGAGAGAGGGTGCCTGGTGTGACGAAGGAAGGAAGGGAGGAAGGAAGGGAGGGAGGGAGGGAGGGAGGGACGGAGTTCTCTGGCTTACCCGTGCCCTCTGCATCAGACTCTTGGGGGTTGGGGACACAGGAATCTATGTTGATTCCGATGCAGTCAAGGCTTGGGTACTCCAGGGCCTCTTTCTGGGGCCCTGGAGATGCTCATCCTGTCCTGTGTTTGGGTCTGTGGTCCCAGCTGTGATTTCCAAGGTGACATTTCCCAGCCTGGCATGCCAGGAGCAGTGACTCTTCTGCTTCTCTGAAAGCTGAAGTTTCCTCACTGTATAGAGAAGGGGATGGAGCCACAGGCAGCCCTCAGAGATGGCATCACTGTTGCTGCCTGGACTGTGGGTTGGCTGGGGCCTGGGCCTCTGCCCACAATATGACAGCTTGGGCCTACCAACCCCAGGCCTAGACCAGGGTTCTCCTGAGGAGGTAAAGGAATCATTCCCTGGATTCCAAGGAAGAACTGCACATTGGAGCCTCATTTTAAGAGGCGATGTTTGTTGTGGTACTTAACAGTGTAGACCCACCCTGAGTTCAAATCCCAGCCCCAACTCTTAGTGGTTATATGAGGCACTTACTGGTTTAAGAGGCAAATTGCTCCATCTCTGCCTCATCCTTCTCACTTGCAAAATGAGGCTGGCAGTGATACCTGCCTCGCAGGGTTGCTGGGGAAGCCCCCTAGAATGTTGCCAGCCACGTAACGGGGACTCCCCACATGTGAGCCGCCCTTCTGGTGCATGTGGGCAGTTTGGCCACCACCCTGCTCTCTCAATTACAGCCCTGTGTCCTCTGCATGCCCTGCCCTCTGGCCCCAGTGCTGCGTACCTGAGGTCAGGGTAAAGCACGGGGACCGATGCTGCTGCCCACATGGTTGGTACTTTACAGACAGGTTCGAGTCCTTCCCAAACCCCAGTGAGTCTGGTCCTGTTGCCCCTGTTGTGCACATAAGGAAACTGAGCACAGAGAGGTTCAGTAGTTTAAAGACAGCTACACAGATGGTAAGGGGCAGAGCCTCTGGTTACAAAAGACCTAGCACTTTTTTCTCCACCAAGATGCTACCCGAAGAAAAATAATGGCAGCTTCAAGGATGAACCCTTCCCCAGGAATGTCTACATGTTCATAGGAATCAGTCATGCTGTAATGAGTGGGGCCCCTGGCTCAGCATCCTGGGTAGACACTTCCTGGTACCTGGATTTAGCACTTGTTTCCTTCTGTGCCTATCACTGCCATTTAGGGTCTCATGAGCAGTCTCAGGACAGGATCTGGGTCCATTCCATGAGGTGTACAGCAGATACTTGAACTAGTCCAGAAGCGGAACCCTCTGAGGGATGCAAGCCAGAGATATAGGGGAACTGTCCAGGGAGTCTAGATGGGGGGTCCTCTGCAGACCTGGCATTTCCCTCCCCTCCCCCGCTTCATGCCCAGACTCTCTGTTTGTCCATGTGGGCTCAGCCAGCTGCTTGGAAGAATCTGTAGAGTATGGGACTTGCCCAGAGGGAAATGAGCTGTCAGTTCCAGTGAGAAACCTGGCTCCTGCCTCTGTCTGTGCTCTCCCTGGGGAAGAAAGTGCCTGTGATTAATGAGGTGCTGACTTGGTGCTGCTGGAGTCCAGGTGATCATGGCCACTGCTGGCCCGGCCCTCCCAGCCACCAGGGAGGAGCTGGGATATATGGCATCCAAACAAGACAGAGGCCTGCAGTGCTGCAAACGCCCCGGTGGGGAGGGCAGGATGGCCCATCAGCACCATGGGAGGCTTGGGCACAGCTATGTGTGGAATTACCGAGGGCAGGGAAACATGGAGTCACAGCCGCTCTTCAGAAGGGGCCGGAAGTGGGGCTCTCTCCAGAATAAATGATTTCTGAATGAGGAACGAGAGGACAGATCTCATTTGAAAATGGATATGGAAGCAATTTCTCAGCAATGAGAAACTTGAGCAGTTTTCAAACTTTTATAGTCTTAGAAGCTATTTTTAAAAGTCAAATTTTGCATGGAATGTCAATATATAAAACAGGTTAAAGTGATGGTTTATGAATACATTTATTTTTTAAGTTCAAATTTTTAACATTGTTTAAAAGTTCTCATTTTTATTCCTATTTCTTATCTCCAAATGATTGCCTTTTAGACTTAGTCTAATTTAAGTCAGATGCAAAAGGCTTTTTTTTTTTTTTTATTAAATATATACTGTCCTACTCTGTTGCCCAGGCTGGAGTGTAGTGGTGTGATCATAGCTCACTGCAACCTCAAACTCCTGGGTTGAAGGGATCCTCCCACCTCAGCTTCCTGAGTAGCTGGGAGTACAGGCATGGACCGCCACACCTGGCTGTCAAGTTTTTGACATTTATGTATTATTTATTATGGAAGTTACATTTATTATGTTATTAACGATGCCTCTGTTTTGATGCACAAACACATTGAAATCTGAGGTTCTAGATCAGGAATTGGCAAACTATTGCCTGTGGGCCTAATCCAGGCTGCTGCCTGATTCTGTAAAGTTTTGTTGGAACATAGCCACACCATTTTTTGATGCATTATCTATGGCTGCCTGAGACTGTCTGTTTCACAAAGTCTAAAGTTCTTACTATTTGGCCCTTTACAGAAGAAGTTTGCTGACCTCTGTCCTAGATCATCATCGTATTGCTGTATCACTCAGGCTGGAGTGCAATGGCATGATCTCGGCTCACTGCAGTCTCTGCCTCCCAGGTTCAAACTATTCTCCTGCTCCAGCCTCCCGAGTAGCTAGGCTTATGGGTGCGTGCCACCACACTGGCTAATTTTTGTATTTTTAGTAGATACGGGGTTTCACCATGTCGGCCAGGCTGGTCTCAAACTCCTGACCTTGTGATCCACCCACCTCGACCTCCCAAAGTGCTGGGATTACAGACATAAGCCACTACACCCATCCAAGGAATTCTAAATCACATCCTTAACGTGATGTGAATGGTAACAGATTGTTAACAGCTTGCCTTAAAGCCACAGAATGGTCTTCAGTTCAACATTATCTGGGCATCGGGGGAGGAGTAGAAGGGAATTCTGGTTTGCATCAGTGACAATATCAAGCAACTGCTTAAATTCCTTCCTATTACACCATCTCACACACAAGTCAGACAGGAAGCCCCCCCATCATTTATGATATTTTCATGATAATCCACATATATATTGCCTTATCATTGAAAGCTTCAGAGTGTACTTGTATGGTTTTACATATGCATACACGGTCCTGAATTTATAAAATGACAACACAAAGCTACCCAGTGAAGAGCTCCATTCTTCCTAACTGAAGACATATTTCAACAGTGAAGGTCACCATCTACCCAGACCTTAATCTGAGGTCTGCACAAACCAGATTAAACCAGCAGCACTTGCTGGCTGTATTCAGTATGTTCCCATGTGCTATAGAGCGTGTTTGAATATGTGTACGTGGTCGTTCTCTGTTAAAATAGGAGTCAAACTGTACTTTTAGAATAACATTCTCAAGGAACATTTGAAGAGCCTCCGAAACACTTTCATGGAACACAATCTGGAGACTACCCCTTCAGCAAATATTGGTGGTTCTCATCTTTGTACTTGAGGATAATGGAGGGGCCGCAGATGCTGAGAGTTGGAGGCAGAGGAGGAAGGAGGAGAGATGGGGAGGGGAGAAGTTGAGATGATGCTGTGGAGAGAGCAGTCAGTAGTGGAAACAGTACTCTGGCAACCCAGGGAGGCCATGTGAGCTTCTGCAGAGGCTTGGGATGTCTCCTAGCAGTTGTTGATGAGCAAACTCAGCTCCTGGGGCTGCTTTAACGACTTCTGGCCTGCGCCTTGGAAGAAAAGGTGCAGAAGAGCATGGAGCAAGGTAAACATGTGTGCAGAGAAGTGGGGGTGGGGAGCATACATGTCATTTCTGATCGGCATGCAGAGAGCCTCTGTGGTCATTCAACAGGTCAAAGTGTGAGGCAGTGAGGAAGTAAAAGGACAGCAGAGGGGCCGGGAGAATCAGCTTGCCAAGCCAGGGCTGGCACAGGAGGAGGAGGGCCTGGAGCATGGGCCGTATTTGTGAGAGAACGACGTGGCCCCAGGATGGTGGTGGCTGGGATTGGACATTGGCCTTAGGCATTCGAGGCAAAGCCCACTGACCCAGGAATGAAACCCAGGAGTCCTGACTCCCAGGCCGCCTGCCCTTCCCTCAGTGGGTGCAAGGAAGAGAGCCAGGTTTTTGGAGGCCATGGGCTAGAGAAGCCCCAGGGGGATAGAAAAGCCCCTGTGCTTTCTGAGGTTGTGCTGCTCACCCCATAGAAAAGGGACATTTTTAGGTTTTAAAGGGATGACCTCATTTTTTTCTTATTTACATAGCCCTGTTTGTTTATACAGCCCTTTAAAAATAGCAAGTGTGTGCTAAGCTTAGTGCTCTCTCTCCCACCACCAGTGGCAGAGCCACCGTGTGGGGAGAAACACCTTTTTATCTTAGAGAGGGGCAGCCTTGTTTCCGAGGACAGATGGGAGCAAAACGGGACAGGTAGGAAGTTTCGTGGTTTCTCGTGTCGCTTCTCCAAAATAGCCACACTGCTGCCTCCCACTTCCTGCCTGACTCGGCTGGGGTAGATTTTCTCCTTTAGAGGATTTGTGTTCTGTGTATTCCCAGGGAGGTTCGAAGGGATCTGTTGCCAAAAACATGCTCGACCCTGAAGCCCTGGGGCTTGGCACTGAGGGCCCCAGCTCAGGTTTGGACCACTGGGTTTGCACCTGGGCTCTGTCGCATACTAGCTGCGTGACCTTGGGCAAGTGATTTCACTTTTCTGTGCCTCTTCAGTATGATGGAGATAGCAACTCTAGCTATATCCAGCAGTTACTGTGCAGATTAAATGAATATGTGTGAAGGGCACAGCCCAGTGTGGGCACATAGCAACTCTTAATGAATCTCTTAATAAAAAAACAGCAATGTTGTTGTTGATCTCCATCCCCTTCCTGGACAACTGGACCAGCCTCCCAGCCACCTTCCCTTTCCCCTGGCTTGCCTGCTCCAGCGCATCCCAACGTGATTCCAGAGTGATAGAAATGTGAAACACAAATCTGACCCTGCTATCTGCTGCTTAAAATCCACCCACAGCTTCCAACGCCTATGGCAGGAATGAGCATTCTTTTGCTCTGAATGGCCAGATAGTATTTGAAGCTTTGCAGGCCATTTGGTCTCTCTTGACTTTGTCATTGCAGCCTGGAAGCAACCACAGATAATATGTAAAAGATGGGCGTGGTTGTGTTCCAGTAAAAATTTATGTATGAAAACAGGCAACCGGCTGGATTTGCCAACCCTTGACCTACAGGATGAATCCAGACCCTTAGCTCAGCATTCCCAGTCCAGCCTATTCCCGTTATCTCCATCCTTCTTCCTCCCCCACCCCTGCTCTTGTGCAGAACATGTCACACTTTAATCCTTTGCGTGTGCTCCTCCCTCTTTCTGAGTTTTCCTTCCCTGCCCCCTGAGTGCCCCTCCCCCACGGCATTAGGACCCTTACTCTGGGATTCTGTGGTACCCTGTCTTTATTTCTACCCTGGTCATATATGCAAGTTCCGTCTGTCTCTCCATGAGAGGGGCTCCCCTCTAGGCAGGGGTTCGGACTTCCTCTTCTGTACACCCAGCAGGGTGCTGTATAGGTTTCTGCAGGTTCTCAGTAAGCATTTGTTATTGAACACAAGGATCTGCAAGATGGATGGTTGGTCTCACGGAGCTCACAGTCAGCTTAGGAAGCTAGGATATGAGCCAGTCAAAAGCCAGCCAGCGATCCAGGCAGGAAATGATGATGGCCCATGTGTTTGGCCCTAACTCATGTCCAGTGGCAATTCTGAGCTTGATAAAGGAAGGTGAAGGTATTTCAGTTGGTTGTTGCAGGATGGGAAAGAGACTTGCAGAGATAAGGAGGTCAGGAGGTCTCTCCAAGTTGGGGAAATCATAAGAGAAGAGCAGACCTGACCAGACCTGGGGGCTTAGGCCTCTAATCCCAGCTACTTGGGAAGCTGAGGCAGGAAGATTACCTGAGCCTGGGAGTATGAGACTAGAATGGGCAAGGTAGTGAGACCTCATCTCAAAAACTAGAAAAATAAAAATTTAGCCAGGTGTAGTGGTCATACTCCTGTAGTCCTAAACATTGAGGCTGAGGCAGCTGGATGGCTTGAGCCCAGGAGATGGAAGCTGCAGTGAGCTGTGATTACACCACTGCACTGCAGCCTGAGGGACAGAGCAAGACCCTGTATCAAAAAACAAAACAAAACAAAACAAAAGAAGAAGAAGAAGAGCAGGCCCACTGCTGGGCTCAGGGTGGGGAGTGAACAGCTCAGTCTGGCCATAGCTGTGGGCCCTCCCTTGGAAGACAGAGGGGGCCAATGCTGGAAAGCAGGGCAAAGGTTTCATCAATGAGTTGGGGGTGGTGAGGAAGCTTAGACTTTACCTGTGAGCCAGAATTTCTTCAAGTATGGTCCACACACCCTCCCATAACAGAAATACCTTGAGTTTCTTTAAAATGCAGATTCCAGGGCTCTATCCCATACTGGAGGCCGGGAGGCTGACGAGGGTCAAGGTCATGGTCTGTGGGAGGAAGAGGCTGCACCATGGCTACGGGTGCACCACAAGTATTATTCAGACTGGTGTCACCTGTAGGAAGCCGGGTGATGCCTTTCCCAGCCAGACTGGGGACAGGTGAGGTAGGAATGAATAATCCTCCCAAAGGGCAGATGGGAACACCCAAGCTTAGAGGTGGCAAGTGACTTGCCCAGCATCACACTGTCAATTACTTGCAGATGTGGGGCTGACCAGTTTTGGAACAGGCTTCCTCTCCCAATCTCAGGGCCTCGGGTGGTCCTGCAGGTGCCGCAGGTGGAAAAAGAACAGGCCAAGGCAAATGCCTCTGGTACCCAGCACTGCCTGGTGCACAGTAGTGGTTGGTCAGTAACTGTTGAACAAATGAGGGTTTCTGTTTGCTTGAGGGAAAGGATAGGGGTGGAGGGTGAGTGGCTGGGTGAATGGGTGCTATGAGGACAAAGGAGAGTGGAGTTTAGATGTAGCACTAGTGTCATAAGCGTGAAGGTTTACCAGACAGAGGGGTGAAAAGATGAGTGGGGCACTAAGCATATTGAATGTGAGAGCTGCTGGAAATGCAGGACTGGGGAGTGCTGGGCGGGGCAGGTGATATGTGCAGCTGTGGAAGCTGCTACCAAGTCAAGGAGAGCAGTGCAGAGAGAGAAAAGCAGGGGATTAGAGACCAACACTTAAGGACTGAGCACAGGCATCTAGGAAGAAAAGGGTTGGATAGAAGAGTCAGAGAAGTGCTCAGACAAGTGAGAGGAGAGGCAGGGCAGGACAGGAGGATCAGAAAAGGGAGATTTGAACAGCCAGTCACCTAGGCAATTTAGTTTGGCCGCTCTTTAGAATAAAGCCAGCTAGCCTAAAAGAAATTATGTCATGGGTAAGTAAAAATGTCAATCAAACTAAAACTGAAATCACGAGTTTCTGTTTGCTTGAGGTTTGTGCTCCTGGCCAGCGTAGCTGCAGGTGTGGGAGAGCGAGTGGAAACTGGACCCACCTGTGCCACCTGTCAGGACAAGCCCTGCCGTCTTGCCTCTGTTCGGGCTCTGTTTGGCATGCCTCCCTGGGATCGTTTCGGTGCTCCCAAGCCTTTGTCCTCCTCTCCTGTGTCTGCCTTAGCACCTTTCCTCCTTTCCTTCCATCTCTTTTATTCATTCAACAGATATTCTTGGGACTAAAGCTTGTTCGAAGGAACTCAGCTGCAGCCCCCAAATCCCACAGGGCCTTTGAGTCACCCTCTAGAGAGCTTGAAACATGGAGATGGAGATTCCTAGACCTGCAAATTCAGGAGTGGCCAGCCATGCCTGGTTGCTCACTGCAGCTAATCGGAGCAGCCTGTCTGGGGCTACCTCTGCGAATTTCCTATTCTGGAGCTGCTTTACCGGGGCTGGTTGGGAGTGGGGGACTGAGGCCCAGGTGTCTGGGTGTTTATTCTATATGGCTCCAAAAATATAGCATTCGGGCAGCCTCACAGCTAACCTCCCTGGAGCCCTGACTCTCCCTCTGATGAGCCTACATGTGCTACCAAAATCGTCCCCTCCCCCACTCCTAACAGACATATCAGTCAGTTGACACCACAGCCACCATCATCATCCTCATCCATCCTCAAAGAGATAAGTCATCCTTACCTTTGGCCCTACTTAAACATAAGGGACCAAGCACCATGCTGGGTGACAAAGCACAAACCACCTGCCTCTTGGAGTTACATTCTGGTAGGGAAATAAACAAACATATCGTCACTACACACACATGCACACTCACTATAGACTGTCTATTTTGTGAGATCTTAAATACCTAAGTGTATATAAAATAAATGTAAAGATACTATCTTCTTAAGTAACATACATAGTATGTGACAAGGTGGCAGTCAGGAAAGGAATAGGGGGTGCAGGGGCTGACAGGTTGTCAAGGTTTGGAAATCAGGCAGTCAAGACAGATGGAGAGTAAAGACCTGAGGGAGGCGAGGAGCAAGTGCTAGGGGTATAAGAGAAGAGTATTCCAGGCGGAGGCAAGATCAGCCTGCTGGGAACAGCAAGGGAGCTGGTGTGGCTGGAGGAGTAGGGGTGGGGGCACAGGAGCAGAGGAGGCTGGAAGGGAGGCAGGCACAACATCCAGAAGCCCTGGGAGGGCTGAGCAGAGAAGTGGACTGTCCTGCCGAAGGAGGCTGTGGAGGCTGCCCTGGAGAGGGCGTGGGCAGCAGCCTGAGGCCAGCTAGGAGGCAGTGACGTGACAGATCAGGAGATGACAGAGTCGTACACCAGGGCGGCAGCTATGGGGGCCATGGGGAGGGGTCAGCCAACATGATTTGCTGACAGATGGGACGTGAGGTATAAGAGAAATAGTTCTGAGAGGGGAGCCAGGCTGACACTCACACGTGTTCAGTCTTCTCTCAGACTAGTCAACTTCTTCAAGCCTCAGTTTCCTCATCTGGAAAATGGGCCAAGTGGATAGATAACTAACTTCCTAGATCCCTTTTGGCTTGGGAAACTCATCCTTGAGCTCAGGTCACTGGGGCCTGGCGTGGTCAGGGAAGGCTTTGAAGAAGTGAGTGGAACTCAGGCTTAAGAAAGGACTTAGACCAGATACCACCGAATGGGACAGGGGCACCCAGGCAGAGGGTTGCAAGGCCTGTGAGTGGTACCCGAGGATGGCGGGCAGACACTGCTGTCAGAGCACTGGGCCTTGGTAGGAGGCTGCCAGGAGCCACAGGGATGGGCACACCAGCTCCTCAACACTACGCCCTTTAGAATTAACCAGCAGGTTCAGGGCCCGAGCACATTTTGCAAACACTGAGGCCCTCAATTTTCAGCATTTTCAGATGGACATGCTTAGGCAGGAAGGAACAAGGCTTGGCTCCTGGCCGGGGGAGAGTTAACCTCCTGGCCCGGCATTGCATAACCGCAGAGTCTGCTGAGCGCAAGGAGACTCTTCTGTGTGGCAGCCAGAGTGGCAAGCCTGGTGGCTCCGGGCTCTGGCACCGTCCCGCAGCGGAACAAACAGCCCTCCCTTCCCAGATAATGGCCCTCATTGAGCATTGTGTCCATGGCCAGCGCCCAGCACAGGGCAGCTCAGCCTGGGTAAGTTTCCTCTCTTGGCTGCTTAGCAAAATATTTACACTACGCCTTTCTAGTAAGACGGTTCCTAGGAACCAGCAGGCAGAGAGCTGGGGAAATGCACCCACCAGTGACCCTGGTCCCAGCTTAGGGAAGTGCTGCCACACACCCAACGACATGTGAGCCTGGTGCGGTCATTGCCCTCCAGGGCTCTTTCATAAAAGAAGACACTGAACTAGAAGATGCTTAGAAGCCTGTCCAGTTTCAAAGCCATTGGCATCTTCTCTAATTAAAGAGCGAACTCCAGTTTCTTATGATGTGGGAGTAGAATTTGGCTGGTCTTTAATATCTCACAAAGGGCCTCTTTCTCAGGAAGGCATGTGAGTGATTTGGGAGAGGTGAAGATGAGAAGTCTGAATCCTGCCTACTTGGTTCTCTCCTGTGCACCATGAATGTCAGGAAACACTGTTGGTATCTCCTGTGCACTGTCAATGTCCCTCTCTGTTTCTTTGAATGGGGAGCAAGGGGCATAAGCCAGATCACTCCAGGCGGTGCTGCACTTTAAGAGGTATCTGGACCAGTCCTCGGAAACATGCAGCCCTTGTCAGAGGAACATTTGAAGAAACTGAGTAACAGAATACTTGAGAGGCAGACTTGCTGTCCTCAACCACCCCAGGGGTTGTCTGGAGAAAAAGGGTCAGAGATGTTCTGTGTGGTCCTTGGGACAGGATCAAAACCAGTGAGTGAAAATCACATGGCTCGTTCTTAGGACCATGGCCCAAACAACAGGCCCCATACGTATTTTAACTGAAAACACACACATTGACCCATGTCTCCACTTCTGGGAATCTGGCCCATGGAACAATGCATCAGTCTGTAAAGATATGTGTATAAAGGATGTTTATGGCAAAATTCTAGTAGGAAAAATTAGAAAAAATATAATAGTAAATTTAAAGGTATTCCATCCAAACCATGGTCCATCATTCAGCTGTTAAAAAGATTGAGACAGACCCTGTCTCTCTGTTTAGAAAGGCAGTAGTACAGTAGAGTGGTTAGGAGCACAGGGTTTGAAGACAGACAGCCAGGGTTCAGATTCAGATCCCACCACTTACAAACTGTGTTGCTTGACCCTCTGTCCATCACACTCTTCTTTGGTAAAGTAGGGATTGCAATAATGCCTGTCGTTTAAGCTTGTTAGGAGCAGTAACTGAGTTAATTATGTGAGGTGCTTATAACTGTGCCTGGTACAAGATAACTGCTCAAAACTTGTTGGCCTGTAGCCTAGAAAGACTGTCCATGAGGAAGGCAGAGTGCTGAGGAATGTACATAGGGTGGTGCCATTTTTAGAAAAACCGAGCAGGTGCAGTAGCACAAGCCTGTAATCTGAGCTACTCAGGATGCTGAGGCCGGAGGATCATTTGAGGCCAGGAGTTTGAGCCTAGCCTGGGCAACATAGTGAGACTCCATCTCAAAAAACAACAACAACAACAACAACAAAAGTCTCCCAATCTTCCCCGCTTCCCATATCCTGTTTGAAAAAAAAAAAAAAGGGATTGCTATTGCCTCAGGCGGTGAGTGGCCTGAGAGCAGCCTCTAAGGAAGGCTGGAGTCTCGAATGGCAGCTTGGACCTGAGCCCTTGGCAGTCCCTTCAAACCCGAGACTCTGTGTGTCGCTCTTGGAAATCTCAAAGTATGTCCTACCCTGCCTTTAACTGAACGGGATAGTCTGCTGTTTGCAAAAATATACTTGCCAAGACACATCCTTTGTGCAGGTGGGGAACAAGGTGTTGGCTGGGGGATTAGTTCTGCAGACTGCCCATTGCCCTGCGGTGGCACTCGTCAGTGGAGCCCACATGGTTCCACTTGGGGTGCTCTAAGTTTCCTCCTAGACCCATGGGTTTGTATGAGCCATGCCAACCGTGACACCATGCCCTGTCTGAAATGGACTGCACCTTGGTCGGGTACATCATGCTCAGATCCACCCCCCACATGCCACAGGCTTTGGGAGTTGAGGGAGAGGTCACAGAAGCCCCCCAGCTGGGGTCTGTCTCTTTCTTCTCCCCTTTGGTTAAACCACTTGAGATGCGGTTTAGAGTGCCATATTAGCGGAGAGAAAACACACTTAAAGGAGTCTTGGAGTTATTCATATATTTAACAAATATAAAAAATTTTCAAAATATTTCAGCCAAGCAGCAATAAAATACATAATATAACACTAGTGAACTCACCACTCTGCTTAAAAAAAAGAAAAAAAAAAGACTTGTCAAATACAGTGGAAGCCCCTGCCTTGCTTCCACAATGTGGGTCCTTTTCTCCTGTGCTCCCAGGAGTGACCATCATCCTGAACTCGGGGTTACCATCCCACCGTTGTTTTCTGGGTTTACCCTGCCCCTACCGGGCTTGCCCTGAGTTGAGTGAGGCCCTGTGCCTCTCTGCCCACAGTCCTTTCCTGTTAGACTCCTTTGGTGAGTTTCAGCCTTTTGGTTACATCTAAACGTCCACCGATCCTGACACTGTTGCGGGGCAGTCCTAATGCCTGTCCTGTCACTGGCCTTGTGGTCTTGTGGGAATCCCTTTTCTTCCTTGGGCCCAGCATCTTCACCTGTCAAACATGGGCTTTAGACCCTGCTTGAGCTCCCTCTAGCTCTAGGCTTGTGTGGTGGGATGGGGAAGCCAGGCCCAGGGCTCTCCAGGTGGAGGAGATGAGAGGTAGCCCCAGTACATCCCAAGGTGAGGGACGGGCCGATTTCCCAAGTACAGGACATAAACCACGAGTAGAAGATGAACTGATTTTAGGAGAACATGCTGGAAGTTCTTTAACTGAATAGTATAATTATTTATTTGATTCAATAAAAAAAACTAGTTGGCAGTTCCTCCTGTGGTCCCTATTGCTTAGGAAGAAGCAATGTTTAAACAAGTCAAATTCAAGTCAAAGTAAATTAAACTATTACATAAATAGCAATATGATACGATGGCATTATTTCTGACTTGTAACGGTGGTCAACAAATGGCACAATGTTTCCCAAACAGGAGCTAATGACTTAAAGGGTGGGGCCCACCTGGCCTTCTGAGATGCTGGGAGAGCCAATTGCTTAGCTCAGTGCTGGATGTCAGAGCCCCGGAAGTATTGGGAGGATGACTTCATGGAGGGCTCCCTACGTAAAACAACATGGAAGAAATTTCCTTCAGATCTTAGTGCCAAGAAGAGCTTTGCTTTTTCTGAGGAACTGGCCCATGTATCATCAGAACACAGAGATTGTGCAGCTAACTGTGTTGCCCTTCTTCCTCTGACTGCTGTCTACTAAATCTGTGGCCCCAAGAGAGCTACCATGAGGGGGGCCTTCTAAAGTGACTTATCCATCTTCTTCCATCCCTTCTGGTCTTTCATTTCCCCTGGGTTGATTTTTCATTTTAAATTTGTGTTCCTATTTTGTGTTTGTAAATTACCTCAAATATGCTGTGGAATAAAGCAAGTTAAAATTGCAAAAAGACAAAAAGGGGATTAACTAATTAGTTAATCTATCTTAGCACAATCTGTACATGACCAAAGCATGCTTGGCTCTGCTCAGCCTGTTGGGACCTCCTATAAGGAACCGAAGCCCTGTAGAAAGGAGGCTTGCCTTAGGCAGAGAGGGTGGGAAAGCAGTTGGGATGGCCACTGCCTGTTTTCCACCCCTGGATTGGAACCATCTAAACCCCTGGGACTTGCACCCCCTGTTGAGTTTTGAGATCATCTCAGAAATGGGACTCTCCCTGCAGACTCAGAGCCTTTAGACCCAGGGCTGGTGGCCCTTGACACGCCTCTCTCGCCACCAGAGCACTGTATTTTCAGGCAGCTGTTCCTTGGGGAGGAATATTGAGTGCCGTCCCATGTGCCATCTGTTTCTGACCATTCTGGTTCTGCTGCTGACCCCAGACTGCCCATGTTGTGGCTACCTCTCCCATCTGAGTCCCTGCACTGCCCAGTCACAGACATCTGCTGCTGGACCCCACACTGCCCTGATGGCTCAGAGCGGCCCGCTCCAACCTGCATGATCTCACAGGCATTGTGGCACGAAACACTGATATTTTTAGTGCAAATGATGAAAAACGTTATGCTAAGTGAAAGAAGCCAGACACAAAAGGACATATGGTGGGTGATTCCGTTTTTATGAAATGTCCAGATAAGGCAAATTTATAGAGACTGAAAGTAGCTGAATTAGTGGCTGCCAGGGTCTGGAGGGAAGGGAATGTGGAGTGATTGCTAATGGGTACAGGATTTCTTTTCAGAGTGATACACATGTTCTGGAATTACATCATTGGGATGGTTGCACAACCCTGTGAATTTTATGGTATGTGAATTGTATCTCAATTTTTGAATAATCAAACGACTAGACACCATTTAAAGAGTTATGTTTATGAGAAAGATATTCAAAGTCTACACAATTCTACTCATTAGCAAATTAATAGGCCCCTTTTCACAGAAGGATTTAAAGTGACTTCTGCAAACTATTAACTGAAGCTTTCCACAATTTTAACTTCATTCATTCGTTTATTCATTCATCACTCACAAATGCCCATGAGTGCCTACTATGTGGCAGGCACAGAGAACATGAAGGTGATTAAAATACAGCCCCTGCTCTCCAAAATGTGTAGCTGGGGAGATGGGCATGTGAAAAGATTAATACAGTGAGGGAATACAATATAAAATGTCATGAGGCCAGGCGTGGTGGCTCACACCTATAATCCCAGCACTTTGGGAGGCTGAGACGGGTGGATCACAAAGTCAGGAGATCGAGACCTTCCTGGCTAACACGGTAAAACCCCGTCTCTACTAAAAATACAAAAAATTAGCGGGACATGGTGGCAGGCGCCTGTAGTCCCAGCTATTCGGGAGGCTGAGGTAGAAGAATGGCATGAACCCGGGAGGTAGAGCTTGCAGTGAGCCAAGATTGTGCCACTGCACTCCAGCCTGGGCAACAGAGCGAGACTCTGTCTCAAAAAAAAAAAGTCACAAGACCCGCCCCACACGTTCCAAAGTAAGCAACAAGCAGCCAAGAATTGACAACTGTCATTGCCACCAGAGCGGGGAGCTGTGAGTGGCCTGGGCTGGAAGGCAGGGGTGTGTTCCTGCTCAGGAAAGAAATTACTCACTCAGGCCAAAGCCTATTGGGAAACCCACTTGGAGAGGACGCAGCTTGTTAGAAGGATTTGGAGCTCTTGGGAAGGGAGGGGGTGTTCCTGCAGGCAGTGAGCCCCCAGCGGCTGACTCAGCGCCCAGCGTTCCTGGCTGTCCTCTACTGCTCCCTGCCCAGGGAATCCTCTGCCCTGTCCAGGTCCCTCAGAGCCTCCTTGGGCACTTCCTGGGAGGAGGTGCTACATTCACCTTGCCAGGGCCAGGTTGGGACAACGAGAGGCAGAGACTGCCCCATTTCTGTGTGGCAAACAAGAAACATGGTTATAGGTTCTTCTGAGGCTTCAGTTGAACCTCAGACCCTAAAGGGCCCAGCTGTGCCCATCTCTTCCATGCAAAGATGAAGGGAGGGGACAGGAGCTGGCACTGTGGTACACTGAAGGAGGCACTTAGGAGGGTGATGATTCTAGGTTCTGACGAATTCATTTTTTTATGCCAGCAAACCCTCCTGGTCCCCTGAGTTCAGGATACCGTATTTGTCCAGGCTAAGGATAGCTCAGGAATGCAGAAATGAGTCTGATCCTGGGCAGGACTCAGGGAACACCATGAATCCTTGAGAAGCATGAGATAGAGAATCAGAGTCCTGAGCTGTGGATCCAGCCCAGCCACTTTCCACCTCTCGGAACCTCTGTTTCCTCATCTGCAAAATGAAATGATAAGGCCCTTCCCAGAGGGCTGTTTTGAGGAACTTCTCAGTTGTGAAGTATGTTCAGACGTTGTGTTTGCAGCCTAAGGGGGCATTTGGAGCCATGAACAGGAGGTCTACAGGGAGGAACTTGGGTGAAATTAAATGAGATGGTGGCTACAGGGGCCTTTGGTGAGCTGCAGTCACTGCCCTAACATAAGGGGGCATTGTTGGGATTATGATCCATCTGAAACAGGGGTGTAAACACCTGCCAGGGGAAGGCGGAATGGGTTCTGTCTGGGATGGTAAGGGGCTCCAGGGAGAAACTGGCAGTGGTGACAAGAAGGATTCAGCTGAACAAAGGAGGGAAGACCCGGGACTGGGCGGCAGGCCAAGGGAGGGGCTTGAACCCTGGCGGGAGGCAGAAAGGGTGAGAGAAGCTGGGGCACAGGTGGGTGGGAGTGGGAGGAGAAAGGTGGGGAGGCGGGAGGAGTGGAGGTGGGATCACAGGGTGGAATAGCCAGACTGCCAGGCAGGAAGGTGAGGTGAGGTTGGGTCCTGTAGAAAAAGCCTGGGCCATCGAGAAGGGACACTTTATATCCTCACAGACCTAGTCAGGAGGTTCATCTGGGGCCAGAATCAGGTGCTCTGGGGTGAGCCGACCTCAGGCAACTTGAGCTCCGAGGCTAGGGAGAAAAAGCATCCAGAATGTCAGGGCGGGAAGGGTCCCCGGAACCCAACTCTAGTCAATACCATATTTTTGCGATGTGGGATCAGGCAGCACAGTCTCACAGAGGACTTGCCTGGTTGCTCAGGACAGTGGGAGAAAGCCAGGCAGGTCTCTAGATCCCCAGGCCTGAACAGTATTTGAGTTTTCCCTTGCTTCCTTGATTAAAGGCTGCTGGAGCCACACGTGGAGATGAAATGGGGAAGTGGTTAAGACACATACTGCAGACCCCCTGCCTGCCTTGGCTTGCAGTCTCACTCTTTATTAAATGTGTGCCCCCGGGCGCATGATGGAACTTCTGTGACTTCATGTCCTCATCTGTGAGATGGACGTAAAAACATTGCCGGCCTGATGGGATCATTCTGAGGACTGAGGACATGTCAGGTTCTCGGCAGAGAGCTTGGCACATGGCGCTCTGTCCCCATCAACATTTCTTAGGGTTGATTATCCCAGTTGCTCCACAGTTTGTGTCTTTGTTACGAGATGGAATTTGCCTTCCTTAAACCACCTTTGGTTTAAGGAAGTCCCTTTGCCCATGGATACCTTATCTTCTGGCTCTTCTGTTTTCTCAATTAAATGTTCTTGACTTGAGCCTGGGTTACATTATCATCCATTCAACTTAGCGTTTGTTTATCTGTCCATTCACTCATTCATTTGCTCATAATTCCCTGGACAACCCATGACCTGTGTTTGGAACAGGGGTGTAACATACGCTAGTAATTTTCTCAAAGGGTCACCCTTCTGCCCCACACCCTGAGCCCATGGCCTTCTTTCTCCCAGTGTGGGATTTTCAGAGTTCACCTGGGTAAATGGAAGAAAGGCTATATGAATTGCAAGAGCTTATTTTCTGGAAATGCAGCCCCAGGAAATCATCCTTGACAACGTCATCTTGTTCAGGGAGCACAGAGTGGGAGCTTAGGGGGGTCTCAGGGCAAGTTTAAGAAGGCTGAGGACTGCAACCCTCAGGCACACAAACAGTGCGTTCCCTGAGTGCTTTTGAGAGCTCAGATGTTGTCAAAAAAGGAAGATCTGGAGGTCAGATCAGGACCTAGAGTGAGAATACCTGACAAGAAATTGTGTTTGGAATTCAGTAAGTATTTATTGAATTAAACCGGGCTCCCTGAGTGGGGCTGGAGAAGCTGGACAGGTGGTACCCTGGTCTGTAGGGTCCTCTCCTCACCAGAGCTGAAGGAGGTTGTGGGCCACTGCCCCACCAGCGGTCGATATTCACGAGTGGTGCCATGAGCCTGCTTTGCAAGAACCGTCCCTCTCTGGCCTGTCTTACTGGGTCTCTTTCAAGAGGCTCAATGGGAATGCCCCTCCCTCCATCCAGCAGGACTCCCCTAGGCCACCAGCCTCAGTACTCTCTTGTTCTCACAAATTCACCCACCTAGGGATGTAATGGTGTATGAGGTTCCTTGACCTAAAAGAACCCTGTCCTGTAGGAGGAGAAGAGCTTGTAAACAAATACATTACCACAAGGTATAAGATGTGTGATAGGAGCAAAGTGTCTAAGGTACAGAGGTGACTGACTGAATGTAAGGGGGCCACAGAAAGCTCGCTGAAGGATTTGATGTCTGAGGTTGTGTATTAGGGTTCTCCAGAGAAACAGAACCAATTGTGTGTGTGTGTGTGTGTGGTGTGTGTGTATATACAGAAAGAGAGATTTTAAGGAATTGGCTCATGCAGTTGTGGAGGCTTTTCAAGTCCAAAATCTGCAGGATATGCCAGCAGATTCCAGGAAGGAGGAGCCGAGGCCAAAGGCAGTCTGCAGGCATCATCGCCCTCTCCTCTGGGGAGGGCGCTCTTTTTCTGTTAAGGCGTTCAGCTGAGTGGATGAGGCTCACCCATATTGTAGAAGGTGGTCTGCTTTACTCAGAGTTTACCAATTTAAATGTTAATCTTGTCTAAAAAATGCCTTCACAGAAACATCTAGAATAATGTTTAACCAAGTGTCTCGGCCTATGGCATAGCCAACTTGACACAAAATTAACCATCACAGGTGGGTTTAAAGGACATTGAGGAGTTTGCTACATGTCTAGGAGGGAAAGGGCATTTCAGCCAATGGGAACGGCATGTGTTCTGAGAATTCTCCAGCTCCGTGTGGCTGGAAACACAGACGGAGGGAATGAGAGAGGTGAGGCCTCCAGAGCCACGCCACGGGGCCTAAACCAGTGGGGAGGCTGAAGGGTCTTAAAAAGGGGAGTCATTATGGATTGGAGATAGCCTTTGAGCAAACTTAGAGGTTAGGCTGGAACCCTTTCTTCTGGTACGCTTAGTGTAAATAGCTTGCTGAATCTCAGCTGTGGTAGCTGACAGTGTACAGTGACTTTGCTGATTACCCATCTCCAAAGAAACACAGCCTGCCGGGTGCCCACACAGAGGCTTGCAGGCCCTTAGGCGGTCGGGTCATTGACTGGTGTCCACGGACTACCAGGCTGCCCAGGTAAACAGGGCTGGCTGTTCCTACCCTCAGTGGAACTAGGTGGGCATTGTGCATCGGTGGGGGCCCAGGTTCAGGAACATCAGAAGTATTCTCCCTAAGGGCAGACACCATGGAGTTCTGAGATGATGCCCTCAATGCGAAGGGTTCATCTTCCTTTCTGGTGTCCACATCCTGGAAGGGACATTGACCTCAGCCGACGAGTCATGAATGCATTGATTTCCTGACTCCTGGGGCATAAGTGCCCACCTCCACCTCTTCCCTGGGAATTAGTATGATGACAGTGAAAACCATTTTTTTTTTTTTTTTTGAGACAGAGTTTCATTCTTGTTGCCCAGGCTCACTGCAACCTCCACCTCCTAGGTTCAAGCGATTCTTCTGCCTCAGCCTCCCAAGTAACTGGGATTACAGGCATACACCACCACACCTGGCTAATTTTTTTTTTTTTTTTTGGTATTTTTAGTAGAGACAGGGTTTCGCCATGTTGGTCAGGCTGGTCCCAAACTCCTTACCTCAAGTGATCCACCCGCCTTGGCCTCCCAAAGTGCCGAGATTACAGGCGTGAGCCACCGCGCCCGGCTGAAAGCCATTTTTGAAAGGATGACATCATAACAGCATTAGAAAACAAGATAGGAAGTCATCCGTGGAATGGAAACATTCCTAAATCTTAGGAAGATAGAAAGCCCATGAGGTTGCACAGACAGATAAATCAGTACAGAAAACATTGCAGCCCAGGACTCCAGAAGTCTCAGTGATTTTTGTCTCAGAAGAGCCAAGCATAGTTCAAACCGAGAGCCAACAAAGCACAGAAGAGGAATGGGTTAGCAGTGTTCTCCCCTGAGAGCTCTTCCAAAGAGCAAGTACAGTTGGCCCCCTCCCCGCCGCCCTCACGAAGGGGCAGGCAGCCAGTGGCCGCCAAATTCCCCAACAAATGCTCTCTAAGGAAAGTCTGAGACAGCAGCTGATCAAGGGCGTTTCAGACCTCTCCAGCAGACTGGATGTGGGGCAGGGAGCCAGGAGAAGGATTGGCAGCTCCGTCTCAGGGTGAAGTATACCATTATGCCCACCATGGAGAGAAGTCCTTCTTTTGGCAATTGTGGGAGTTCCCTGGCCACTTCCTGTCCACGGTTGTTACTGGGAGACTTGCCACACCGCTTCACCCTCTTACAGGGAACCTTTCTGTGACTGCCACTCTCACATTCAAGACTGAACTGGTCAGAGAAATAGACGAGGCACCTCACGGGAAGACCTATGTAGTTAGTATTCCACTTATATCATTTTTCTCTCCTTCTGTAGTGATGGAAATTTTAGCCAGGCACACGGCCACTCAGCTGAACACTACACTGCCTCACCCTCCTAGCAGCTAGGGGTGGCCATAGGCTCGTGTGAGCTGAAATGACAAGTGCAACTCCAGTTCTTTCCTCCCCTTTCTCATTCCCACTGAGTAGGGTGTGGATGTGTTGGTGGGAGACAGAAGCCACATGCTGTGAATATCAGAAGACCAAGATCAAAGACGCCCACACGGTGAAGCCACCATATCAGCCATGGCCACTTAAACTCAGATTGCACATGAGACAGAAATAAACTGTCTCATCTAAGCCACTCCTGCAGTTAGGTCCTTGTTATAGGAGCTAGAACCTGTATCCTAATACATATCCTAACTTTACAACATAATCTCTCATTCATAAATATATTGGATAACCAAAATCACCAAACATTGGAAGAAAACCAATAGCATGAAAGAGAAGGCCTTAAATGGAAAAAAAAAAAAAAAAAAGGAAGAGCTTATTTCAAAGGAAACAGTTTGAATATAAGAGAGCCCAAAACTAAATTATCAGTAGTATGCTTAACAATAAGTAAGAGTTCTTTCATTCACCTCTGTAAATGAAATAACCTGTAATATAAGAGGAACAGGTTGCTATGAAGATGGCACAATTGGAGAAAAGGAAATACTTGTTGAAATTGTAAAATATGATTATGGAAAAAACTTCAGTGGAAAAACTGAATAACACAATGGATATGCATGAAGACCAGATTGGTCATTTCAATGTTAAAACCAAGAAAACCTCCCAGAAAGTAGAGCAAAGTCTCAAGAAGAAAAAATTAAGACCCATGGAGGATAGATCCAGAAGTTCAATATCCATCAACTAGGAGATCTAGAACTAGAAGCCACAGACAGTCAGGTAATGGGTAGAAATAGTCAAAGATATAGCCAAAGAAATTTCCTCTGGGTTGAGAAACACACATGGCCAGGCATGGTGGTTCACACCTATAATCCAGCACTTTGAGAGGCTGAGGTGGGAGGATTGCCTGAGCCCAGGAGTTCAAGACCAGACTGAGCAACATGGTGAGACCCCATTTCAATTTAAAAAAATAAGATAAAAAAAGAAACACACACAGATTTTAAACTAGAAAGATCATACTGAATTTAGAGCAGGAATTAGTAAAATGAACATTCAGACCCATCTTGGTGAAATTTCAGAACATCAAGGATAAAAAACAAAAAACTTCCAGAGAGACTCAAAACTTACCTCAGAATTTCACACTGGTAACACAAGATGCTCCAGTACAGTGGAGTACTTTCACAATTCTGGAGGATAAACTAAGAATGATCCTGTCAAACTTTGAAAAAAAATAGTTTTTTAAACGTGTAAAGATTCAGAAAGTTTATCACTCGGTCACCTATATTTTCTAGAAGATAATAAAACCTCCTGGAGTTATTTCATCAATCAAAAAAGGAGTCCAAAATAATTATTAAATGAGGTTCAAAAAGAAGTGAAGGAAACTATCCATTTTTCTTCTTGTGACCAAGTTTCAGTAACATGGAACCACTTGCCTTTCTCGTGGGTCCATTCATATTAAGTGGCTCTGCAGGCAATGGTATCTTCATAATCATATTGTTAACTAGCTTCACTTTTTAGAATTATCCTATAGAGTAGGCTTAATTATACTGTCGACGAGAATGTAAATGTTATACGAAAGCAATAACATATAACTAACAAAAATCCGAAGGTGGGCAGGGGGAAGGAAATGAAGAGAAGAGAATATGGGCAAATTTTATTGGTCATAGTAGGAAGTGAATAGATACTGTCTAAAGTTGATAGATCAGAAAATCGCAACTTAAGTATATTACTTGAAGATGCTAAAAGCAACTGCCAGAACCACCAAAAATTGGTAACTACCAAAAATTGTGAGATGGGGTGGAAGAAAGTTGGGAGAGAGAGTTTGAATGCAAAAAACTCTGCGGTTCACAGCAGAGTCAGTACTGTAACCAAGCGAGGATGGTTTGGAATTCTGGGGCTTAGAAGACATCAGATTTTAGAGAGATTAATAATTTGAGAAGAAGTGGACTTCATAACCACACCAGTACTATATCTCTTCAGTACTTGCTGCCATCCTAACACGTCTGTCCTACCATTCCAGACATCGGATGTATCATGACCATGAGAAGGTTCCTTTGCTCACTCAAAAAATGTTATGGGGAATTTATTTAAATAAACAAATCTGAAAGCTGATTTGATTCATGCCCTCAGCCTCACCCCCGACTACTATGCTCTGCATACCCAACACTCTAATCACACTGGACCTTCTCACACACTTAGGATTTCCCCCAGCATCTTTCTGTCTTTCTCCCACTCATCCGCTTTTCTGCTTGGTGAGATCCTGTTCATCCTTCAGAGCCCAGTGTGTGTATCTCTAAAGCCTACACTGGTGAGCCCTCCCTCCCCACCCCCAGGAGTCAGCCTCTCCCAACCTGTACTGGGAACCTGTTTCTATCATGGCATCTACCACCCCTTATTATCTTTTTGGTTCTTTTTTCTCTTTCCCTATAAGCTTTGTATTTTTCAAGTGTAAAGCCCATGTCTTTTCAAAAATTGAGGTACAACATACATACAGTTATGTACACAAATCAGAAGTGCACCACTGTACTGGAATAGTTTTTTTTAACATATGTATGTATGTGTGTGTGTGTGTGTATGTGTGTGTATATATATGTGTGTGTATATATATATGTACATATATGTGTGTGGAATAGTTTTTTTTAACATATGTAGGTATTTGTGTGTGTGTGTGTGTGTGTATATATATATATATATATATATATATATATATGTAATATCTATGTAACCACATCAAGATGTGGAACAATTGAACACCCAGAAAACTGCTTAATGCCCCTTTGTAGTAAATACCCACCTACCCCATCAGAAATCAGAAACCACTATCCTGATTTCTTTTCTTTCTTTTCTTTCTTTCTTTTCTTTCTTTCTTTCTTTCTTTCTTTCTTTCTTTCTTTCTTTCTTTCTTTCTTTCTTTCTTTCTTTCTTTC